>NC_047023.1:32748003-33348003 GCF_902652985.1 Pecten maximus
GATGGTTTTGCAACGGCGTGCATGATGCGTCGGACAGCCAACGATGTATCGGCTGTGGAACGGAAGTATATTTTAGAGTGGTGTGCAAGGGGCAATCTGATTGGTTGACAACTTTATAAACGATACTAACTATAATTGTCGGGCTGTGTGAAGTTAGCTCAACATACGACATACGACATTCAAAACTTCATATCTTGTGTTTTTACCAGCCAACGAGGTAACTTTTGAATGTTCAAAATGAATACGACATTCAGATTTTGATTTTGAATGTTCAGCGGCTCGACATACGACATACGACATTCAAATTTTGAATGTTCATCCGCTGAACACACGACATACGACATTCAGATTTTGAATGTTCAGCCGCTGAACATACGACATACGACATTCAGATTTTGATTAGTGGGGGATGACCGTAGTGGGGGTGACCGTAGTGGGGGATGACCGTAGTGGGGGTGACCGTAGTGGGAGATGACCGTAGTGGGTTGACCGTAGTGGGGTGATTGTAGTTGGGTGACCGTAGTTGGGGACGACCGTGTGGGAGACGACCGTAGGGGGGATGACCGTAGTGGGGGTTGACCGTAGTGGGGGATGACCGTAGTTGGGGGTGACCGTAGTGGGGGATGACCGTAGTGGGATTGACCGTAGTGGGGGATGACCGTAGTGGGGGATGACCATAGTGGGGGATGACCGTAGTGGGGATGACCGTAGTGGGGGATGACCTCATGGGGATGAGGGAATCCTTGTATAAAGTTGGTATCGCAGAAAAGTACAAACTCTCCCTAACATTAGCTATTCATGAATCTTTAAAAGATTTCATTGATAAACAATTATTTGTGTTATGATAATTTCTATTTATTTCCAAATTTGGCACTGTCCACATCGGGTGTTGACTGCTGACAGAAAACGGGCTGTACGAGGGTGGTGATGAAGACATTGAGAACGTTTTATGATCCACATCATCATCACATTGTTAAACAGCTTACATTAGGATTTGACACAAGACTCTTATCCTTCCGGAACATCTGGTCTAGCTATCATTGTACCCCGTACTTTTCCAAGGATTTCCAATATAAATGTATAGTTTTTTCGATGCTGAGTTACTATTTCGTGTTCGTTGACATGTCGGTAATTTGTTCTTTTATCATAAATGTGTTGCTGTCACCGGGAATATTTTAGCGGTAATCTTTTTCCCGCGTTTTTTTTTTTTTTCTCGCTGGAAGCATTTCGGTATAATATCGTTGCGCCAATAAACATTCTATATACTGTCTTCGTAGCAAATCATGTAGGCGCACCAATGCTAATCTGCTAAAACTTGGTTATGCGCTAAACGTGGTGCACCGAAATATCTCTCTCTTTAGCAACCTCACTAACAAAACAGCCGAGAGAAATGATTTATATTCTGGATTCTCTGTTCCCAAACTTTGGTGGTTTTAGTAACAAATCGATACAGAAGTTGGAGCAATATAATTAAGTACAAAAAGGAGTTGACTTTTCCGAAAAGAGTTCGATACGCTACCGCTGGAACATACAGTATATAGATACACTTACCTTTACAATAACCTATTTACCACTTGAAATAAACTCTCACGTTTATTAATATATAACCGATTGCTTATTATAGAAATTTTATTGCATTTCGTATGATGAAAATGTCAATTTCAATCGTTTAATTACATTTTACAATATGACAGATACGTTTTAGCCCAATCTGTTGATGTATCAGTATCTCTATTTTGGATCTTTTTTCGTTGATTTAATCCTGTGATAGATAGTTTGCACGTCCGATATATATACCGCTGTATACCACTCTAACCTCTCTGTAAGTTGTTCATCAATGACAATGCAGGCGTTGTACATCCTCTCCGTACTAACTCTGACCTACGGGGCACAGAACCATGACATCCTCAATCTCTACAAACACACATACAACGGTGACGTAAGTATACACTTCCGGTTTTATTATGGTCCGTTGGAAGTTTTGTAAATACTGTTGGCGATTAAATTGAGCTCCGTCCGTCCACTTCCAACTGATCTCAAGCAAAACTTTGTACACATTATCAGGGTATCGCGCACGTTGCAATTTACTGGATTCCTTAGATGTTGGTTTTAAATCATGACAAGAAAATACCAATGATACTGTTGGCGATTTTTTCCAAAGTACATCTGTAAACCTGTATATCTGATCTCTACAAACCTCTGTACACAGGCTAGTGCCCTTGTACTGTCCTTTGCCATTGGTGAGACTTTTTTTCAATATTTCTCTCTTTTAATTAAAACAAAGAACAAGAAATACAACTGACTTTACAAAACTTGGACAGAATATTCAGGGTTGTGCTCTTATGACGCCTTTTGTTATAGGCGAGATTTCATTTTAGATATTTCTTTGCAATCATGAAAACAAATGGTCAAAATAACAATCATGGTTTTCCCGACTGGACTGAATTCAAAACCTGCTCATGTAATCTCTACAACCAGACAATGTACATGTATATTTTTCTCTGACAGCTCGTGATATCTTGATTCCTTTATTAGAACTTATGAAAATATTGTTAGACACGAGAGTAAGCCTGGGTAAAATACTGTCGGTACCCTACTTAAGTTCGACACGTGTAGATGTTAATTGTATTAAACAGAGAATTGAAGAGAGGGATCAGCATCCCTACAACTGTATATGAAATAATAATATTATATAAACATTCTTGTCAGTATAATGTGTTTAGGTTCGTAAAACAAAAGCAGGCGATACGTAACATTGATTTCACTTTATGAGGAAGATTGTATAAAGGATTTTGGTTAATCTAAATCTAAAATATACGTGTCTATCTCGCTATTGGTTCTTTGTATAACAATGGACATGTACGTCCAGTAATACCCAGTTCATGGTTTGGTTTTGTGTTACAAGGTACCAATGTCGCTATGATTTGGTTTTGTGTTACAGGGTACCAATGTCGCTATAGTTTGGTTTTGTGTTACAAGGTACTAATGTCGTTATGGTTTGGTTTTGTGTACAAGGTACCAATATCGCTATAGTTTGGTTTTGTGTTACAAGGTACCAATGTCGTTATGGTTTGGTTTTGTGTTACAGGGTACCAATGTCGTTATGGTTTGGTTTTGTGTTACAAGGTACCAATGTCGTTATGGTTTGGTTTTGTGTTACAAGGTACCAATGTCGCTATGGTTTGGTTTTGTGTTACAAGGTACTAATGTCTCTATGGTTTGGTTTTCTATTACAAGGTACCAATGTTTCTATGGTTTGGTTTTGTGTTACAAGGTACCAATATCGCTATATTTTGGTTTAGTGTTACAAGGTACCACTGTCGTTATGGTTTGGTTTAGTGTTACAAGGTACCAATATCTCTATGGTTTGGTTTTGTGTTACAAGATACCAATATCGCTATGGTTTAGTTTTGTGTTGCAAGGTATCAATATCGCTATGGTTTGGTTTTCTATTACAAGGTACCAATATCGCTATGGTTTGGTTTTGTGTTACAAGGTACCAATATCGCTATGGTTTGGTTTTGTGTTGCAAGGTATCAATATCGCTATGGTTTGGTTTTGTGTTACAAGATACCAATGCCTCTATGGTTTGGTTTTGTGTTACAAGGTACCAATATCTCTATGGTTTAGTTTTGTGTTGCAAGGTATCAATATCGCTATGGTTTGGTTTTCTATTACAAGGTACCAATATCGCTATGGTTTGGTTTTGTGTAACAAGGTACCAATATCGCTATGGTTTGGTTTTGTGTTGCAAGGTATCAATATCGCTATGGTTTGGTTTTGTGTTACAAGGTACTAATGTCTCTATGGTTTGGTTTTCTATTACAAGGTACCAATGTCTCTATGGTTTGGTTTTGTGTTACCAGGTACCAATATCGCTATGGTTTTATTTTATGTTACAAGGTACCAATATCGCTATGGTTTGGTTTTGTGTTACAAGGTACCAATATCGCTATGGTTTGGTTTTGTGTTACAAGGTACCAATATCGCTATGGTTTGGTTTTGTGTTGCAAGGTATCAATATCGCTATGGTTTGGTTTTCTATTACAAGGTACCAATGTCTCTATGGTTTGGTTTTGTGTTACCAGGTACCAATATCGCTATGGTTTTATTTTATGTTACAAGGTACCAATGCCGCTATGATTTGATTTTCTTTTACAAGGTACCAATGTCGCTATTGTTTAGTTTTGTGTTACAAGGTACCAATGTCGCTATTGTTTAGTTTTGTGTTACAAGGTACCAATATCGCTATGGTTTAGTTTTGTGTTCAAGGTACCAATATCGCTATGGTTTGGTTTTGTGTTACAAGGTACCAATATCGCTATTGTTTAGTTTTGTGTTACAAGGTACCAATATCGCTATGGTTTAGTTTTGTGTTCAAGGTACCAATATCGCTATGGTTTGGTTTTGTGTTACAAGGTACCAATATCGCTATGGTTTGGTTTTGTGTTGCAAGGTATCAATATCGCTATGGTTTGGTTTTGTGTTACAAGGTACTAATGTCTCTATGGTTTGGTTTTCTATTACAAGGTACCAATGTCTCTATGGTTTGGTTTTGTGTTACCAGGTACCAATATCGCTATGGTTTTATTTTATGTTACAAGGTACCAATATCGCTATGGTTTGGTTTTGTGTTACAAGGTACCAATATCGCTATGGTTTGGTTTTGTGTTACAAGGTACCAATATCGCTATGGTTTGGTTTTGTGTTGCAAGGTATCAATATCGCTATGGTTTGGTTTTCTATTACAAGGTACCAATGTCTCTATGGTTTGGTTTTGTGTTACCAGGTACCAATATCGCTATGGTTTTATTTTATGTTACAAGGTACCAATGCCGCTATGATTTGATTTTCTTTTACAAGGTACCAATGTCGCTATTGTTTAGTTTTGTGTTACAAGGTACCAATATCGCTATGGTTTAGTTTTGTGTTCAAGGTACCAATATCGCTATGGTTTGGTTTTGTGTTACAAGGTACCAATATCTCTAATGTTTTGGTTTTGTGTTACACCGTATATATCTATATCACCATGGTTTTGTGTTACAGGGTACCTATTATGGAGTTGGTTCCGGTGGAACATGTAGCTATCTTCCTCCAGACCTCCCTCCCGTAGCTAAAACACCCGCCCTTACCGATCTCGTGGCCCTTAACCGTCCACAATTCTGGCGTGTGGCATGTGTTTTACGGTAAGACTTCAGTACATCTACTATAACGAGTTACAACTTCTACGATGACTGATATGTTCCGGATAAACATGTACCTGGTTATATATCAACACGTACCTAGTTATATATCAACACGTACCTGGTTATATATCAACACGTACCTAGTTATATATCAACATGTACCTGGTTATATATCAACATGTACCTGGTTATATATCAACATGTACCTGGTTATATATCAACATGTACCTGGTTATATAACAACATGTACCTGGTTATATATCAACATGTACCTGGTTATATATCAACATGTACCTGGTTATACATCAACATGTACCTGGTTATATATCAACACGTACCTGGTTATATATCAACATGTACCTGGTTATATATCAACATGTACCTGGTTATATATCAACATGTACCTGGTTATATATCAACATGTACCTGGTTATATATCAACATGTACCTAGTTATACATCTGTATATCAACACGTACCTGGTTATATATCAACACGTACCTAGTTATATATCAACATGTACCTGGTTATATATCAACATGTACCTAGTTATATATCAACACGTACCTAGTTATATATCAACATGTACCTGGTTATATATCAACATGTACCTAGTTATATATCAACACGTACCTAGTAGTTATATATCAAGACGTACCTAGTTATATATCAACATGTACCTGGTTATATATCAACATGTACCTAGTTATATATCAACACGTACCTAGTTATATATCAACACGTACCTAGTTATATATAAACATGTACCTGGTTATATATCAACACGTACCTGGTTATATAAAGCAGTCAGTTCCGGTTGTCACAAGGGTTGTCACGCTACCAAATTAAAGATGTTGGCACTGAAAATGAAAACAGTAGTCTAATCCATTCAGTATGTGAACGCTTGAAAGTGGTAGAGAATGCACTTAAAGACAGTCAAGTGAGAGAGTGTCGAATGCTAAAATTAATGGAGGAAATGAAAACGGACAACAAAAATCTTGCTGATATTATTGTCGAACTGCGCAAGGAATTATCAAGCCTCGCCAGCAACAATGACACACGCGTGAAGTCATATTCGGATGCTGTACGTAGCGATAGTGACGATAAAACTCCTGTGCGGAGCCCCATCGTATCAATGGCTCAAATTCCTAACGGGACCGTCTCACCTAGCGAACGTGTGAATAGTACTAACTTACCTGTCAACAACAAACACGCACACTCAAGTGACAATACGGAGGCCAGTACGGACCAGGTAAACATGGAGTTGCCGTCCGACCACGGCCCCATAAATACTTCGAGGACGTACATGAAGAGTAGACCTCAGTCATCTGACGATGATAAGCTACGCAAAGATGCCAATCGATCGGATACAATAAAGTCGACCAAACAAACGAGAAAAGCAATGTCGACAGCGAAGGCAAGCCAAGACACTGAACAGGACACTGACGTTTTCATTGGTGTATACCGGAAACAAACAGTGCGGTACTACCTGAGTGGAATCGGGTCCGAAAGTACCAAAAACGGTATTCTCAAGTTTATGCAAAACAAAGGAGTAAAAGTTACGGACTTGAGAATGTTTGAGCAACGTAATGGATCATTTACGGCAAAGGTCAATGTTTCTGCAGCTCATGCTCATTTATTAGATAGTCCAGGATTTTGGCCGGACAGTGTTTCTTGCAGACCATGGCTCAATAGCAAGGAATGGCAAGAAAAACTGGACGAGCGTAACAATTCCGACCGCAATACATCTTGGAAATCGCGAAATGACTTCAGTAGGAATCCGTACACAGACGATTCCGAATGGAGTAATAACAACAGAGATTGTAACAGCGAATACGACTACCATACGGATAACTATTGGCGCTATAATGACCGCCGTTAGTACTTAGCACCAACCTCAATAAAACTATATGTTACTATCTGTGTTATATTTCTACATTATGGCCTTCTCCATACTAACATGGAACGTTCGAGGAGCGTTCTCATCAGCAAAGTGCTTGTCTACATTATTAAAGCAAAGGAAATTTGACCTTGCTGTTATAACCGAACATAAGCTGTCTCGCGAATCACTAGCTTTCTTGGACACGATAGACTCTGATTATTATGCAATTAATGCCATTAGTCCCGATTTGTCAACTGGTAAGACCGGTGTTGCTTTTCTGGTAAGGAAATCATTACAGTACAGCATTTGCGTGGTAGAGGAAGTAGTTAACAACCGTATTGTTGCCGTGAAATTGACAACAGTCTCTGAACAGACCATTTACATTTTCGGAGTCTATATGCAAAGTGATAATAACATTAAAGAGTATAAAGACACTATGCAGTATCTCTACGACATACTTACCTTTTACTCATCAAGAGGGAAAATTGTAGTAGCTGGTGACTTTAACGCGCGTATCCTTGAAGATCCACAGTACTACGTTGCTAAGCAGAAAGCAAATGCCTTGAACGAAGTCATAAATGAGTTGAACTTGTGTGTGGTAAACAATCAAACATCATGTAAAGGAACGAGGTATACATTTAGACCTTGCCAAACTACCCTAGATTATCTTTTTGTTGATGAAACTACGCTTGACAATATATCCTATAGTAACATCACCGACAATGCCGATATTGAGATTGCTTCAGATCACCTTCCAATCGTGTGCGTGTTTGATTTCAGCGTTCCAAATCACGAAATAAAACCGGAAAACAATAAAGCTAATTCTGCGTGGGATAAAGCAACCGTGGATCATTTAATTTTATATCAGCTATCATTGGCAAATAGGCTAAACAACATTCGTGAATTTAATACGTCGACACAATTTGGTGTTGATGCGGTATATGAACAGTTAGTTCTATGCATGATATTGGCATCCGACGAAACCATTCCTAAACGACATTTTAGAGAGTATTTGAAACCATACTGGTCACGGGAGCTGGAAACAGCACATAATACAGCCCTAACATATAGACAAATTTGGGTTAATGAGAACAGACCTCGGGGGCTACAGTATGCTTCATATAAGGACTACAAAAACGCAAAAAATATCTTTCGAAATATGCATCAAGTAGCACATGACAAATATTTGGATGAGGTTAATAGTGAGCTAGATGAGACAGCGGATGTGGATACCCGACTATTTTGGAGAATCGTGCGAAAACGGAAGAACAAAACACCAGATACGTGTACAGAACTTACGTACGGTAAAACACTCGCGCGTGACCCACAATGCATCGTTGAAACATTTGCTGACTTCTACGAAAATTTATATGCAGATAGCACGATCACTGATGATTCCAAGTCGCGTTTCGAAATGCAAGAAGAGCTTGATAACGTATTTACTTTTGAGGAAATTGAAGCAGCAATTAGGCAGATGAAACTCAGAAAAGCTCCTGGTGCTGATATGATAACTAATGAACATATTCGCTTTGGCGGGAAAGCTGTTATTGAAATTATACAAAAGTTACTGAACTCAATTCGATTCACAGGATGTATTCCGAAAACGTGGAAACGGGGAATTATCATTCCGATTCATAAGGGAGGTTTCAAGAAAAAGAATGACCCGAACAATTACAGACCGATTTCCTTATTGCCAGTACTGTACAAGCTTATGGAAAGAGTAATTCTTAAACGAATATCGAGATGGAATCACGACAACCATATTGAATTTCCTTCTAAGCAGCAACAAGGTTTCCAAAAAGGTTTGAGTTGTACAACGGCATCATTCAGTCTTCGGGAATGTATATATGAAAACATAGAACAAAACAGCAAAGTTTATGTGGCCTTCTTAGATACATATAAAGCCTTCGACACTGTACAACACAACGGTATATTTAACAAACTTTATAATATTGGAGTGACCGGCTGTATATTTAGAATGCTACGCAATGCATATCAGGACATATATAGTGCTGTAGTTCATAATGGTGCTCAATCACGCTGGCTCAAAGTTCAAAGGTCAGTCAGACAAGGAGGAATCATCTCAACATTCCTATACTTACTTCACATTAATGACATGCTCACCGAATTGGAGTCGACTAAAGTTGGGGCAAAAGTTCAATCTATTGCATGTGGTAATCCATGTTTAGCTGATGATGTTGCTCTTGTTACCACTAGTCCGAAAGCCCTGCAGACATTGTTAGACGTCGCACAAAGCTACGCTGAAAGGTGGAACTTCCAATTTAATACATCAAAATGCAAAATACTTACCTTTCGTACCGCCTGCAAAAGTATAGATTGGATAATTAACAACAATCCAATTCTAACTGTAGACAAGGATATACACCTAGGGGTACTCCTGTCCACCAACCTTAAAAACGCCGACGCCGTTGACAACGCATGTAAAAAAGGCCGCAACATGCTACATTCAATCACACGTATGGGAACCGATTGTGTATACACTAAACCGTTAACACTCATCAGCATTTACAAGAAAGTTATACTTTCGTCTGTGCTATATGGATGTGAACTATGGAATAACTTAACTAAATCCGATATTCGAAAGCTAGAAACATTTCAGCATTATGCAGTTAAATTCATTCTAAACCTGAGACCATCTACTCGATCCGACATGTGCGAAAGTATGGTTGGAATACGCAGGATTCAGTGTGAAATTGAAAAGCGGAAATTGTACTTTTTACGCTGCATTGTTAAATGCACACCTGGCAGTGTTCCGAAAGGAATATTCATCCGTAGACTTTTCAAATATATAGATGGCCAAGAAACAAATCAAATGGGATTTATCCCCGACATCTTGTCAATTTTAATAAAGTATGGACTATTAGACTTTATTCAGTGTTATATTCGAAACGCGGATTTCCCATCAAAGATTCAATGGAAACTGTTTGTAAACGGAGCTATTGCTGTATATGAGGATCGACTATTGTCCGAGAGAATGAACGGAGACAATGATTTCATTCGATTTCGGTCTGTCCATTGTACTAATAGCAAACCGTATGACATGCTTAAAACATCTGGTATCGACAAAAGAACAGTGTTATATATATGCAAAATGCTCACGTGTGTTCCTGTGGAAAAATATGCTATATGTAAGCTGTGTAGAAAACCGTTTTATGACACTATAAGACATTTTGTTACAGACTGTACCAATACCTTTACGCTAAGGGATACATTTTTAACAAAAGTGGTTGATTATTATGGAGTGCAGCCTTATCTGATAATCTCTAATCTATCAGAAGAGCTCCTGCTCCAGACAATTTTCAAAGGGAAAATCTCAGACTTTGAATTTGACAGTGATGTTTTAACTGAAGAGTTTACCAAAGACTGTGCGTACTTACTAAAGAAATCAGCTGAAATTTACTTCCGCGCCTAAGTGATGTGAAATAAGATATGTTACTCAGAATGAGTCAAATGGAACAGATCAGATGTGATTCTTAATCACGATGTGCAGTTAACGTTATAATTCAATGTAATTATGTCCATTTCTATTTAACTTTTTCTTTTCTTCCTTTTGTACTCTCAAATTTTGAGGAATAAAGAATGATGATGATGATGATGATGGTTATATATCAACATGTACCTGGTTATATATCAACATGTACCTGGTTATATATCAACATGTACCTGGTTATATATCAACATGTACCTAGTTATACATCTGTATATCAACACGTACCTGGTTATATATCAACACGTACCTAGTTATATATCAACATGTACCTGGTTATATATCAACATGTACCTAGTTATATATCAACACGTACCTAGTTATATATCAACATGTACCTGGTTATATATCAACATGTACCTAGTTATATATCAACACGTACCTAGTAGTTATATATCAAGACGTACCTAGTTATATATCAACATGTACCTGGTTATATATCAACATGTACCTAGTTATATATCAACACGTACCTAGTTATATATCAACACGTACCTAGTTATATATAAACATGTACCTGGTTATATATCAACACGTACCTGGTTATATATCAACATGTACCTGGTTATATATCAACATGTACCTGGTTATATATCAACATGTACCTGGTTATATATCAACACGTACCTAGTTATATATCAACACGTACCTGGTTATATATCAACATGTACCTAGTTATATATCAACATGTACCTGGTTATATATCAACATGTACCTGGTTATATATCAACATGTACCTGGTTATATATCAACATGTACCTGGTTATATAACAACATGTACCTGGTTATATATCAACATGTACCTGGTTATATATCAACATGTACCTGGTTATACATCAACATGTACCTGGTTATATATCAACACGTACCTGGTTATATATCAACATGTACCTGGTTATATATCAACATGTACCTGGTTATATATCAACATGTACCTGGTTATATATCAACATGTACCTAGTTATACATCTGTATATCAACACGTACCTGGTTATATATCAACACGTACCTAGTTATATATCAACATGTACCTGGTTATATATCAACATGTACCTAGTTATATATCAACACGTACCTAGTTATATATCAACATGTACCTGGTTATATATCAACATGTACCTAGTTATATATCAACACGTACCTAGTAGTTATATATCAAGACGTACCTAGTTATATATCAACATGTACCTGGTTATATATCAACATGTACCTAGTTATATATCAACACGTACCTAGTTATATATCAACACGTACCTAGTTATATATCAACATGTACCTGGTTATATATCAACACGTACCTGGTTATATATATCAACACGTACCTAGTTATATATCAACATGTACCTGGTTATATATCAACATGTACCTGGTTATATATCAACATGTACCTGGTTATATATCAACATGTACCTGGTTATATATCAACACGTACCTAGTTATATATCAACACGTACCTGGTTATATATCAACATGTACCTAGTTATATATCAACATGTACCTGGTTATATATCAACATGTACCTGGTTATATATCAACACGTACCTGGTTATATATCAACATGTACCTAGTTATATATCAACATGTACCTGGTTATATATCAACATGTACCTGGTTATATATATCAACACGTACCTAGTTATATATCAACACGTACCTAGTTATATATCAACATGTACCTAGTTATATATCAACATGTACCTAGTTATATATCAACATGTACCTGGTTATATATCAACATGTACCTGGTTATATATCAACATGTACCTGGTTATATAACAACACGTACCTTGTTATATATCTACAATGACTGATATGTTCCAGAGAAAAACGTTTCCGGTTAATTATAATGGACATAGACGGCAGAGATTGTCTCAAACAACAAAATCAGACAATCAGCTGACGGAACAGATTGTCTCACACAACAAAATCAGACAATCAGCTGACGGAACAGATTGTCTCACAAAACAAAATCAGACAATCAGTCAAATCTGTCATTTGAATGCAGAAAACTTTTTTGATTTTTTTGATTTATTTATAAAGGACCTTTTATAACAAAATATGAGGGAAAATCCTGTTTATGTTATGTTTATTTATGCTATGTTGTACTATGTTATGTCATGATGCTACATATGCAAGTATATTTGTTATGCCTCGCTATGTATGTATATATGTGTGTATGTGTGTATGTATGTAGGTGTGTGTGTGTGTATGTAGGTATGTAGGTATCTATATATGCTTGTATGTATGTATGTATGTATGTATGTGTGTATGTATGTATGACCTATCATGATCTTTTGAATGCTGTGGGTGCGAGTGTGCAAGTGATTGTTTGTTGATGTCTATTTATGTATACCATGTAAAATGTTTGAAAATAAAAGAAATATAAAAAAAAAAAAATCAGACAATCAGCAGCTGTTTCACCTAAACAATTGGCAAGTCCCAAACGAAGATGTGTTTGAGGTTTGTAGCCATTGTCTTGAGTAATTAACACATATAATGATGCTACAATATCTAAATACCGAGGTACAACTGTAACAATCTGAGGTCGATAAATATTTACTGTTACAGCATATTGTATAGTTTGATACTTTAGATACCATTTTAACTCCAAATAAATGACTGAATTATCCTATCACGTCATTTCTTGATTGTTTTGAAGTAACATAAAGGTATAGAAATGCGTCTTCTCATATTCATTATCAATTTTAGTACGCTATCAATGGGTCCTTTATCTGGGTTCTAATTGTGTTCGGCTCATACTTGAACATGACGGGTTTTTTTCCTTGACATCATTGATACTTTTAAAACAGTTAATATTTATCTTTCTACCACAATACGCCGTGTTATTCAACTCTCAGACCATCAGTTAATCATCACAGCTGTTGATTAACAATCTGTTTATACCACACGTGGTATAAACTCTGTACGCATTTCGATTGGCTAACACGGTGAACTTTGACCCAAGCTGCAATTGTTATTGACGTCATCAATAATCTAATGACGTCACATCACCGGGTTCCGGTCGTCACCGGTACACTTTATTTGCATACGCGAAATTATACTTGGCCACGTTTCCCTTTGATTCAAGCCGATATTATTGTGGTAGAAACAGGTCACACGACTCGAAATTGTTGGATATGGAATTTATTTCACACTCGTAAGTTATTTTTTAAAAGTTGCAAAAAACACTCGTTAAAGCTCGTGTCTTTTGTAACTTTTAAAAAATAACTTACTCGTGTGAAATAAATTCCATATCCAACAACCACTCGTTGTGTAACCTCTATTTCTACCACAATACCCTGTGTTATTCAACTCTCAGACCATCAGTTAATCATTACAGCTGTTGATTAACAAACTCTGTACGCATTTTGATTGGCTAATACGGTTAACTTTGACCCAAGCGGCAATTGTTATTGACGTCATCAATAATCTAATGACGTCACATCACCGGGTCCCGGACGTCACCGGTACACTTTATTTGCATACCCGAAATTATACTTGGCCACGTTTCCCTTTGATTCAAGCCGATATTATTGTGGTAGAAACAGGTCACACGACTCGAAATTGTACTTGGATATGGAATTTATTTCACACTCGTAAGTTATTTTTTAAAAGATGCAAAAAACACTCGTTAAAGCTCGTGTCTTTTGTAACTTTTAAAAAATAACTTACTCGTGTGAAATAAATTCCATATCCAACAACCACTCGTTGTGTAACCTCTATTTCTACCACAATACCCTGTGTTATTCAACTCTCAGACCATCAGTTAATCATAACAGCTGTTGATTAACAAACTCTGTACGCATTTTGAGTGGCTAACACGGTTAACTTTGACCCAAACTGCAATTGTTATTGACGTCATCAATAATCTAATGACATCACATCACAGGGTCCCGGACGTCACCGGTACACTTTATTTGCATACCCGAAATTATACTTGGCCACGTTTCCCTTTGATTCAAGCCATATTATTGTGGTAGAAACAGGTCACACGACTCAAAATTGTTGGGTATGGAATTTATTTCACACTCGTAAGTTATTTTTTAAAAGTTGCAAAAAACACTCGTTAAAGCTCGTGTCTTTTGTAACTTTTAAGGATTAACATCAATTATTTTTTCTGTTATACAGTCATAACATAAAAAACTGGAGTGTACTCTCTTCATAAACCGTGGAGTGTACTCTAAATAAACCGCGAAGCGGTTTATGAAGAGAGTACACTCCAGTTTTTTATGTTATGACTGTATAACAGAAAAAAATAATTAATGTTAATTCTTATAATTTAATTTCGTCTTATACACACCAAGATATTTCACTTTCTTTGGCGAACTCTTTTCTGTTATAAGTTATTACGCAACGTCATCAGCCAATCAAAAATGACGTTACATTTCGCAACGTCAAAAATTTTGTTATGGAGTTATAACAAAATTATTTCAGCCAATGAAAATGCGTATTTCATACAAAATTAAATTATTTAAAAAATAACTTACTCGTGTGAAATAAATTCCATATCCAACAACCACTCTTTGTGTAACCTCTATTTAAATGACAATGCTTCGTATCCTGGCGTCAGATTTACATGTAATATCGTGATAATTTACTCAGAAATTATCACGATTTTGCGAAAATATACATACTATATATAAGGAACCGAAGTAGTCATTGCTATGCTGAAAATATTACTAATATGAAACAGGCAATGCCTGAAAAGAGCGAAGCTAGCTAGTATGCCAATGTATAACATAAAAATATAGTGATAAACGTTTCGCCGTTTAATAACGAGAAAGTAATAATAACCGGAAACCAGAATGACTTTTCTGAAGATGCTATTTCTCAGAAACTTGTGAAATGCTTTGTAGTATGTAGATCTATGGTCAATATCAACATGCAAAGGATTTTATGAATTTGCAGGAATGTTTGTGAATTGGTTATCTCCATTGCTTTGTGCTGACTTTCAAAACCCAACATTTTTTTTTAATTTTCTGTTTGGGGTTGACCATTTGGAATTGTTGTCGCCCTTGGTTTTGCATAGTACAGTATGTGTGATCATTACCAGAGACATGTGTGATCATTACCAGAGACATGTGTGATCATTACCAGAGACATATGAATGATTTATTGCATATAATGTGTTTATCATATGACTACCGTTATATACGGTGTCATAAACCCATCACATAAATTTTCTTTATGACACTAGTGTAATAACACCTTTCGCTACGCTGATTGGCTGGTTCCGTGAGAACTGTATTCATACGCGTGGGAACGACCTACTTCTTTTTACTACGACTAGTAAAAATGGCGACTAGTGCTTGTAAACTTTGAAAAAAAATCAACTGAACGACAAATTGGTCTATTAACATAACATATTGTACAATCAAAGATAAAATCCAAGATGTAAACATACTATAAGATGTTAAATTAGGCCTGGCAAACATCTATTTTATGACCCCTAGTCTAGTAACATATTTCAACTCCGATAGAAAATTGCGGTTGCGTTGTCCGATGAGACATATCTAGTCTAGATTCTTTTCAAATAAACAAATAATAACATTATTTAATAAAATCCTCATGAAAAACGGCAATGTAGTTTGTTACAACTTGCCTTCAACGGTTACTCAGAATAACATGCTGACACTGTCGTCGACAAACACGTGTAATGACAAAACAAACAACACTGCCACAAATCGGCATCCAAAGTCGCTTTTCACGGCAGTCTGAACACAATGTTCAGTGGGAATATTCACGGTGGAACATTTCACTTCTCCATAAACTCCCGCGAGGACGAGGATAAACACAAAGCAGTGAAAAGGCGCCGTACAATGGTTCTGTACGACAGCGACAGCGAATAGACATTTGTACAACGAAGCCTCCATTATCGCGCCAAGTGACGTCACGGCTTCGTCACATCAAAAACAGTCGCTCATGAACTTTCAAACTAAAATATTTTCCTCATTGTTTCAAACACCAAGGACAATTTATCTATTATAGATTAAATGAAAAAATGCTGAAATTTTGTTTTGAGACGTGTATTTAATAAAATGAATCCTTTTCAAGAGTCAGTTGTGTTAGAACTATTTCTTCTCTCGTCGGTATAATTGACCTACTTCGAAGGTTCGGGTGATTTGGTTGAGATGTGACGATTCGAGGCAAAAGAGAAAATCAGTTTTTGATGGGGAACGATGAAAGAAAACGTCATATGATAAAAAGAATCTCGCCAGAGGCTCGCAAAAATAAAAAATTCAAAACTCGTATCATAAATCTAATATGAAGGGAAACTCATGACAGATCCTCTATTTATATACCAGACATTTATCTCTGTATATACCAAAAATGAGAGTTTTCTAAACAGCAGTTCAACTGTAGGTACATTTGTATATGGCCCCATGTAGTTGAAGGATCAAAGCATGACATTGAATACATGCCAATTATTTCCATTGCTTCCTTTCAACCATACTTTTATGTGAATGTCCAAATGAATTGCTGCTGCTTTCACTTCAGAAAGTGTAGCCCAACCATTATTGAATAGTGTACAATTTATGCGTCCTGTATGTGGAATTAGAAATTGATGTGTTTTGAACCAATTTTAATTTTTTTTTTTAAATCTTCCCAGAAAATCCAGTTTTTATACATATCTGTACAGATGTACTTTCTCAAGCTGTCACATCATTTATGATTATGTTTGACTGGTTTATAGATTCAAATGTGGTTTATTAAATATTTAGTTATAGAATATTTTCATTTTCACTCAATGCCAATATGATAATCAACAGGAAAGTGTTTCATTAAAAAATATCACATTATCATTAGATATCCCAAATATTAGTGCCAAATGGAGGCATTCCAGTAATATACACATTTCATGTGGCAGTACATTTAGTAATCTGTGAGGGGAAAATAAGGTTAAGTGTGAATCAGATGTAATTTTGCAACATTGATATTGTTGGTAACAGTAACATAGCTGGTAACTACAATGTAAACTTAATGTCTCTACCAACCTTATGTATATACTGTGTTCTATAGTAGAATTAGAAATACAGTAAGATTTGAGATATTATCATTTTTTAATTAAAACTGGTATTGGGCACCATTGAAAATTAATAGCTAATGCATTTGATATAACCACATGGACATGTCTCGTCATATATTTTAAAAATAGCCAGAAATACTTATATATAAAGTCTTTATATGGGTATATCTGGCTATTTTTTTTTAAATAAGGCTAGACATGCCCCTGTAGTATAAGTTAACAGTAATAAAAGCATGCATACATGATGAGTGTGTTTCAAATGGTATCAGATAGCCCGAGTTTCCTCTGGCCCTAACACTACACCAGACATACATATCAGACTGCAGTATAACGTTAGGCAAACCTTGCCACGAGAAAGTGAAAGTACACTGTTGATGACTAAATACATGAAGACAAGATTCCAAACTTTTGCAGTAAATACATGTACTACACATACATGTACTTCGTTACACTAGTCTTGCTGTACAGTACACAGCGGTGACATTACCTTGTAGCTTCTACTTTCGTTTTGACATGGTTTTGTACGCCTTCACCCACCTCCAGCTCATTTTTATATCGCTTTTACTTACGTTTTAGGTTCCATGAATTGTAGAATATACAACACCGCCCTCCAATATATCAGGGTATCGGCCGTAACTGTTGCCAGTTCCCCACGAGCACGTTTTTACCATTTTCTGTTTACATATGTATTCTCGCGGTGTTCAACTGAGGTCCGACAAATTGACGGAGGTAATGGCGGACAATCGACCTCGCGATCTGATTGGCTAGATTTATATAGCAACCACGTTGCCTAGGAACGACATGGAGGGTGCAACATCTCGGTACATTTTCGGCAATCATCGGAAATATGCCGAATGTTCCCAGTTCCGTCCTCGAAACCATAACTCGAGCTACATTTTATTCGCACACTATAAGAGATATTTTTTACAAAAATAATTAGTCAGAATTATGAACACACCAACTGGATTTACGTAACGTTCGACTTTTTATACAGTTTCTGCAGACAACTGGAGCGGGTTGCACACGCTCTCTTCCGGCAGAAAATTTTCAGGCTGTACCATCCCGTACGACGTTATGCGAAGCTGGACTAGAATACTGTACATACGTGCACGTTAACGGTAAAGAGCTTCGCTCGGGCAGCTTCGCTGCCCGAAGAGCTTCGCTCTTATTAACCAATTTCTTGTAGGTCCATGGATACGGTCGAGGTCTTGGTAATGACCCTATCACTGGTGACCACCTCGCCTTCGTCAAGGACCTGTGTCCGGAATGTCACACCGGTAAGTGGGCAATGCCCGTCCAGGTCTATGCTATGTCATAAAACAACTAACTTACATAATGAGATAACTTACACTCTGGTTACATCACAAACCTTTGGTCACTGATTTCGGTAATTTTGCGTTGTTGTATTGACGAGACGACTACTTAACTAAAGTACCATAACAACGCTACAACGCAATAAATCATTCTGTTGCGTTGTCGCTTTGTACCTGTTTCGCATTGTCGCCCCGTCCATAGTATGAAAATCTGTAGACATGCTGATTATGATAAGCACACATTTTAGGACAAACCATGTAATAACATTTTTGATAAACATTTTCCTTCTAAAATTTTTGTTTTGGTACATTATTATATGTGTTATCTTTCTGTATTTCTGTACTCCATGGGACAGGGACACAGTTTACCCTTGACTGCAGTCTACCATAGCCATGTGAGCAGGCAAATGTTTATTATTTATTTATTTATTTATTTATTCATTTTATTTTATTTTATCTTTTCTTAATTTATTTATTTATTTACCTAACATCAAGTCTTAGTGTTTTGTTATTATGATTGACACCTATGTTATCATTACACTATACCTACAACAATGACATTTAAAGGTAACTTAATATCAACTGATACATATCATAAGCCACCCTTATCAAACAATATTCCGAAAATGTACACTGTGTATTATCATTTGTGATTCAAAACAACTTATTCGCAGTTAATTTGGGAACCAACTAACACGAGAAATGCTATATCACTAAAAAGTCATGAAATCTAGCCAAACTTTCGTGCTGTCGTTCTGGATAAAACTAAACATAAAAGTAGAAATGAAGTATCAGAAACGACAACTATCTGTGTAGATTAGGAAAGACTGATGTAATCGTTATTAAGTCACTGAGAAATTCATTATATATGATAGTAATTACGACGGTACCTGTATCACTTAAATACATCATAAACAAGGTGCTAAGGTTTATCAATCAAGCCAAATTCTGATATATTAGATATCAGCACTTTTTGAAACAAATTGAGAGTTCAATACAATAGAGACTTTGAATTTGATTTGCACCATACAGCTGTTTCGTTCTTCCGGGGCTAAGTGCCTGAAGAGAATAGAGTTACTTCCCTTCGTAATTAGCTTGTCAGCCTATGGGGACTGAGAATGACATAGCAATAGATACCAAACACGAAACTGACAGTTTGAACAAAGGGAGGTTATCCCGATACAATAGAATCATCAGATCTCCAACTATCCAATTTATGGTATTACACGAATTCGTCAAAGAACTATAAGACATTACATGCTAATTCTCCGTCAATCCACTGAATATACATATGTACTTCCATCACAAACTCCGGTATCGGTCGAGTCCTTTCCAGGTAAATGATCTCAGGTTAATGTGTAATTTCTCGACATGCAATTAGTTTATGTAAACTTAGACTTGATTCCAAATTAAAATAAATGCAATAAAATACTGTACTATGTCAAAAATTAAAACGATAACATTGATCAAATTCAATATAGATAATTCTATATATTTTTTTTCAAATACATCTTGATGCAAACAGAAGACCTGTTAAATTCTAGTTTATTTTCTAAACGGTCTAAGTTGGAATCCAGTCCACTGGACGTTCGTGTGACAAGGGCAGTGTAAGGTCCGCTGTGTGACAAGGGCAGTGTAAGGTTCGCTGTGTGACAAGGGCAGTGTAAGGTTCGCTGTGTGACAAGGGCAGTGTAAGGTCCGCGGTGTGACAAGGGCAGTGTAAGGTTCGCGGTGTGACAAGGGCAGTGTAAGGTTCGCTGTGTGACAAGGGCAGTGTAAGGTTCGCGGTGTGACAAAGGCAGTGTAAGGTTCGCTGTGTGACAAGGGCAGTGTAAGGTTCGCTGTGTGACAAGGGCAATGGAAGGTCCGCTGTGTGACAAGGGCAGTGTAAGGTTCGCTGTGTGACAGGGGCAATGTAAGGTTCGCTGTGTGACAAGGGCAGTGTGAGGTCCGCTGTGTGACAAGGGCAGTGTAAGGTTCGCTGTGTGACAAGGGCAGTGGAAGGTCCGCTGTGTGACAAGGGCAGTGTAAGGTTCGCGGTGTGACAAGGGCAGTGTAAGGTTCGCTGTGTGACAAGGGCAGTGTAAGGTCCGCTGTGTGACAAGGGGCAGTGTAAGGTCCGCTGTGTGACAAGGGCAGTGTAAGGTCCGCTGTGTGACAAGGGCAGTGTAAGGTTCGCTGTGTGACAAGGGCAGTGTAAGGTCCGCTGTGTGACAAGGGCAGTGTAAGGTCCGCTGTGTGACAAGGGCAGTGTGAGGTCCGCTGTGTGACAAGGGCAGTGTAAGGTTCGCTGTGTGACAAGGGCAGTGTAAGGTTCGCTGTGTGACAAGGGCAGTGTAAGGTTCGCGGTGTGACAAGGGCAGTGTAAGGTTCGCGGTGTGACAAGGGCAGTGTAAGGTCCGCTGTGTGACAAGGGCAGTGTAAGGTTCGCTGTGTGACAAGGGCAGTGTAAGGTTCGCTGTGTGACAAGGGCAGTGTAAGGTTCGCTGTGTGACAAGGGCAGTGTAAGGTTCGCTGTGTGACAGGGGCAGTGTAAGGTTCGCTGTGTGACAAGGGCAGTGTAAGGTTCGCTGTGTGACAAGGGCAGTGTAAGGTCCGCTGTGTGACAAGGGCAGTGTAAGGTTCGCGGTGTGACAAGGGCAGTGTAAGGTTCGTTGTGTGACAAGGGCAGTGTAAGGTCCGCTGTGTGACAAGGGCAGTGGAAGGTCCGCTGTGTGACAAGGGCAGTGTAAGGTCCGCTGTGTGACAAGGGCAGTGTAAGGTTCGCGGTGTGACAAGGGCAGTGTAAGGTCCGCTGTGTGACAAGGGCAGTGTAAGGTCCGCTGTGTGACAAGGGCAGTGTGAGGTCCGCTGTGTGACAAGGGCAGTGTAAGGTTCGCTGTGTGACAAGGGCAGTGTAAGGTTCGCTGTGTGACAAGGGCAGTGTAAGGTTCGCGGTGTGACAAGGGCAGTGTAAGGTTCGCGGTGTGACAAGGGCAGTGTAAGGTCCGCTGTGTGACAGGGGCAGTGTAAGGTTCGCTGTGTGACAAGGGCAGTGTAAGGTTCGCGGTGTGACAAGGGCAGTGTAAGGTTCGCTGTGTGACAAGGGCAGTGTAAGGTTCGCTGTGTGACAGGGGCAGTGTAAGGTTCGCTGTGTGACAAGGGCAGTGTAAGGTTCGCTGTGTGACAAGGGCAGTGTAAGGTTCGCGGTGTGACAAGGGCAGTGTAAGGTTCGTTGTGTGACAAGGGCAGTGTAAGGTCCGCTGTGTGACAAGGGCAGTGGAAGGTCCGCTGTGTGACAAGGGCAGTGTAAGGTTCGCTGTGTGACAAGGGCAATGGAAGGTCCGCTGTGTGACAAGGGCAGTGGAAGGTCCGCTGTGTGACGTAATGCGTTCGTGGTGATTATTATGGAGTTACCGTGACATATGACTAATATGTCTCTAAGACTCGCCAACTAGAAACAATCTTTTAATTAACTACGCTGTCTACCGGAAATGACGCGTGGTAATTACATTGTATGTCAATCTATATTAACGAGCTGTGTTCGACAATGCGGGGTGTGTATTTGTACGTGCTATTCCTTCTCACAATGACCACTGCCGCCCAGAATCTGGACATACTTAATCTCTACAGAACAACTTCCACAGGAGACGTAAGTTTATGATAAACTACAGATTATATTTTTATGTTCATGCTTGTTATGGGACGATAAAACTGTATTAATGTGAACGAAGAATTGCCGTGTTATTGTAAATCTTTAAAGTTACGGATACTTAAAGGGACCGACTTACAAATTAGATTATGTCATTCTAATAATTTACTCAACTAAACGGTACATCATTTATAATTCATCATTATACAGTCGAAACGCGTTATCTCGAAGTCAGAGGGAGGGGTAGTTCTTGAGAAATTTCGAGATACCCAAGTATTTGAGTCTATCTTACATGTACAAATGTACATCGAATTTTTAATGGACTGATAACGAGGTTTATTTTGATTGTATGTACTATTTCAGGTTTTAATAGTCTGTCGTAAAAGATAAACGTGTACTGTCTCTAACGATGGGACACCACCGACAGCATATACAGCCCTCGTCACATAAAATGTAGAAGATTACATCCATAGTATAGAAATATATTTTTTTTTTCTTATAATTATTAACACTAACAAAATAAAACTTAACAAGTTTCCCTTAGAAATGATCGCTTATATGTTACATACAGTAGTGTACCAAATTTAAGGGCCAAGTTAATGAATTAATGATTCACTTTGAAGTTTGAGGCCAAAAAAGAGAGACTCATACTTTTAAAGTGTGGTTAAGTATGCAATACTTGGTATTTTACAAAAGTATACAAAAGAATGTTTTCAATAGATTGTAAATTCTCTTTGTCAGAAATGTAAATATTATTGTATCACATTTAAATGTAGATATACAATGCTCTTAATATGAACTCTGAACTTCGAAATATTCCATCAGATTCATGGTCACAAAACAACGTTGAATTGACATTTTTAATCAAACTAAGATCTTAAAGTTCCTACTGAATACAAACAGTGACAGAGACTATACAAGTACCGTTCATTTGTTCCTCTGGGCTCCCATAAATTGTCGTAACACAAACCTATCGCCATGACAGCCATCACCACGACAATGTAAATTTACGTAAGTGACAACCCTTGTCAGTCATTACCATATTATTTATAAGGAACTGAATGACAGCAGGCTTTCTTTAAATTCCTCACAAGTCGTGCACGTGATCTACATGTAGATACAATGTAGGTAGCCATGGTCAATGTTCCGATTTTAATGGAGCTTTTATGTTTAGGATGCTAAATGCTAACATGAACTGGTATGTATTTACATTCACCGAAGTTTAGTATGTAAATTTAAGTAGAGTTGTACAATATGTATCCCTGAACGATGACATGTTCAAGTTTAAGGCGCTTAAAAAATTGTCACTCTTTCACTTGCAAAAGGTTCTCCACAAAGAATGGCATTTCTAAATATGTACAAATCAAAGACACAAAATCTCAAGTCTTAATCCAGTAAAACGGAGGTCTAAACAAATCAATATTGCTCTGTTTTGTTTGGGATTAATTCTTTTGCCGAAGTTCACAAGACATTACCTCTCTAACTTAATATGTCTGATGTCTGTATGTATACATGTTACAGGGAACTTACTACTGGTTTACTGAGGACGGCACATGTAGTTATCCACCTCCCGAACTACCACCGGTGGCTAAAGACCCCAGAATTACAGATCTAGTGGCCCTCAACCGTCCACAATTCTTCGGGTCTCTAGCATGTGGCATGTGCTTTTCGGTATATATAATTGGTCATGTGGTAATAACGACAGTACAGACAAGTTGATTGTAGCATTTTCCAGGCAATCTGTCCCTTATCAAGACATAAGCAAATTACACAATCATATATAGACATAAAACATGAAGCAATTACATATACATATAAATTTCTCTTACTTGAACTAAATAAGTATATTTAATTGCATACTATGTTATATTAAATGACTTCCATAAATCTATATGTAATTTTTGTGTACACACCATGAATATTAGTTCCATTTCGAGAAAAATTGAAAGTTTGAAGAAAAATTCATTTCAAATGATATAGCAAACGAGATATCAAATTCTGAATACGATAGAACTTGAATGTTGCATAATCTAGTTCATCCAGACACTTGTTGACTGCGACTTTGATGCCAGACAGAGAATTTCGTAGTGAGCAATTGTTTGGTTGAATGAAAATAACATTGATAAGATTAAGAGTTTAACGCATATACCCCTTTAACCCAATTTATCATTTTATGACCTGTTTATAAACAGGTAAATGGGTCAGGTGTTGGACTAGGGAATAACCCGATCACCGGTCAACACATTGTGTTTGTCAAGGACATGTGTCCGGAATGTAAAAAAGGCAAGTACCACACGAACGATATGTAGTTGTTGCTGTCGTCGTCGTCGTCGTTGTTGTTGTTGTTGTTGTTGTTGTTGTTGTTGTTGTTGTTGTTGTTGTTGAATTATAAGAAATATCACATTTGATAACTAAATTGAAATGAAATGTGGTTGACCGGGTTATTTTGTATTCATCAAGGAGACGTAGATTTCTCCCAAACTGCTGACGGCCGGTGGAATATTTCCATCCGCGCTATCCAATGTCCAGTTGGCAACACGGCTATCGAGTACAAGTTTCAGGGCAGCAACAGGTACTACTTAAAACTCCAGGTCCGGAATGCAAGGTGAGTTATCGTCTATATCCGGTATACCTGTACATGGTCCTACATGTATACATGTATATAGAAGTCTCGTTAATCCGAGTTAGTAATTACATAGCATAGCTGCGTATTCATTGAAACATTGATGTCAATTTTTTTTTTAATTTTTACTTTCGTTGGGGTATGAAAAAAAAATAGTTTGCAAATTGTGTAAAAATCCGCGTAGCGGATTCTTACAAAAGTTTGCAAATAATTCTTTTCATATCCCTTTGAAACTTACAAATACTTGACATCAACGCTTATAATTAATTTTTGAAATTGATTTTTTAAATCTAAACCTGTTTTATTTACAATTTAACTGATCCTATAAGGGATTCTTTTTCACAAATCAATTTGCAACGTCAATGGTCGTATTGTGACGTCACATTTTACGCGCTACTATCGGATTTCTTATTCAAAGAGGTATAAACAAAATCTCAATCAGGAAGCCGCATTCTGCATACAAACAATGGAAAATGAATTATATACGTATGCTGTCCATTGTTTTTACAGACATTATCACCAATAGAGTTGAAGTTCAGCGCCTTTGCCAAAGTGTTATGTACATGTGCTTTTGTGTTTTGTAGTTTCTTGGATTCATTAAGTTGAATTTCAGCGCCTATACCAATTATTACTATGTACGTGTGGTTTCGTGTTCTGTAGTTTCTGGGGTTCATTCAAGGTCGTTCTATTTTGTTTAGACAAACAAAATCATCCCTTCCATTATAGTGATTCTGATGCGTGGAATAAGAAACCGTTCCATGTATATGCCATCTTTTTCTTGTTGATTATTCTTTGGACTTCCTGGTAAACTTTTCGCAAACAGAATTTAAATATGCCGAAGAATTGACAAAATGTCAGGTCTTCCGAATTATTAATGGTGCAAGAATTGAGAATGGGGTAGGGTTTCTAACGATAAGGAGACAGCCCAACTCAGCGGCATCAGTGATAACATTTAAACAATTAATCTTTCCTTGTTTGCATTTTGTTGTGTTTTACATTCTCAAATGTTGATTGTATCATGATTGGAGCATGTCCACTTTCACTGTTCGATGTCAAGTTTGGCATGTTTGATGTAAAGTTTGGCATGCTTGATGTGAAGTTTGGCATGCTTGATGTAAAGTTTGATGTGAAGTTCAACATAACTGATATTAAGTTTAGCATGTTGATGTAAAGTTTGGCATGTTTGATGTAAAGTTTGGCATATTTGATGTAAAGTTTGGCATGTTTGATGTAAAGTTTGGCGTGTTTGATGTCAAGTTTGGCATGTTTGATGTAAAGTGTGGCATGTTTGATGTAAAGTTTGGTATGTTTGATGTAAAGTTTGGCTTGTTTGATGTAAAGTTTGGCATGTTTGGTGTGCAGATTGGCATGTTTGATGTTAAGTTTGGGATGCTTGATGTAAAGTTTGATGTGAAGTTCAACATAACTGATATGAAGTTTGGCATGTTGATGTCAAATTTGGCATGTTTGATGTAAAGTTTGGCGTGTTTGATATCAAGTTTGGCATGTTTGATGTAAAGTTTGGCATGTTTGATGTAAAGTTTGGCATGTTTGATGTAAAGTTTGGCATGTTTGATGTAAAGTTTGGCATGTTTGATGTGAAGTTAGGAATGTATGATGCGACGTTTGTCATGTTTGATGTAAAGTTTGGTATGTTTGATGTGAAGTTTTGCATGTTTAATGTAAAGTTTGGCATGTTTGATTCTTGTTGAAATGGTGAAGTATCGCCGGTCCTCAGTTTGAAAACGCTATGTGACATTAACCCGATTTAAGATGTTGTAATTTGAGGAATTCCTGATCATTTTTACATTAAATATAAAAAGCACCTACTAATTTCTACAAACAATTTAGTGGGTTTTTTTCTAAATAGCATAACAATTACAGATACACATGTATAAGTACAATAATCACAGACATATGTAATCCACAGAATTCCGGCTACATCTGTTGACATGAACCTGTCAAATTTGTCCTGGCTCCAGATGAGCCACACGCTGGACGGCTTTTGGACTATATCTATTGGTACTGGTGTAACCTACCCAATCTACCTAAGATTAACGGCAGCGAACGGCGAGATCATCCAGGACAGACTAGACATTGATCGCATAGGTACGTGCTCTTCTGCTACTTATGTAATAATAAGTCATCGTAAAGGTTTATATTTCATCAATTTACTAAAGCAGGTTACAGATAATCAAATGCAGATTCAAAAAGGATTTGAATTCTTGCTTATTATGAGTAATCACAGCTGTGCTCCGTGTAATTCAGATTGATGGAAACCAAGGGCAATGTTTATAGTCGCCCATGACCTCGTTGGGACCATTTTTTAATTGATGTTGGTGAAGACTGTGGACAAGTCTTATAATCGCCTATATCCTCATTGAGACTGTTTTCAATTCGGTATGATGAATACTTTGGACTAAGTTTCAAAGTCGCTATGACCTCAATGGGACTGTTTTTGATTTATGTTGATGAAGACAATCGACAAGTTTTATAGTCGCCTATGACCTCATTTGGACTGTTTAACTAATTCCTTGTGTGGTTTGATTCTCTGTCTATTCAGTACTGTTGGTGCCATCACACCATGTCTTTTGACCTGGATTAACATTGCGGGTGTCATTGATGACGATTCCTGTCTTACCGATACACATTGTCTTGATCTGCTTTTACATTAAAGAAATTTTCGAGAAAAGTTTTGTTCATTTTGCTCTGGTTTTATCCATTTAAGAATAGCTTTTTGTTGACACGGCTATCTGTGTTATGTTGTCGTTTCTGTTACAGTGAATGAAAAGGTGCTCCACGGAAACGGAGTGCAGTTTAGCCTGGACAGCACACTTCCATCATAGTCAAGTAAAATGATGCCGGATAAGAAAGACATTGACGAATGATTTAAGTTGTTTATCATTTTTTTTAGTTTCTACATGGAATTGAAGAATGGCGAATGAATTATGTATACAGTCTTTAAACATTAAAGAAATTTGATACATTCTGTGCTCATAATTGTTATTCTTTAATGCGCTTCCACAGGTACTCAGTTCTGTCATTGTCTGATATACCTCCTACTTACATGTACTAATACGGATATACAAATTGTAACAGGCCATTTCCTCATCAGGTCATAAACAGATACGGTTTATTATTGAAAAGCATTGTTGGCGTTATATCACAGTCATTTGGAGATCAATGTGATTCTTTCTTAAGATGTTCGTGTCATCCAACAACCTAACCGTTGCCATGGTGATTGTTAAATTCAATACCAGTGGTATTCCATTTTATCATTCGATCACTGCAGGGTTGTATAGAAGGAAACTCCATCCGGACATATTCTGACGAAGCGCTAAAACACTCCCTTAGAAAAATAGGTATAATTGAATAAAAATAGACGGTTTTACATTGATTTCAGCACACATTTACAAATCAAGTCACAAGAAAATACACATTTTGTAATCCTTTTCATGTGCATGACTGTCGACCATTGCTAAACTATTATGCAGACCTTGGGATTTGCTGTTGCATCCTTAGTTTTGAACAAAAAGTGACTAAAATATAGCTTTGCTTCCATTGAAACATTTGGGATATCTATTTCGACTATAAATTCTAGTTACATGTTTCGAACAAGTTAGCTAAAGAGATTACGGCTCTGTCCCTAGACTAAGACCAACAAGTCTATAAAGTCGCTACTTACTATGTTTCCAATTCTTTCTCGAGATATTCTTGTCCTCCAACAACATAGCCGTTGTCATGGTGAATGTTAATTCAATACCAGTGGTCGACTGTCATGCACATGAAAAGGATTACAAAATGTGCATTTTCTTTCTCGAGGTGAATTGATTTGTAAATGTGTGCTGAAATCAATGTTAAACCTTAAAAAATATTAAAGGAGCTGGCAGTGAGTACTCGTATGCCCTTTGTCAGTATAATGTGACAGAGTTGGATACCATGCAACCGTGTCATTTCAGTGGTACCACACTATAAAACATCCTCGAATGTCCCGATTTTAAGTTGACATCATTCATTACTGATTTCAACTGTTGCTAGGATGTGGTTAACACAAACTTGGAAAAGGGACATTGCCCTAAGATCATACCATATTAAGTATTGAAATAATCGTAAGGTTTGGAAGTAATATTTTCTGCCATAATATATGTTTGGTCTTCTCAACAGTTTATACTAGAGCAAAGATAACAAAGCATAACTTAAATATTTCAAATATTTATCTATTAAACTGCCGGTTTATAATTCAAAAATCCAAGATTCCTATTAAGGATGTACACCTCCGAGACGTCAATAAATTCATGCATTAAACTTTTTTTCTCGTGTACATTTTTGGAAATGGGAGTAAATGGTATATCTGAAAATGCAAGAAAAATACATGTCCGTGTAATCTTTTTTGTGCTATAATTGGTCAAAGATACCATTTTGACATCATATGTGAATTTGCTGTTTTGACCATTAAAAGGACAAATACAATATCTTCCATATGTGTTGTCAGATATATGTCTGTTGGCTGACAAAAATCGCATATCTTTTAAAGCATGGAAGTTAAATTTCTTTCACTTGTTCATTTAATTCAGAATAGCCATTTAATCTAAATGTACCCCAACCCCTTATTTTTTAAAATCAAATTACCATTTTGTCACCATTGTTTCCAGATTTAACGCTTTATATAAAAAGTTCTGCTATTAAACTTTTTGAAATATTTAAAACAAGTTTTTTTTTTCCTTTTTGTCCCATTATTATTTGCTTCATTTACGGGGTCAGAAATCCTAAGTGCTAAAGTAACATCAGAAATGTAAAAAAAAAAAAAAAAAAAAAAGTTATATAAAGAATTTAAAAAAAATCCATAATTTTCCACAATCACTGATGATTTAAGTGATCAATCAAGGGCCGAAAAAGATGAGGGACAAGAAATACACGTTTTCAAAACGGCCGCTGAATAAGTGATTTATTGAAATTCTTGTGAAAATAATTCTACAAACAACACACCTCTACATTTTTAGACATTTTGCATACTCGTATTTGCTAATAAGATTGAACATACATGTATTTTGTTAAATATTACCAAAAATCCTTACACAAGATCAAAACGAGACTTAAACATAGTTTAAACCACAAAAGAGTAGAACCTTAAGATGATAAATTTAGAAATTCCTTTTTTACCAGACTAGTTTATGTAGTCTGACCAGAACGCTGTCGCGATGAACTTTACTTAAAGTAAATCAATTTTTGTATATATTTTTAATGTGCTTGTTCTAGTGAACTGTGCACGCTGAATGCATGTCCATGTGTGTTTTATCTGTATTTACTTGGTTATCAATCCTTCATTGGATTGACATACCTATATTCTACTGGTGGAAATCTACTGAAATATGTATCATAATTTTATAACAATCAAGTTATTCAAGCACTATTGGAATGATTTCTTCTATACTTTATATCAATCATTTTACTGTCCCTTTAGCCACCTGGTCAGATTGGCTTTGATTATCAAATTCGGGGCATTCGAAAGTGTCGTTTCAGGCTATATACAGTATCGTGCTACGAATTTATTACATATGTACATGATATTCAAATCATGTCGGCACTGAACCACTTAACGATAGTCATGTGGTATCCACACTTTTGCGTAGAAGTGTACTAATCTAAGTGTAATAGTCTTCTTTAGTTCCTCTCATTTTATATGCATTGTGCATATATATTACATCATCACTCGATTGAAATGATTAAAGAGGCTTACCCGCAGACGGACCGGTAAACGGCACATCTCCGATCACTAAATAAACTTCAGTACACGTTTCTATGTGACAAAATTAGAGGCTTTCCGACTTTATTTCTTGAAAACAATTACAGAATATGTATTTAAAAGACGTTTTAAAACTCAACCTGAGAGAGAAATGTATGGAATATAACGGCAAATCTTCTTTGTAAATCGCCGCTGCCTTTGAAGTTATCACTGTGCGGCACTGTGCACGTGCTTGTTTCTTTGATGTGTCAATCAAATTAGACTTATTGCGGGTTGCGATTAAATAAATAATATTTAAAAATGAGGTTTTAATATCACTTTTCAGCGTTTTATAAGGAAATGAAATGAAAAACTCAACAATTCCAACAATCTGTCATGTGTAAAAAATCTGTTTCTATTAGCCAACTTTTCTGATCTCTCTGCGGGCAAGCCTCTTTAATAAATACAGACTAAATGTTACGTCTATATATCATGATAAAATATATTGAGTATGTATAGTGACAATAAAAGTAGACATAACAAGCTTACTACATATACAGATATATACATTGAAGGTCAATTCCATTTTTTTGTTGATTAATGACACAAACTCTAGCTGTAGGATAACTGAGTAAAAGTCATATGAATATTGCTAGAGATTCGCCTCACTTTATTAATAAAACACACCCTTCTTTGGAACAAAATCATCTATATGCTGTTTGAAAATTGTTTGTTTGGACATTTTTTGGAATGTGATGTATTTATGTAATGTTTGGAATACGAAATAATGACGTCTTGTGTATACAATTTTTGAAGTTTTTTATGCCTTTTAAACTATAATTAGAGCATTCATATATATGTTTTTACCGAATAGGGAGTCATTATTTCAAGGAAACATTATGCCAGGCAATTATGTATTTCATTGGATAAGATATTACTTGTATCATGTTGTGTGAGATATTCTTGCGATAAAACAATTAATAGTGCATTGTAATACCTATTATAAGAGATGGTTAGCTTGATTGAACATGGTTTCGGAGTAAGTAAAACATAATGAATGTGATATTACGTTTCGTGTGGGTATGCATATTACAATTCATTTGTTAAAAAAAATCATTATTTAGAATATAGAACATTTTAAATGATACAGATTGAGTGATAGAAATTCATTCCATTCATAATTGTCTACTATGTTAAAAAATACTACAAAAAAGAAAATGGTGTAAAATATCCCCATGATAATGATGTCGGGTCATTCTGTCAGCGACTCCACGCGCAGGCCATCACTACCGTTACGGCTCCGTCTTCCAACACGAGTGGCAATGTTCTGAAACTTCTCTACTGGTTCTCCTTCGTAGGTCCGTCGACGGACCGCCTTCGCCGTGACAGCTTTAAAGATGGCAGCAAAGAACTCCACAAGCTCTCCAATGGTTATGGCGGATAACCCGAGCCAAAGACCCAATTGTCCTCCAATGTCAGAAATTAAGTTCTGAGACTGTTGTAAAATTGGAAATTAAAAAATTCAATATTAGTCTGTGTTGTCCTATTTCGGAATTTCCTAATTAAACTCGATATATCATTACAACGGAACAAAATCTCATAAAATTCAAAACAAGTTACCTCGTATCCTCTTTGTTGCTCGATTTTTTCGAAGATCATCTCCTTAAAGAAGATTTCCATTTTCGCCACATTGTTAGATCTAGTTATAGAAAGGGGTAAATATTATTGTGGTTTCACCTTAAATAACCATTCTACAGCACTGTTGATTATTTCAGGTGACTACATCTGAGAACATAGCGATGACTGACTTCTGAGTATATTTCATGAAATACAAACATTCAAAGTCAGTTTGACAATGTCAGTGAAATATGAATAAATTTCATAGCAATAATCGAATAATTTTAATCCAAGGATTCATTTCATTATTAATGACCTTTGTCTTACCGTTCACGATAACTGTTCATTTTTTTTTCTAATTTAAATGTTTTGCTACCAAGAAGTGTAAAACAACACATAGTTCTTAAGCCGTCAGCTTTTTCAGTTGATTTGAAAAAAAAGGTTCAGTAAAGGATATCTACGATTAGTTCAAAAGACACAGAATACTAGCACATCGAAAACAGATTTATAGTTAGATACAGCAGAGCTAAAATGAATGAAAGTGCATCATACAGCGGTTTTATCGTTCGTAAAGGCATAACATGTTAATCGAAGGAATAGACCAAAACTAGTTCCAACAAAATGTGGATTAGGAGGTGCAATAGGTTCTGGCTTTCTTCAGAATATCAGGAAACGATAAATACATAGTATTAGTTTATTCCATTTTAACCATCAACACAATTTGCTCTGCTGATTATTAATTAATTAATTACGGAATTTGATTTGTCTATTTACCTGCTATTCAGTCGATCTTGCTCCATAAAATCCGTAGAGGACCGCATGAGTTTTTTGTCAAGGCTTTCCTAGAAATACAATAAGAGTATGATATAAAACGGGACATATCTTAATATTGTTTGTCTATATTACCTAAATACCAATTAATTATACAAGTTACTCTTACGTATAATAAGTAACTGATTACTTTGCTAAATTTGAATTCTATTTATTCAGAAATATATTGATACATATACTACTACATACCCGAAACTCGTTGGTTTCACATTTTATTAACTGCTGATTCACATGAAATAAACAAATTCGAGACAAAGCAAAAGGAAATTAATCTACCCTGGAAGCAAATAAATAAGATCACGGGATATTGATCACACAACACTGACAAAACATAGGTTACAATGTAGTATTGTTGAACATAAATAACCTCCGGGCCGACTTACTGAGTATGCATCTGAAGGCCAAGACGCCATGGAGACGTAGGACTGATACTTTCTCTCACTGAAACAAACATCAAATGGTTTCAGATATACTAAATTATCAAATATACATGAATTTCACCATTGACCTATAAGACTTTCTAGGAAAACGGCTAAATAAAGTGTCTACAAAATATCCATATTTTATTATATATTTTTTTTATATACAAAAGAATAAAATTGTTTATAACTGGCATAGCTTAGTGCTACCTAGTGCTACCCTCCATTTTGTTTAGAACTATCTTGTTGTGTGTCCCGGATGGAAGTCCACGGGGGTGATAAAGTCATATATTATTGTATCAAGTCAGACAGGAGAATCGAACCCAGATCGGCTTTATGAAGAATCGTCCATCTACCATCACGGACCACCGAAGTTCACGATTTCTCACGCCATATGGCTACTTGTATATACTTATTCATGCTTATTTACCCAGTCTCACACATTCACTCTCACCCATTCTCTCTCATTCCCTCGTGTTGCATGTGCGTACACATTGTTTATCATTATCTGTCAAAAGACAGAATACGTACTTGCATGGATCCGGACACATATCATCACACAGGTCCATGCGACACATCGACGCTGTCAAGCATTCAACTGAAAAATGACGTTACAAATTTTGAATAATAAAATAAAAAAGACACTGAATCCGAATTAAAACAATACACAAAATATGTGTTGAAAATTCTCATTAATGTGGAAATATTGGAGTAACTCTTAAAAACATTCGCGGGTAATCTACGAATATGACATACAAATATGTCCAAGCATAATTTTCTTTTTAAAGAACTAATTTTCTTATGTTTCGTAGGGTAATGCCATACATACCGCTTATTATTAGGTTTTTCTAAAGCCATCTTTTCAGGCATATCATTTGCTTAAGTTGAAATATCGAATTTTTTATTTGATAACTCATAATCGTATTATTGACTGATTATACCTGATTTATTAAGCATTAAACTGTCCTCTTTTGGAAAGTTGTTGTCGATTAAATCTAAGAGGATGGCAGACAAATAAAGATAACACGTGTTATGACTATTTTGTCAGCAATCCTGTAAGGATTATATGACAATAACTTTCCAAAGAACATAGTTTAATACTTTCTGTTTTAAATCTAAGTTTCTTTTATGTTCAATCATTTTATACAACATAACTACATAAATTGTTGCAAGTTACGTTGAAAAATTGTTTTTTTAGTACGGCAGCGCGAATGTTCGTGACGTCAGACAAAATAGAGTCATTTAGTCAACTCTGAGAAATTGAACTGTTGCAGTTTTCGAGTGGACTTCTACGCTAACAAGTTAAAATGATGGGTCAATGTTTTTATGGCATGGTGTATAAATTGTGTAGTATTTCTGGAGTAGTACAGCTTGCACCTACCAACACTGTCGTTGGTCACGTCACACGTGCTCGCCCCGTCAGGGATGATATAGTAGGGTACAGCACAATTACACGAAGCCATAACGTTGTCTTGGTAACATGATTTGAGGCATGGCTGCTTGGTGTAAATCGTATCAAACTTCTCCCTGTAATAGTCTGTCTTTACACCATGATCAGCACAGCTGGCATGTGGGGGAGGCAGCCGGGTGATTCGAACCTGAAGTGTTCACAAATATTCGTGTATCAATCCCAATCAGTAACTAAACATAAAAAAATGTGTAAATTTTGAAGTGGTTAGAACTATGCTAAATATTTATGGAAATGTTAAAAAAAACAGTGTTTTAAACTAATTTCTGAGTTAGAATTATTATATACACTGCCATCCAAAAGTTCTGTTACACTTGGAACGTTTAAATCGAATGGCTAGCAAACACAAATTTGAGAAAAAATGTTGTTATATCCGTAAGGTAGTCCCTTTGTAAGTGACGATTGCAAATATTTGAAAAATACCTCACTTCTTTAGATTTGCAGGGAGAGGAAATGCAGGTTCCTATTTTCCATCAATTTCAAAAATGAATAAAAATATGGGTGTTTTTACTGACACAAACAGTAATTGTTCAATTGACTAACAGTAAACAAAATGTAAGAAATGCATTTTTGAAATTTATATTAAACAAAGAGGAAAATTTCCAGAATGTTGCATTTTTAGGATTTTCATTGTAACAAAACATATACACTGTTGAAAAATGATCATGAACATTTGAAATCATGAACAAAAACATCCTAAGAAGTTATGATTCTAACAAATTTTAACATAGACATCGAGATTAGCTTTGCTGTATCTTACGTAACAATTGTAACAGGACTTTTGGAGGGCAGTGTATATTTATTGAAATATAAGCAATACAATATTTTTTTAAAGTTGTTATTATCTAATGTTTTAACACATTGTTATCATACAAGTGTATATATATATACACAGGAGTTATCCTTCTTCTTATTTTATTATCTTCGCGTTCAGTATAACATATATATAACGAAGAGTAAAAAAAGTGATAAAAACTACCTCCTGTATCCCAACAGAGGTGACAAATCCGGGGGCGATGTAGAATCCGTCGTCGTCTGGTATGGGGTAGGAACCCCTCTCATGGATGAGGACACGTACGCCAGCTTCCGGTGCTAGAGACTCTACATACTCATTTTGCTCTATATTAAACTCCATTACTAGACCTGTAATTTAAAATATTTGATTTACTAAACTTTATATAATTTTAAAATTATGAAAGAAGGTTGCATAAAGAATTATTTTTGGTTGTGATGAAGGCATGCAGTGGCTCTTGATACTGGAATAACCGGAACCGGGGTAAAAACTGGGTGTTGTAATGACATTTTCGACCTATTGACAGTATTTTCTATTTAGGAATATTCCAGTGAAAAATAGGATGCCTTAACAATAAAAGCAACGCCAAGGTTTGTGTGCGCGTATTAGATGCGAACGATGACCATAAAAACCAAATAATAAAGCACAGTGTTTGAAGACAAGTGCCTTATTGCCTTAACAAAGAGGATTTTGTTAAGGTTTTTAACTACAATACATCTGTTATTTGACAGTCCAATGACATAAATGAAACATTGCAGAATGTATATACGTATGGCCAATATCGATATATTGTTGTTATGAGCTTATCAGTGGCATAACTTTTGTATTTCAGCCAAAGGACTTTGTTGATAATCTATGTGATTGATGTCAACTGGTATATTGTAATCGTACATATTTAAGTGGTGATCTTATTTTAAAGCTTTAAGCATTCCGTTTGATTGTGATTACTCTAATTGCAATGTCTGTATACTATTTTCTAGTAATGCGCTAAGATGTGCGTTCACTAAATAAAAACATCTACAGTATATGATATGTCCTGCTAATGGCCAACATGTCTAAATATAAGTGTTTGTACAACAAGTAAAATTCGCCTTCAGTTATGAATTCGGTTGTAGATAATTATGTACAAAATACCGAATATGACATACTGTATCATTCGTAATTGCTGTCAACGGCAAAAATAAAGAGATACATTATTGATATCATAAAGATACGGTAATATTTGGACAATTAGATAGTTTAAAATCAACAAGGGAAAACTTGTCTACCGGTGTTACAGTTTTGCTACAGTTTCAACCAAGGTTCCAATACATTTCCAGTACTTTATCATTTGAATTTACATATTCTCCTGTGGCATAACCGATCTAACAAAACTGTGGCCTTTTCAACCTGTTTAGATATGACTTTGTTAGAAATAATGTATCTTTATTAGATTTGATATCTACATATAGTAAATAAAAAGAAAATATTTTGTAAGGATCAACATGAATTTGACAATATATTTTTCATAGCTCCCTATGCTTGAATGAGTGAGACAAATTTTGTTAAAAACAATAGTAGATAACGACATTAGAATGAAACTGTAATGAACGTAAATGAAGATTTGCATTTAGACCCTGAACAAGAGCAGGGGTTCCGGAAGGTCAAACGTCTTCTGTTTTATCTACGGCAGCCAGTATGCAAATCAAGGTCAAATCCGAATTAAGTCACATTCTCAAACAGAGAGCTTGGGAAGTGACAATGGAGCCACTAGACATATCAACAAGTATCGGACACGTCTGACGTCATATCAACAAGTATCGGTCACGTCTGACGTCATATCAACAAGTATTGGACACGTCTGACGTCATATCAACAAGTATAGGACACGTCTGACGTCATATCAACAAGTATTGGACACGTCTGACGTCATATCAACAAGTATCGGTCACGTCTGACGTCATATCAACAAGTATCGGTCACGTCTGACTTCATATCAACAAATATCAGTCACGTCTGACGTCATATCAACAAGTATCGGACACGTCTGTCTTCATATCAACAAGCATCGGACACATCTGACGTCGTATCAACAAGTATCGGTCACGTCTGACGTCATATCAACATGTATTGGACAAGTCTGACGTCATATCAACAAGTATTGGACATGTCTGACGTCATATCAACTAATATCGGTCATGTCTGACGTCATATCAACAAGTGTCGGTCACGTCTGACTAAATCGCGAACAAAAAAAATAGAATATTTTTTAAATGAGATTTTGATGTCGACCATTAATGTATTCATCAAGCACTCTGTTCAACGGGCCCATTATGATATCAGAGATGGTATTGTCCTCACCACAATAACAGGTATGTCATATTATCTTTCTACTTTCCTATTTATTTATTATTAATGGCAAAACGGTATTGTGTCTTTATTTGCTATTTTATAAAATGCACACTTAATTCTCATGTGATATATTTTATAACTGATTGTTTAAAAGCCCGTGTTGATTCGAAAGATCTATTATTGACGATGATATTAATTCCCACGTGATTTGCCTGCACGATTACAACTATGTTAGTTGTGTGACAGATACAGGATAAATCACTGATCAGTGCATTGGAGCCCAGGTAAGTAGTTTTGCCTTAAACTTGAATTTGCCAGAGATGAACATGTTTATGTTGAAGATTACATTACAGCGTAGTATGTTCCACTCTTTAAACCCCGATGGTAGCGACTGTGAGTTGGCATCATTATGGTAGATACCCATGGAACCGTGGCACACCCAAGTGTTAAAGCAGATGACTCCATAAGATTAGGGTCTTCGTGTGTGTCCAGAGAAATAATTTATCTTAAATGGTTTTGGAGTTCAGGTTGTCTTTCACTCAAAAGATAAAATTACTAATACACATGGAAACATACTAATAATGATGTCACTCCATTAATGTCAGATCGGGCTGTATAACTCAGAATAAGTTTAATTTCGATTACATTCATCTTACTGACTCATGCATTTAAGAATGTGAAAATTTCAATTCATACACGATCTGTAGAAACTCAACTTAACTTAACTTAACGGAGTTCGTGGCATAACTAAGAGAAACACAAGTTTTAACTTGGTGTATCCGGAATCTAATACCCTGGTTTGATGCCAATCCCAAGAGCAACACATTTCAGGTTACTTATCAATTGATCGGACTATTTCCGGTAAAACGATCACTTCCTCTCTTGAAATACCTTTAATTCTTGTTGAGAGGCATTATTTGTAGAGATTATATCGAGCGTTTAGTCGGTAGAATTTTCTGTGACATGCTTAATTACCGGAAAACATTACGGTGTGTTTCCGGAGGGTTAGTCATATGTGGCAAGTAACATATAACAATGTGACTTAAACAATGGGAGTGATTACTGATGTGTATCGGTATTACCTTTAGAATGACTACTGATGTGTATCTGTATTATCTCTAGTGTGACCACTGATGTGTATCTGTATTATCTCTAGTATGATTACTGATGTGTATCGGTATTACCTTTAGTATGATTACTGATGTTTATTGTATACTTAGTAATAAATACAGGTTTTTTTGCATATGCAATATGGCGCCAAATCTCCCGATCCGTAATCCTTACCCATGCATTATTGATTCAGTAATGCACCCCAAACCCTGTATTGGCCCTCTTCGCGGAACACCTCTAAATTTTGCGTCTCATCAAACTATTCGGGTCTCTCGGGTTTTGACGTAGGTGCTGTGTTGTCAGCGAAACCAAAACAAACAACATGGCGTCGAGTAGACGAAGGAATGAGGACATGGGAGAGAAGATTTTAAATTCGCTTGCAGCACGAATTGCAGAGCTAGAATATCTCGCCGAGAAGGAACACATGGTAACCGAGGAAATTGATACTTAATTGAAACTTTACAATAGGAGAGGTCGTACAAGCCGATGTTAACCAATCGTTCCATGATGAAGCGGGACTGGCAGACGACATCACGGAATTCATATTTGACACGGAAACAGTGGAACCCCAGCCCCAGGACAAGATCGATACCGACGGAACACGTGAGTTTGTGGCTCGGATGAGAAACAATAACACCTTAAAAAAAACTCAGTCTGACATGAAAAAGTTTAATGCTTATCTAAATTCACAGAATGAATTCAGGAATGTGGAGGACATTGGTTCGACCGAACTAAATGAGTATTTGGCCAGATTTTTCATGACTGCACAAAGGCAGGACGGGAAAGGAGAATATGAACCAGATACATTGAAATCAATTCAAGGTAGTATCCAACGTCACTTAAATGACAACCAATCAAACATTAGTATAATTGAAGACAGAGAGTTTAATCATTCTCGTGAAGTGCTGAAATCCAAAAGAAAATTACTAAGACAATCTGGAAAGGGAAATAAGGAGAATAGGGCTGACCCACTAACACCAGAAGAGATCAACATTTTATATGAGAGAAACCTTCTTGGATCAGGTAAGAGAAAAAAAATGAAAATGCTTCATCTTTTTTAGCATTTTATTTCTACATGTACAATATTTAAAAAACAAATACATCTGACGGGTGTCTTCACTTGAATAAATAGTTTCTATACATTGATCCATTTTGAAAGAAACCATAAATGATATTAATCCAAGGCATAGCCCAATGGATATTGAATTACTACCAGTAAAGATTTTGTCTGTATTGATTGAGATTGTATATTTCATTATTTTAGGAAATCCCAGAGCACTGAATAATACAATATATGTCAACAATTGTATGCACTTCGGCATGTGAAGCAGAAAAGAACACGAACACCTAAAATGGGGAGATGTTAGTCTACATAAGACTTCAACAGGAGAGGAATATCTTCAATTGACGGAACGATCAACGAAAACGAGAACAGGCATTAACAGCGACACCAGGGACTTCATTCCAAATATAAATATATCAAACCTATAAAATCAAATATACATCTGACTGAAAAATTTATTAAACACCAATTGAAAAAAATCATAACGTTCATTTTTTGTTCGTTTTGGTAGTATTTCAAATAGGGAACTACGCAGCCTACTGAAATAATCTGGTTGTCGTTCAAAGCTGGTCTCCATACAATATATCAGAAACTAGAAAGCTGATGACTATGAAAATGTTCATAGATGTTGAAGCACCTATTGTTTTTGTTCTAATAATCAGTCCACACATCTATCATGACAATTGACGATCAAACAATTTATTATTTAATTCTAAAAAAAGTAATATATCACTTTTAGGAAATCTACGATGTCCTGTACATGCCTATAAGGTTTTTGCCCACAAAAGACCTGAAGCCATGAACCATCCAGATTCACCCTTCTATCTCGGTGTCATTAGGCCCAAGTCTAACGTAGACATTTCTCTGGAAGACAAGTGGTTTGTAAACCAGGCAATGAGAAAAAACACCATCGGTAATATCATTAAAAGAATGTGCGACGAGGCGGGCCTTAACGGTCGTAAAGTCAACCATAGCGTGAGAAAAACTGCAATCACATCTTTAGTCCACGCGGGTATTCCTCCAACAATTGTTCAACAACATTCGGGCCACAAGAGCGTTAGCTCAATTAACAATTATAGCCATGCTTCACATAACCAGCAAAAGCAAATGTCTGCAATTTTGACCAGTTATCATTCTAAATCAGCGTTGGGTCATGGAATGGACCATACAAATGCTGAAACAGTAACTTTCAATCAGTAGATTCGAACCTCCCAGGAACTTGTTGAGGAAGTGCTAAATGATATAGACAGATTTGAATATCAAGAGATGAATGTAGCGAAACCTTCTGTCGTTCCTGTTAATGATCATGATGCAAAGAATGTTGAATTTGCAAAATCAATTTTGAGTGGGGCAACTATAACTGGAAATGTGATATTTAATTTCTGTTCAAAGCAATGTGATGATCAGGAAGCAAGTACATGTAGGGGCAGGAAAAGAGCAAGGATGATAATTGACAGTGATTCTGACTGATTCAAATCAATGTTTATTCTTGATCCTTGATCAGTGACATGGTAGAAACACCTTTGGAAAGGAACTTATTTAGAAATCATTATAAATTTGACAGATATGAACTTCATAAAGACTTAAAAAACTTCAATATTATAAAGTGTTTATAATTCAATACATTAAAAATTTGAATCTGATTTTTCTTGTCAAGTTATAATTGTTGTTTTGATTAATGTTCTGTGATTTATTACTAAGAATTCAATAAATTGAATAAAACATACCTTTTTCCATATCGGACCCAATATTGGCCCCGAGACTCCAATATTGGCCCTCGGGCCTTCGGCCCTTGGGCCAATATTGGGTCCGATATGGAAAAAGGTATGTATTATTCTCTATGTATCTGTATTATCTCTAGTGTGATTACTGATGTGTATCGGTATTACCATTAGTATGATCACTGATGTGTATCTATATTATCTCTAGTGTGATCACTGATGTGTATCTACATCTGTATATTATCTCTAGTGTGATTACTGATGTGTATCTGTATTATCTCTAGTATGATTACTGATGTGTATCGGTATTACCTTTAGTATGATTACTGATGTGTATCTGTTTTATCTCTAGTATGACCACTGATGTGTATCTGTATTATCTCTAGTATGATTACTGATGTGTATCGGTATATTGGTATTATCCCTAGTGGATAAAGTTTTCAAATACATTTTGATATGCTGGTGTTGTCCGCTGGATAAATTATACCCGGCTTTATATCAGTGTGGAAATAAGTTTTGAGCTATCACTTTATCTTCTATATCAAGAAAAAGCTCATATGCTGATTGTTGATAAGATTTGTTTCTTTTTAAGTGAGATTTCATTAAAGAAATTTTTAGCACAAACCTGCCATCAATTCTACAAATTAAGAAAATATAACTACACATCTGCACTCCTGAATTGCCAATACAGTATGATTTCGCGGGTAAAATGTAGGAAGAAAATATCGCAAATCACAAATATCTTAGATTTCTGTAGAATAAAGAGTTTAAAGTGAGAACGTAACGCCATAAAACATGTGAAGTGATTGCAGCGTGAATTGGAATATGGAGTACTCTATTCAGCAGCAGTACCTTGATGTTTAAATTAAATGTAATGAGAATCGTTGACGTGGTAATCTGATAATCAATGGGGTGTATAAGATGTTCGTCAACACATCGTGGCATAAACAAACCGGTCAATCGGAGACGGACAAATACTGATCGGTATCTATGTTGACATCAATTATGGTGTCCGAATCTACCAAGGTCTCAGCGGACTGTGTAAATATACAATTCTTTGAAATTCTCCTGATATGGACTCTGCTCGAAGTTTCCATATCAGAATGGATAATTAATGAAACGCTGTAATGAGTTCCAACTAAATAAATATTACGTTTCTGTTGTAAAATTGATTTTCTACGAACGACTGTGTATATATCTGTTAAGTACAATGTACATATTTCGAAACAGCTTCAGTAGTGAGTTTGATTATACTCGGAATGGATGGTCTTCCTGTACTCTTTTTTATTTTTTTTCTAGCATTCTACATTAAGTATGATATTATTTGGTTGCTTTTGTAATATATATACTTTTCTATGGAGACGTATGCTCCTCGCTATACATGTAGATAATATACAAAAGTTGTTTTTGAGGCGTCCATGTATACTCCTCGTTACAGCTGATATACAAAAGCTGTTTTTGAGGCGTCCATGTATACTCCTCGTTACAGCTAATATACAAAAGTTGTTTTTGAGGCGTCCATGTATACTCCTCGTTACAGCTAATATACAAAAGTTGTTTTTGAGGCGTCCATGTATACTCCTCGTTACAGCTAAGATACAAAAGACGTTATGATTATTTTCCCTTATTTTTATCTATTTGTTCTTCAGTTATATTTATCAGTTTTTCTATTAATTTGAATATATAATGTGTCAAAATGATGAAAAGGCTTGACATCCATTGTTTCCACATACTATAATAACTCATTTAATGTACATATAATTTCGGAAATATTGGGCAAAGATAACCATATTAGAGCATACCCGGGTATTTAACTCTTGATCATTTTGGTTGGTATAATATTTCTAATAAAAATCATTTGCGAAATATTTACATATGCACAAAAAATGTAATCAAGTTTACAAATAATCCCGTTTTTTAAGATGTATGGATCCATAGAGTTTAAACTGAAATATTTCTTCGACCATCACTTTGATATTAGGAATGATAAAAACTCTCACCCATCAGGGGTCCTGGATAGGAGCTGGATACTGTCGACTGGTTGTTCTTATGGTGGTTGAATGTGTAACAGTTGCCGTACTTTGAATTGTGTGTGTATGTAAAATTCCTGCAAACAAAAAACAAAACGTATCCTTGATTATTGATAGACATTAGTATATAACAAAACTTATTGATTAAGATAGACATAAGTAACAAAACTTATCATCGATTAACATAGACATCAGCATATAACAAAACCGATACAACCTTGAACGCTGAAGTATATCCTGCAGCATACTTTAATGCAAGCACCGCTTATTAATGTGTGCTTTACTTCTTACTAAATGCTTAAAATAGTTAATCCCTTAATACGAACGCATCTTATTAACCTGAAGATATTCAAGGAACGAAATTATTATTTTTCATTGAGTTTCTTCATTCATTTGATCTCCAGAAAGCGTTGCGACACTTGAAATTAGCCTGTTTACAAAAAATTATGACACTTCTTTTGAAATATTAGAAATGTTTATCTACTTCAAAATATAGCTGAACAACACTGGAATTTGTATCTGTCTCTATTCGCTGTTTTTTATCGGATAGAGCCGAGTTAGTCACGTGATTTCAGTAATAGTGACAAGGTCGTTCCTATTTTATTTCAATTGTGGATACTTTTATATTTTATTATCAACATAAAGTGCATAACTTTTTACATACTTTTAATTCTTTTGGCATTTTTTGTATGTCATTAAATGAAAATCTAACCATTTAATCCCTTTAAACGGAAAAATGTGTTAAATTATAACCAGTGTACATCTTTAATCTTTATATTTTAAACATTTACCTTAATATCCCTTTTCCATGTTATATTTTTATATAATGTCTTACTTGACTGAACATGGATATCCTTGAAATGTGCATGACATGAGTAAATCATCAATTTGGTGACCATACTCCTGTAGTTCGCTCTCATCAATGCAGGCAGCAAATCCAGAATAGGCCAGCGTGTTTTCAATATTCGACGACTTTTTTTTATAAAAATTTTCAGCCGTAGAAGGATCTGACAAGGCGTCCCAAACATTGAAATTTCTTTCTTTCATTCGACTCAGTACGGATCCTGTGGTAGCATTGGAACCTTCTGTTGTACCGATGTCTGTCCCCGAGAGTTGGACTAGTAGAAGAAGCGCCGCTCTGAGTTTGACCAGGCACTGTTGGTGTCGTGGATGAATTCCAAGTATCTGATTTTTGTAAAAATGACAAGCAATAGTATAAATACACATAAAACACATCACCGATATTGAGTATTCAGTAAAACAGACAGTGTGAATATACAAAAACAATGTCAGAACTAAGAAAGGAATACAGCAATAGAAATATGCCAAGTAAGCATAAAGACATCCAAAATACATACAAATAATATATATATAATTATTTCTTGCATCCTTGGCAGATATATGTTTTGTGATACACAGTGCTAGACTTGTCCTCCGTTGGCCTTTAATATGAGACAAAAAAAATGTTTACTCGGAATCATCTTAACACGGCCTAAAAGTGCTTAGGCCATATCAATTAGAGGCTGTACTGGAGTGACTTGTAAACTATGACGAACATTAAAATATTACAAACTTATGATGTGTGAAAAAGCAATTAATTCATACTGGGCGAGGACATACTATACGATAAGAAATAAAACTACATTAGTATTAAGTACTTGCATAAAAATTGGGCGATGTTTTCTTTACTTTCCAGTTTTAAGAGTGACGCAAACTAATCTTTCACAGAACTAGAGACCAACCAGTTCACGGTACTTACCTGAATTAAACATCATGTCAAAAGCCTTTTCATACAGTCTGTCATCTTGTTTCACCTTCAGGAAATCGTCTTGCATGGTACGAAATGGGGAGTAATCTATCATGCTTTTTCTTAGGGGATTCCTGTTACAGATAGTTACACTTGGAAATTCCATCGTTGGTGAAGAGATCAGCTCTATTTTCACATCTACGGGATATTTGAAGTATTTATCCAACAGCCAGTAGCATTGGACACTTAGCCAAGCCAACATCCCGACGAGTACGACAAACCAAACTATTCGTTTGATGATCGAGTTGGCTTTGTGGATTCTGGTTAGTGCCGTGAAGCTTGTTTCGTTCATGAAAATATCAAATCTTTCGTGGATTGTCATCGACTCCATTGCATCTGTTGGATCGAGATGTTTTCCATTTTTGGTTGCTTCTTTCGGCATCGGTTCTGTTTCGCTCACCTCTGGGGGTGGCATCACCGTCCTGGGGAACAGAGTTGGCACTTTCATTGTATATAAGTATTTATTATTAGTATACAGATTTAGTTTCGAACACCCAAACTTTTGCGATGGAAATGTCTGCATCATATGCACAGCAATGACAAAAATGTTCACCGTCTATAGAGCGCGTGCTATATTAACAATAGGTGTAATTTAGTTCTCCGTCGTGTTAAAAGGTTTCGATCTTATCGTGTTGTGAGTAATTGTTAAACTATTATTTACATAGACATATTATATGGATAACTCATTTGTGACTAATGGTTCCATCAAACTATCGATTGGTCAGCTCGTGATACAGGGATGATAATCATTAATATCCATCAATGATGTACCTATCAACTTGATCCTACCTACAATGTACGTCACGAACTACCTGTCGGTGGTCCATACGAACTAATTCTTCAGCTAACGACAGCAAGATGAATTCATTTATACCTATTGATACTGCTTCCGTCTTTGTGACCCATGGGAGTTTCGGTCAGTGTGTTCGGAAACAAATTCAACGAATGCTATTGATAATCTTTTGTTGGTAGAATCGACAGGGTCATCTCTGAAACCTGAGTCCAGTAATGTCGTAGTATTGGATTGGAATCATAACATCATAACGGTGTGTGCTTCTATATAATTAATATTTGTTTAACGTTAGATACACCTGTGCATAATACAGCAGGTATCAGTCAATCTCTGAGATTAATCCGTACACATCAGTGATAAATGTAAGCTACTGAATGCTGTTGATTAAACAATTATTCAGAACATTATTAAATCAGTTATAGAATCAGTTTATATGCAAATCATCAATACAACGTCCAATAATCAATAACTGTTTAATTTGATTTATATGCGGATTGCCTGGACTTGCGGTAACTTTAAATCCCCATATTGACGGATTCTATGGTATTACGGGTAAATATCAAATCCAGGGATCGTCCTATTTTATCTATGTGTGGCACCATTAACGATATTTGGTTAAGTAAGTAAGTGTCATGCTGTCAGAGTATAATAAGTTGTATCTTTATAATCATTTCAGATAGTGCTACAGTAAAACACGTTTATAACGAATCTCTGGGGACCAAGGGAATTAGTTCGTTATAACCATAGTTCTCTATACGTGTATAACGAAGTTTTTGGGGGAAATCATGCGTGATTCGTTATAGGAAAAACACTACAATATGACTAACGACGGTCTTAATTCTGGATAATATTTAATAGTATATATGGAATCAGAAAGTTATATACCTCAGTATACAACTTTCATGTCATTTAATGTTCTGATTCCTTCATTCAACAAACCATTTTCAAAGAGCCTTTTCAACATTTTAATGGGTAGCACTTCGATGACATTTCCTGCTTGGCGATGAAATCTCGATTGATTTATTGAAATTCAAAATATTTGATGACAAGGAATTCTCCAGTAAAACGACGCTAACTAATATAATTTCTCGTTTCCTCCTAAAACCTTTTCCGTTGAGTAGAAGGTGATGTATAGTAACACTGATATTGATAGCGACACTGATTCTGATATTGTAAAGTGACATTGATATAGTATAGTGACACTGATATTGTATAGAAACACTGATATTGTGTAGTCATACTGATATTGTGTAGTCATACTGATATTGTGTAGTGACACTGACACTGATATTGTATAGTGACACTGACACTGATATTGTATAGTGACGCTGATATTGTATAGTGACGCTGATATTGTATAGTAACACTGATTATATATTGTATAGTGACACTGATTCTGATAGTGTATAGTGACACTGACACTGATATGTATAGTGACACTGATTCTGATATTGTATAGTGACACTGATATTGTATTGTGACAATGATATTGTATAGCGACACTGATATTGTATAGTGACACTGATATTGTGTAGTCATACTGATATTGTGTAGTGACACTGACACTGATATTGTATAGTAACAATGACACTGATATTGTATAGTGACAATGACACTGATATTGTATAGTGACGCTGATATTGTATAGTAACACTGATTATATATTGATAGTGACACTGATTCTGATATTGTATAGTGACACTGATATTGTATAGTGACACTGATTCTGATATTGTATAGTGACACTGATATTGTATGGTGACACTGACACTGATATTGTATAGTGACACTGATTCTGATATCGTATAGTGACACTGATATTGTATAGTGACACTGATTCTGATATTGTATAGTGACACTGATATTGTATTGTGACAATGATATTGTATAGCGACGCTGATATTGTATAGTGACACTGATATTGTGTAGTCATACTGATATTGTGTAGTGACACTGACACTGATATTGTATAGTGACACTGACACTGATATTGTATAGTGACACTGACACTGATCTTGTATAGTGACACTGATATTGCATAGTAACGCGGATATTGTAAAGTGACACTGATACTGATATTGTATAGTGACACTGACACTGATATTGTATAGTGACACTGATTCTGATATTGTATAGTGACACTGACACAGATATTGTATAGTGACACTGATTTTGATATTGTGTTGTGGCACTGTTTCTGATATTGTATAGTGACACTGACACTGATATTGTATAGTGACGCTGATATTGTATAGTGACACTGATATTGTATAGTGACACTGATATTGAATAGTGACGCTGATATTGTATAGTGACACTGACACTGATATTGTATAGTGAAACCGATTATGCTATTGTTACGATGTCTGTATTAGATGCGTATATCAGGAACGCGTTTCAAAAATAAGGATATTTTAAAAGTCTATATACGATATATCTGCTTAAACAGAAATGTAAGATTGCCTTCAGTAATACTTTACATACGGTATACATGTATTTTATCGGTATTCTTAGTTGTTTTTCTATAACAGTTTAAGAGATGTATTTGTAAGTGAAGTGGAGTGAAAACAAATTAATTAAATCAACTGAAATGTTGATATAGAATTACAGCATTAATGCATAGATGTTCAAAGTAATCTAGTTTTATTGGTTTTATTTAACATTAAATAGTTTTTTGTACAATCAGTTTCCTTTTTGATAATTATTTTCTGATATATGACCTTTTGCCATGATGTCAATATAAGGTTAGGAAAAGTTAGGATGTAGACCTATTTATAAGCGTATACCGACTCAGGTTACAATATATCAATGATATTTATTTCAAAACAGAGCCCATTGTTAAAAAATGAACTGAAAAGTCATTTTGCATCAGAAAGGACTTTTGCATTTTTGTGGTCCGTAAATATCGACAGAGTTGTCAAATATTTCCACTTGTGTAGTGTGTAATTTATTATAAAACAGACATGCATTCAGTAATGTTCGTAATCTTAAACTAATACGTTGTGCTATTAGTTTTCAGACACAATTAATATTATAAATGTAAACTACGTGTTCCTTTAATAATAATAAAATACAAATTATAATCCAAGACACATGCATATTACTACTAATATATTATGTTATATGTTTTAAGACAGAAAAGACATATATTTGTAATATGTATATATATATATCAAATAAATGCGTACTTCCGCTAATTCATCATAATAAAGCATACTTATTTAATACATTGCGCTAAACAGTACGATATGCTACCATTAATACAGTGTATTATATTATATAAAAGCAATACAGTCATGGCAATAACTTAGTATACCTTTTCCAACATAAACATAATCCCTGAAGTACTGCGTTCTAACATTTATAGGGTATACCATTGTTACAGAGTGCATGTTGTAAATTAATATAGGATACAACACAAATTCTTACCTTATCCGGTTCTTGTGGATCATAGTGTCTCAACTCTTTTAGACCATCCTGTGTTAATTGAAAACGTCAATTAATAGTTATCAGTGCAGTCTCGATGATCAACAAACGGTAAGAAGTGTTTGTCTGACCAGTCACATTGAGACAAATCAATGTACTGCCTTCATCGGTAAACACACCATTCCCTGGTCAACCAATACGTCTATAATAGGGTACTTTTGAATCAACTGTATAACAAATCAATAAGGCTGATCCTTTTGATAATTAATCAATTAATTTGTGCTCTTGTCGAGACTTAGATTACCTGATAATAATGAACTGTCTTGAATTGAAAAGACTATAGTTATCTAGTGACTACATTTCCATTAGGGTACCTTATACAGTTATAGAACTGTTACAGTAACACTATGGTCTAATTTGATAATAATGACAAATGATTCGTCCTCAAAATAATTATAATAATTATTTGTAATTGGATTGACAAGCTACTCAAATAACAACGCCATACAGAGATGTGTGAACTAATGAAAGTTATTGATAATTGTGCTAATGAGATAATTGTGGTGTATTTATAGATATATATTTACATTTGCTCCGCATTTCCCCATTGACACAATGCTAAGAGGCAGTTGCCACCATAAGTCGCCTATAACACCCAGTGCCTTAAGGCTATAACACCCAGTGGGTCATGTAACATTAAAAAGGGCGGGATTTTATTTTTGTTGGTTCAGTTTTTTTGACAAGTTGACGGAAATGGTAAGACAGTGTTAATATAAGTATTGAACAGTGGTTTTAATGTTGTTATAGTCGATATGGCAGCAAGATGAATGTGGGGAAATGTAGCATGGGAACCCCCATGCCATTTGCCCACCATACATCTTGCTGTCATATCGACAATAACAACATTAAAACCGCTGTTCATTGCTTAAATAATACAATGGATTTTATTGTTATGCAAACAGTACAATGGTTTTATAAATCATCTATAGATTACTATGGTGAACATAAAGCAATGGTTTATAGTTATTGTGGTAAGCTTGATGTAATGTGGTCGTTGCACCTTATACTGGTTTTATAAAGAGGTGCAATGTACACAGAACAGTGAAACCTTATCAGTTTTGAGATCGCTCATATCGAAAACCACATGAATTGAGCCTTATTCTCCACTTATACCTCACATAGAATGTGTATCTGTCTAGCTAGGACACCAGTATGGTAAACACGGCAAACTCTAGGTATAGTTTCATAATTGCATTCATAATCATATCGTACCAGTGATGTTTAGTTGTTTAATTTGCGGGGGTAATGATTTGCGGTTGTTCCAGTTTGGCCTAGTTTGCGGGTAATAACTTTCGCGGAAATACCGCCTGGTAAACATTCGGAAGATATCTATTTTCGCGAGGTATTACCAGCTATACAGTATAAATGCATTTTAAAGTTACACGCTCAAACTTCCGTGTTGCTTTTATATCAAATAAGATGAATGATGGTTACAAACCATGACCATTCTACAGTATATTTCAGGGAAAAGAACATTGGTAATATCGAAGAAATAAAAATGTTTATATATATATATATATAGTCACACCACATAAAATCCTGTATAGATCAATATCATTATATGTATTTATTCAATCGCTTTTGTTACTTAATGATAATTGGTAAGCGCTTAACAGTTGTGCTTGAGCTGAATAACCATTAGCAAACTGTTCTGTCTATATAACGTAATTCACTGGGGGTTATTTCATAAGGCCGGCCAAGTGTTCCGGAATGACGAACGTCTCTAAATCATGATGTGAAATGACTGTATACACATTTTACACAATTTAAGGGTATCTGAATTGATCTGTAGTCATGATGTATGGCAAATCCTATCTAAAACACTACACACGAATGATCAGTCCATTACCGGTGTGGCGTTACAACAGCAACAGGTGTTGACATAAGTCTAGTATTCCAAGTATGCATGTTAATCGTAATATCCTCGTTACCAGTATTCTGCCAATGAGTACATTGTTGTCATGGTGATTAATAGGTTGTCAGACGTTGGTTGCTTTTTGCAATATAATATTTCAATAGGTAGGGTATAATGTGTACTTAATTAACACATGATAGAACACTGAATTCATTAATGTCTATTGAAGTAATATTAGGCTTTGAAGGACTTTGTTTTTATTCTGGATCTTCCCACATATCATATTTCATAACATTTATATAAAGTATATGCTCATGAATAGTGGAACAAGCTTTAGTGCTAATAGTTTATTAAATAGTTGATGCGTTTTTACTTTCTTTTTTTCTGAATTTGATAAGATGATTTTTCAATTATGCATTTCCCTGTCCTATAACGATATGTGTGTATATTTACGTACAAGACATACACAAAGCCTGTTAAAGTGCTAAGATTTTAGGTTTCTGGTTGTTCTTTGATGTAGAACAATTCGTGCTTCATTTACTGCACACATTGTAGAATATCCCAACATGAAGTCGTGTTCTAAGGAAAGGACACGTTTTAAGTATGATTTAACTATTATGAAGAGATCCCTAATTATATAAGTAGCTACTTATTTGCATATACTGATGATATCTGAGGATTTTTTGTTGGAAGGATAAAATTGTGAATTTTATCAACCGTTAATAGGAAAATAATTATGAATTTTATTATCCATGTCATAATTTCTATGAGATACACAATTTTTGTTTCGAACATTTAGTAAAATCGCAAAAAAGATATTGAAAATTACAACGTTAACGATAATGACACATAACTATTACCTCAACATTGATTAAATAACAAGAGTGAAATTCAATATATAAAAGGTTGAGTAAAAAAGTAAGGTAAGAGTATTTTAGTTCAATGATTTATATTTTCCTACCGCCTGAGAGATGACGTCTTGTCATTGGTTGGCGTTCATACATTGTTAAATCGTAAAATCATTAGGAAGAAATAAACCATGGCCCAGATAAATAAAAGTTTACACCGCATTTAGATTGTATTAGGAGCTCTATGTTGATTTTTTTCGATTTCATAACATTATTGATGAAATTTTCAAGTTAGATTAATTTCCGGTCACAATGAATCCGCCAATCTTTTTAATCGGCAATACATGTACCAAAACTTAAGTCAATATATGATAATCAAACCCGGTTTTGTAAAATATCTGGAGGTTTTGATTATGAATATAAAATACGCTAAAATTGAAAAAAGTACCGGCACGTCATAATATATATTTTTTTATGAAACACTCTGAAAGTTTTTTAATCATTTTATACCCCCCGCAACGAAGTTAGGGGGGTATACTGGAATCACCTTGTCCGTCCGTCCGCCTGTCACAAAATTTGTCCGGCTATGCATTCGCTCATTTCTTTATGGATTTCACTCAAATTTGGTATATAGTTAGAAGACCATAATTATGAACTTGTGTCCCCTGCAGTGATTTTGCGATTTAGCCCTTTTTAACAGAGTTATGTCCTTTTCCATACAAAATGTGTCATAATTTTGTCCGGCTATGCATTCACTTAGTTTTTGATGGATTTTCTTGAAACTTTATACAGAGTTGAAGGATGGCATGAAGTTGTGTCTCCAAAAACGGCTTCTTCCGGAAAAAAAACCTTTTTACAGAGTTATGCCCCTTTAGGTAAAAAATTCTTACTAGCTTGTCCGGCTATGCATTTGCTTTGATTTCAATGAATTTTACTAAAATTTGGTGTGTAGTTAGAGGACCCTATGAGGCTTAGCTCTATGGAAAGATTTTGCCGAATTACCAGTTCTTATAGAGTTATGCCCCTATTTCTTTAAAAACGAGCAAAATTTTGTTCGGCTATGCATTCATTTAGTTTTTGATGGATTTTCTTGAAACTTTTTACAGAGTTGAAAGATGGCATGAAGTTGTGTCTCCAATAAAGGCTTCTTCCGAAAAAAATACTTTTTACAAAGTTATGCCCCTTTATGTAAAAAAATGGTTACTAGCTTGTCCGGCTATGCATTTGCTTTGTTTTCAATGGATATTACTAAAATTTGGTATATAGTTAGAGGACCCTATGAGGCTGTGCTCTATGCAAAGATTTTGCCGAATTACCAGTTTTTATAGAGTTATGCCCCTTTTTCTTTAAAAAACGAGCAAAATTTTGTCCGTCTATGCATACACTTAGTTTTGGATGGATTTTCTTGAAACTTTATACGGAGTTGAAGGACCACATGGATTTTGCCGCCAGGAACAGTTTTTTCCTATAAAACCCAGAGTTATGACCCTTTATGTAAGTAATGGTTACAACTTTGTCCCACTCTGGATTTATTTTGTTTTCAATGGATTTTCTTGAAACTTTTTACACAGTTGAAGGACTGCATGCACTTGTGCCTCCAGTAAATGCTTTTTCCTAAAAAAATGCTTTTTACATAGTAATGCCCCTTTATTTGAAAAATGGTTATAATTTTGTCCAGTTATGCATTTCCTCAGTTTTCACAAAATTGGTGTATAGTTAAAAGACCATATGGTGTTGTGATTTTCTCCAAGTAGTCCTTTTAAACAAATTATGCCACTTTTAACAAGAAAAGTTGGTGAGTTTCATCCGACTGAGCAAATGTTCAGCTATGCGATCTGGCTATGCGAATGTCGAGCAATTTTCAATGAATTATTAGTCGTGACTTTTTGGAATGGCTGCCAGCTGAGTAGTTACTGGATACAAAATCAAACAAAATTGAAGACAATGTAAGTGACTACGCCATAAATAGGCAGCTTCACAAAGTATCCAAACCAATCATGGAAAAGCGGGGGGTATACTTGTCACCCCCTCGGTGACAGCTCTAGTTTGAATTTACTCTGGTGAAGGAATGATATTGGACTACATTTGTAACAATGTAAAATGACATCAATATGCTGTTTTCATTTGATTGGCAAAGAAAAACGGTCAGTACAAGGTTATGTTACACATAAATACTGAAAAGGCTCTCTAGATTTGATGGACTTTATTTTTTCATAAGGTTTATCTCAATGCACACGAAACTGTACCCAAACACAGCACAACCCGGTATTTGTTCTATTATTTGTGAGGATAAAGTAAAATCGGAAAAGTAATAATTACAGCGAAAATTGTATTATCTTTCACAATTTTTGAAAAAGTTACTAATATTGCCAAAAAAGTGACAAACGATTTCTGCAATCAAAAAATTGTCGATGAACTTACATTAATGTTTATCTAACGCAAAACAAATCAATATATTAATTCAAAAGTTTATCTCAAATATAATGAGACACTTGATGTACTTCAAATTAAAAAGAAAATTCTCTGTGTTTTGCTATTGATTATTTTGCTTTAAACGAAACTGTAAAAGTATTATGGAAAGGAAACTTCAATGTAAAATGTTTAAAGGGTTTCAATAATTTAATATATATTTACATAAAAGGGAACACTCCCGTCATATAAACTTTGCGTAAATAACTGGAATAGAAATTGCCATTTTACATCGTTATATTAGATATTTAAATATACTTACATTACAGGAATGTCAATGGAATAACATTCAGAAGCAGATTCATCAGGCCCCCGTCTGCGCTCTAATCAAAATGAACTTAAGCTATAACGCGTCAGTGTTATATTCATTAGAGAATCACCCTTGCGTTCTACCGTTTAGCCAGTGTTGTAAATAAGCCTACAGTTATTATTCCCTTAATGGCAACAAAAATGTAGATATTACCCCCATAAACGCAATTCTGTGTTTGCTGATATCGGTACATTCCATATTAATAGCAATGTGTAACAATCATTTCTAAAAGCACTACACCTAAATGATTGTTAGACATTAGCTATGGTATATGGATATTATCCCGGTATTTTTTCCTATGTCATTCCAGTATTGATCGAAAAGCATTAGAAATGATTTCATTATTTCAAATCAATTACCTATGACCATAGAAACATTGATTTTGGGATCGGTATATTATTTGTAGTGGCGGTATGATGAGGTTACCACATACATGGACAAATATCGGATAGTTTGTCTGATACCTTCCATCATTAATGTGACTTATATTAATATTTGATATATTGTTTACCTTATAAGAATATCAAAGCATCATTAAAGTCGCGGGAACCCCATCCAGGATACGTCCCTTCCTCACGTTTAAAACATTAAGTCTTTGTCCTCGGTAAGAGGAAGAAGGGGTTGGTAATGGAATTTTTCATATAACTTCTTGCAAATTTCTTGCAATTTTAATATGTTACTGAACCAGATATAATGTCAATTACTCCACAGGGTAACTTATCCTCAAAATACTACAAGCTTGTGTCTATTTTTGATTTTCCAGTGGTTACATTTTGTAAAATACATTGGGCAATTATTTTTATTCTTTAAAAACGTTTGCTTTTCCCCAGAGACCTAATCGTTTTTAAATCTTTACATTATCAGGCGAGCATGGTCTTAATAATAATAACATTTCTGTCCCCTCACAGAACAGCACACATCAAGCGTCACATGATTAATCTTTATATTTCGATTAATATGTGGTTTTTTTTCTCATTGATAATTTGTGTTCTTCATCTCAGCACAAATTAGAACTGGAATATGGCATTGCTATAATGAAAGTCTTTCGTTTTCTTTTGTGGTGTTCCATAATAAATCAATTCTAATCATTCATATTTTCTTTATGTTATAGTGACAATCTAATATGTCATTTTCATTTCACAATATTTTATTCAATCAAGCATTTGAATTAATTTACATACGATATATCATAATACAGATAGAATCTAGATATAAAATGGATTGGACAACACGCTAAGCCTATACAGGTCCTTTCCGTTAGATAATATGTTATAACATTATCATTTGAATAACTTGTTGATGTTTTATAATATCATGAACTGAAAGTTCATAACCTATTTATGATATTTGAGATTATATGACAGTTATTTTAGCTTTTATAACGAATAAAATCTAAATTACATGAAAAGATGTAAAAATATTACACACACGATTTTAATATATATCAGTTGTAATATTTTTCAAGAAACCGATACGGTTTGTTACATATTTCGGTGTTTTATATGTGTATTTAAATCATATTTTCAATTTTTGTCAATAAGAATTCTTGAAAATTGTTTTGAAATAATTCAATGTTCAAAATACAGTTTTTCAACAGACAATATTAGTAGATGTATCAATAAAGTATCTCAAAGCGAATTTCTAAAAAAAAAATGTTTAATTCATACTAAATGTATATAAATTGAATTTGCACTGTAAGTACGTTAAGGGCGTAAACATAACCATGGCGACAAAAAGCCGCATTGCTTCAATCAAACGTCATTATGATTCATATTATCAACAAGCATTCTGTTACGGATTTTCCATATCGGCAAACCTATAACTAAATATCACTGAAGCGCAATGCTCATCCGTTGCTTGTGTAGTTTAAGAGGAATCGTGACTAGTAAACAATGGGGTTTAATACCCGGACATTGATTTCCATTTCTTTCTTAAATATTGCGTTGTAAATTGACTTGCATAATCACATTAAATAAACAGTCTAACAATTAAGCAATTAGTATGAACATGCTGCCCCATGAGTCCATCATGTCTAGGGTTTGTATAAACACGAGCGGGATTCATTTGTGTAAATGGTTTTAAGAAGAAATGTAAGCTTTTCAGTAGTCGTGATGAAACATGTATTATTACATAAATATAAAGTTGATTTATAACATGACATGGTTAATGAGATGTACTGAAACAGAATGTACACGGATACAAAAATACATTGTAACAGAATGTACACGGATACAAAAATACATTGTAACAGAATGTACACGGGTACAAAAATACAATGAAACAGATTGTACACGGATACAAAAATACATTGTAACAGAATGTACACGGGTACAAAAATACATTGTAACAGAATGTACACGGATACAAAAATACATTGTAACAGAATGTACACGGATACAAAAATACATTGTAACAGAATGTACACGGGTACAAAAATACATTGTAACAGAATGTACACGGATACAAAAATACATTGTAACAGAATGTACACGGGTACAAAAATACATTGTAACAGAATGTACACGGGTACAAAAATAAATTGTAACAGAATGTACACGGGTACAAAAATACATTGTAACAGAATGTACACGGGTACAAACATACATTGTAACAGAATGTACACGGATACAAAAATACATTGTAACAGAATGTACACGGATACAAAAATACATTGTAACGGAATATACACGGGTACAAAAATACATAATAACAGAATATACACGGGTACAAAAATACATTGTAACAGAATGTACACGGGTACAAAAATACATTGTAACAGAATGTACACGGGTACAAAAATACATTGTAACAGAATGTACACGGGTACAAAAATACATTGAAACAATGTACACGGGTCCAAACATACATTGTAACAGAATGTACACGGATACAAAAATAGATTGTAACAGAATGTACACGGGTACAAAAATACATTGTAACAGAATATACACGGGTACAAAAATACATTGTAACAGAATGTACACGGGTACAAAAATACATTGTAACAGAATGTACACGGGTACAAACATACATTGTAACAGAATGTACACGGATACAAAAATACATTGTAACAGAATGTACACGGGTACAAAAATACATTGTAACAGAATGTACACGGGTACAAAAATACATTGTAACAGAATGTACACGGATACAAAAATACATTGTAACAGAATGTACACGGGTACAAAAATACATTGTAACAGAATGTACACGGATACAAAAATACATTGTAACAGAATGTACACGGATACAAAAATACATTGTAACAATCATACACCATTGTTACAGAGTTACAATGACAACAACTGATCTCCCCTCCATTTTCTCCTTCCTTACAGTTGGTCTCCGTAGTTCCATGGTTTAATTTGTTATGTACCCCATGTTTCCAGTTTCCTGTTGATGATCATATTTTGTTTTGACCTCCCCATTTGGGCGTTGCTCTCCCCTCGGGAACTGTTATCGTTTCATCGTCAGTTCTTACTGATGTCTTTCATTTGGTCTTTTTTCCTTTGGTACTTGCTGATGTTTGTTTTTTGGGTTTGTTTATTTTGTCTTTCAGTTCTTCTTGTTATTGATGTTGTATTTTGTTGTTTTTTTCCCTTCTTGTTGATGTCTTTCCTCAAGACTGGTCTTCATTCCGTTTATGTTATTGCCTCCCCTTTTAGTCTACCTTGGTTTAAAATCGAATCGTGGTGGTGTCGTTCCCTATTTCCATCGGTTCTTTATATTTTCGACTTTGAGTTCCAAATTTTGCCAAGATACGTTGACAATTAGACTGGATTAGTACAATTTCTCCACGCTAGAGAGCGCTCATATATTTCAAAGAAAACCTTCGGCATGTAATCCAGTATATGTTGATAGTTAAGTACATTGTTTTCATTCCGGCGTGCACAAGTTTGTCCACACAAAGTCGATAGAATTACAAAAAATTAATGCAAACACGTGTTAAGGGGAAAATCAATATTGCAACAATGATTATGAGGAAAATAAACACAATTGAAGGTATATTACGTGTCAATAGCACGCCCTGATAAAGGGGAGATAAAACCGGCAAACAAAACAAGCCATTCTTCTCGAATAACTTATTTATGGGGCAATTTATTATCGCTCTTATTCGTTATCAATTAAGAACAAATATGTGTTATGCGAGTCGAAAGTCGAAAGAAAAGTATGATCTATTCGAACGCACCCTAGGGGTCAAAATACCCCTTTAACGTGTTAATAGTTCTTTCTCAGAGTGCATTATGGCTATCCTACATTCATGGATCAGTTTACTCCGTGATAACTTATAACTACCATCAGTTGGTTTTGTTTGTCTCAATGTGGCAGTGTATGATTTTATATTTAATGTTAGAGATTTATGATTTATCATTTGTCTAATGACACGCGCAGCACCTAATAAGTGTACTGTTTTGAGTCCCGAACTGCTGTATGGGGCGCCGTTTTACTATTTATTCCCATTTGGTGATATCACCTATTCGAATAGGTGATATCACTTATTATTATACTTTTACGTTTTTTTCTCTATATAAAAGTAATGTGATAATTTGACTATCAACCTCGAGAGGATTGCGCATGTGTTTCCAGGACTATCACACCGTGTGACAGTACGAAAAAACTGTCACACCGCGGCGAACTGTCACACCCCTGCTGTAACGTCGTCAGAACGTTTGAAAGACACAACGACATGCAAGCGCTTAATTGACACAGATTGTTTGTTGTTGCAGACGGTAGCCTAACATTTTGTTTTCTCTCACGAAACTGTCAAACATGGATCAACACATGCGTTTTCAAAACGCCACAGACGTAGAGATCGAGTCATTATTAACGGACAGAGATAGCCAAAACACTAAAAGGGTCATACAAACGTCTGTCAAGTTAATGGAGGACTATATAGCAGATTCTCATACCAGCACAAACATCTATATAGAGAAAAAAAACGTAAAGGTATAATAAAACAGTTATCAAATGGGGTAATTGGGGCAATAGTAATTTTGTCAGCCCCTCATCAACAATGGTTGCCCTCGGGCTAAAGCCCTCGTGCAACAGTTGTTGCTTCGGGGCTGACAAAATTACTATCGCCCTCGTACCCATTTGATAACTGTATAATGAAACGAATAGGTGATATCACTCATTCGAATAGGTGATATCACTTATAAAATTCTTAAGTGATATCACCTATTCGAATGAGTGATATCACCTATACGAATAGGTGATATCACTTATGAAATTTTATAAGTGATATCACCTATTCGAATGAGTGATATCACCTATTCTAATTGATGATATCACCTATTCGTTTCATTAAGTGATATCACCTATTCGAATGGGTGATATCACTTAATGAAACGAATAGGTGATATCACTTATTCGAATAGGTGATATCACTCATTCGAATAGGTGATATCACCAAATGGGAATAAATAGTAAAACGGCGCCCCATACTGCTGCACTTGGCTAAATAGGGACCTGTTCGTGTATGCGGACAAACCGGTTAGTCTGTTTTTAAAAATATTTCAGGCATATATATTGACGGACTGCAGGTGCTAATTCAGGCCTTGGTAGTCCTTGCCAAGGCTCGTCTGACAACAAGAAATAAACAGGCATGTCCTTATTTCATAAACGAACAACTCGGATCCAACCATTTGGACCGCGATAAACGAGTACGGCCCTGTTCGAATTATTTCAGAAAGTCTATTTCGTGAACCAAGTGTTTACAGAGAATTGGTTTCAATTGTAATAAAGGTGTTGATACTTTAGCCTAGTTCCCGAGGTTTATCGTAATACAAATGTCATTTATTTGAGCTATGTCATAGTTCAGAATATATTTCTGTTTAACTTTGAAATCCAACATCAAAAATTAATAAATTTATTGAACTGTTGGGCCATCGCATCGTCTACCTATTTCGAGTTACCTCCAAGGTACCTGTTTCAATATAGAGGTTGATACAGTAGCACTACTATCCTAGATTATACTCCTCCCAACCCTCAATTTGTATTGAAAGGCATCAATATCGTGAATGTCTTTTTGTAAAACCTCTGGAGTCCTAGAAGGACAAAGACATGTTTTGATGCAGTTTAGTTAAATGTTGGTTCTACGATATCTGACACTCAAATTGTATTGAAAAGTATTAATATTTTAGAGTGTTTTTTGTAAAATCTTCCCACTGTTCACATAGGCCATTTATTGACTACAACTATATGACTTTGCCCCCATGGGTTCGACGTTTCGATTTTCAAATTATTGTTTCAATGCAATAATCCGATATTTGTCGGGATACAGGAAAGCATCTTGTTTTTTTTAGTTTTTTGTTTTTTTCCAATTCGGTCTCTATTTTCCCTTTGAAAGATATTAATATTGAAAGAGGAGACTAAATCAACCTAGATGTATAAAATCAGTGATCCAGACAATCCATTTCCTATCACGCTGTTAAATCGTGTTTATTGACTTTCGGAGAATTTTATTGACAGCTTGTTATATAGTGTATCTCTGATATTTCCTGATTTGGGGTGAAACAATGTGTATTGGTGTCCATTATGCTACTGCTGATGACGTCTGTAGTCACCGACACCAATCAACTGTAATGTTACGAACAACACTTTATCAGTGACATAGAACTGTTTGTAAATTGATGTCATGCTCATTACATTTACTACCGTTTTGATTGTCAGTGAGTGTCACAATTATCCTGACGGCATTAACCCGGACTTCGGAGGTCATGCACGACATCATTGGGGGAAACAGCAAACAGCTAGCTACTAGTACATGCAAAGTGGCTTTGTTTTAAAAACATGTGTAAACTCAACGATGCACGGAATCGTGACCAGAGAACAATGGTGTTAATTACACTACAGCTTACGTGGACTTTGCGGTTTCCACGCGTCCGTCACGGACGTGGGCAGCGCGGACCCCACTCGCCCGCCGGATATGGCATTCCGCGACGTTCCGTCATATATCGTGGACATCAGCTGACTGATACGGTATCCACTCGGCATCACGGTATGTGACGATCCGTGATTAGTGGTGGGCATAGTTCAACTCGAGACACCGTGTTCCACGACGATCCACGATACGTGGTGGACATGCATTTCATTTTAAAGCCCGTGGTCCATGTCGATCCGCGATATACAGTGGGTACAAGTTGTTTGCTGTTCATTTCTGATCTACACGAGTTATATCCCTTCGTCTTTCGGTAGCGGTAGTGGTATCGGTATCGTTTATCAGAATTATGCATGGTTCCATGTTGGCGGTGTAGATAAGCCTTTATGATTCGGATGAAATTGAAGAACATTTCAAGTTTTATTTAAAGCTTTAGACCCTTGGTCCATCAATAGCGTTATTATGGCCATATTATAAACATTAAAAAACAATCGCAATATATTAAGCACTGTTAATATTTAATGTAACTTAACATAAGCTGTTTCATCCATCCAGCATTCTCCATTGACGTATTCACGTTTTTAAAAAATATTCATTTATTTTAGAAATATTGCATTCATTACACGAGATTGAATTGGGAAAATAGAAAATACCACTGCGACATAAGAACAGCTTTACCAAATCTCATCAAAATATCTAAACTTCGGCATTTGAATCCTTATTCCGTTATCTTTTAAATATCGGTGTTATCATGTTATCAGACTTCGACCATATTAAAATATGCGGAATATCGAATGTTATGACAACTAGTCGTATATCTATTCTAAAGTGTACACACAAAAGAGCTGTAAATAACTGCCTATCTGGGTATCTTGTATACATGTAATATCGTTAATGTGGTATCTAAACGGAAAACACAAAAATGAATTAAACATTACATTATTGCATCAAAAGCAGAATGGATTCAGAATGTAATTAAATCATTACTACGGCCCTTTCTGCAATATAATTTACATGTACAATGTTTATATACATTACCTAAATGTACCGATTTATGATAACCATTTAATGTCTTTATATTTATCATGTATATTGAGTGCTTTGCATTCAGGTCCAATTATGGTTTCTGTTTCTATCACCACTGTGATTTCAATGATTTGTATTCAATCATATTTTAAGTCATAAATTACTCATTGAATGCAACACTTTTTATGCGGTGTTTTGCATAAACATGGCAGCCATAACCGCTGATTTTCTCGGCAGCTCGTCACACGCAGATGATTCTATTTTAACTGTCTGTCAATCAAACGGGGTATCTGACGGCATCCGTGAGTTTCATTGGTTAGTGAGAATGATTGACAAGACACTAAAGCTTGTTACACTCCAGTGATCTCTGACTCTGTCAATCAAACACTGTAGAAAGGCGTCCGTTAATTCCATTGGTTGGTGAGAATGATCGACAAGTCAGCGTACGTGCACATGTTTTGTCGTCAGCTGTAATAGCAGACGTAAAACCTGTTAAATAAATATTGAGAAACATTATCAAAAACTGTATCGATACATACCGTCAAAACTGATTATCTACCGGTTCTAATAGCCTATATAGGGATATGTTCCGCACAGTGACCTCACGTGTGATGTTCGCCCAGAGACCGTATTTGAGTCATTGCATTAATAGTCTATTAAAAGTTTATTCTAGAGATGCTAATATTTTAGGCAACGATGTTGCACGATTTGTGATATTATGTTCCGACTCATCCACTCATCGGTTTTGGGTTACATTTCATTTGTTGGAGAGCTCGAGCTAAATTATTGGAGATAGGAAAGTCTCAATGCACCTTCGATATCAGAGACGGGAATCGGTTGATCTGTGGAATAAACAATAAAAAAGTCCTGTCCTAGGACTGGTCATGATAATGTTATATGAATATCTACACGTAGAAACACGAACTGAGATACATCCGAGTCCGTTTTATAACCGACGAGTGGCCAACACCACAAAGGCCAGGGACCGGCAAGCCGCGGTAACAGAGGCGTGTTAAGATAATAGCCCGGTAAATACCACATCTTAATTAACAGGTGTATCTCTAAACTCTAACATGTTGAATTTACCTGTAGGGTAGTTTGTTTTGATAATGATTGTATAAAAGGACTCCCAATGCCAAGAAGTGGTCCTTAACTGTAGGTAAATTTAATTCATTTACTCAGCCAATCTGTTTTTACAACATATACAAAGACATATACATTAGCAATACAACATCGTGATATCACAGGTTCAACGGGATCAGACCGCTATTTAGGAAATATATATAAACAAATGTAAACACGTGCCTGCAATTAATGAGAATAAGACAACGATAATACAAATGTAACATTTGGTATAATGTTCTATTATAACGGGCCGTATACAACATGTCACAATTATATAATGTTCTGTTTTAACGGACCGTATATAACATGTAACCTCCCACTAAATGTGTATTAACGGGCCGTAAATCATATGTAACATTTGAGCAATATTCTATTATAACGGGCCGTATAAAACATGTAACATCTCACTAAATGTCTATTAAAACGGACCATATATAACATGGAACATTTATATAACGCTCTATTATAACGGGCCGTATACAACATGTCACAATTATATAATGTTCTGTTTTAACGGACCGTATATAACATGTAACTTCCCACTAAATATGTATTATAACGGGCCGTAAATCATGGCATATGGCATTTGAATAATGTTCTATTTTAACGGGCGATATATAACATGTAACTTCTTACTAATTTTCTATTATACGGGCCGTATACAACATGTCACAATTAGATTATGTTCTGTTTTTCCTTGGTGGCGCTGTGACGGATTAAATACACAAGTGATCAGATTATCTATCTTGCCTTGAAAATTGTAATAACCGTACATTTGCTTATTAATTATGGTATTCAAATAATTGATTTGTGGCTGTTGGTCATTTTAAGACCCGATTACATACAAGCGAGTAAAATAAACATAGTAACGTTTGATTTTTTTTCTGGTCAAGCGCAAGTTTTTTCAGCGATTACGATGTTTTTGTATCAATGCCGAATAGGAGGGTCTGTAGATAGGTGTTATTATAATTTGAAAAAAAACATGTTTGGTTTCAAATATTTCGCTAGAATTATGCTATTCTTTCTAACTTCATTTCTTTTTTCGCTCATGATGGCCACATCACGTAAACGTAACGAGTTACACTAAAAAAGAAAATTGAACTGATTCAATGTAGCAATGGTCGTAGCCAACGACAACTTGCTGAACAGTTTGGGGTCGGTAAAACACAGGTCAGAGCATCTTGAAAAGAAAGACAGAAATTTTAGAAGGTTATGAAGAAAATAAAGGAAATGATAGACAAAAACAATTGTCTTTGTTTTTATTTAAAGTTAAGACTATGGCATGTATTTAGCCAAATCTATACAACTTGCACCTGAGTTCAGTCAATTAAGAGTTACGGTTCCTGATGGTCTAGCTCAAATTGGTCCACCTCGGCACTTTGACCCGGACCCCCAGGTGTTCTTAATAGTGAGGTTTCACTGTAATTTTCTTTTATAACGGGCCGTATACAACATGTAACATCTCACTGAATGTCTATTATAACGGGCCATATATAACATGTAACATTTATATAATGTTCTATTTTTCTGCTTGAACGGACCGTTTATAACATGCTAATTTGCTATTGTAATGGGCCGTATACACCATGATACATCTCACTGATTTTCTATTGTAATGAGTCGCATATCACATTTAACTTCTTACTAATTTTCTACTATACTGGTGTAATGGGCCGTATACAACATGTAACATTTGAATAATGTTCTATTTCAACGGGCCTATATAACATGTAACCAGAGACCTATATACTAGTATATATGTCTCTGATGTAACTTACTACTTTTCTTTTATTACGGGCCGTATACAACATATATAACGTGTAACGACTTACATCACCCTGTCCATAGCCTTTATTACGAGGACACGGGTTTCGTTGCATACCAATAACGATTTCGATTACAACACTTCTAATAATATAAGTTTAAAATGGAATTCTTACAAGAAATAAATGCTTAAAGTAAAGTTTCAACATCGTGGGTATGTGAATGTTCAAACTTAGGCTAATTATTTTATTTGTGATACGAATGTTTATTGTTTTAACTCAACGGAATTTAAATGTAAATAATGTGTTAAATTTGAAAATGAATTCCTACAGTAAAAAGACATTTTTAACAAAACTCAAGCTAAATATACGTACAACCTGTAAAAGCATATATTCGGAAAATTTTTGACGTGCACGGAAACCATACGTGTCACCAGCAGTTATAGGCGGGTTCCGATTAGAACACCCGACAGAACAGATACCTGTGGTGCTGTGACAGGCGTGACGACCGTGTCGACCGTAATTTCACACCTGATTATTGTTAAATGGTATACTAACCCACTCACAGTCGAGTACACTTTTATGTCTATATGATTTGTAATCAGTTAAGTTAAATAATATCAAGAAAAATATCAGTGATAGTTCGCCATGTTGATAAGGGTTATCGGATAGTAGTAAATGGTCTGATGTGATTTTGTTTCGCATTTTCAATCATTTAAAACAGTAAAATATCTACGTTGTTGTACTATAGCTGTCTTCTGCAAAGTTGGTTTATGAAAATGGTATGCAAAATTATTAATAAGGAATGAAATGAGATGAATTCAAAGTTCGTGTAAAATAGAGGTAAAGATCATGTAATGTCGGAGAATACAGATAAGATACAGGTAATTTTGGAGAACTTTGGAGAACACAGGTAAAATCCAGGTAAGGTAAGTAAGTAAGTAAGTAAATAGTTTATTCAAGTGTCACATGTTTCAATACAATACATAAATAAATACAGTTTTCATCACTGAGTTATTAAAACACCCGGCCGATTTCGACCTATGAGACACTGTCATATCATCATCTAATAAGAGCTATGCATTAACTAAATTTAAGAAATACATGCTAAAATATTCTAAAGTATTGTCACATTTGCTTACAATATATTACAATTTTAAAATGTACAATAAACCTGATCCAATTCATAAAATATTCAACTATGATAAAATCAGATAAATCTGACACAATTTCTAAAATATCTCACCCTTAAAAGCATTGCCGTCTTCTGTACATTTTATATAAAACAGATGATAATGAGCACTGTAGTGCATTATTATTCATTAAATATATAAGTTTATGTTGGGAGTCAAGCTAAAAAAATGTAGGATTAAACACTCCTGCTTGCTCCAACAAAGTATTTCTTAAATCATCGTAAAAATCACAATCAATCAGGAAGTGAGTTTCATCTTCAATATGGTTTGAACTACATAATCGACAAACTCGTTCTTGTAATGGAGTTTTTGGAACAGTGTACCGACCGGTCTCTATATTCAATTTTAAGTTACCACAGCGAAATTTCGCTAAACATTTACGGTGGTGCCTACTGATAATCGTGGTGACATAATATTCAGGTGTAACACAATATTTATACTTTCTGTAAGTTCTAAGTTTGTTTCCGTTCTCATTACCAATATCATTCCATAAATCTCTATACCAGTTTCCTCTATCCTCATTACTTAATACTATTTTAGCAATATTTAAACAATGAATTTTATCAACATCATGTATTAAAAAGTCTGTAAGATCACGATCCTGGAGAAATTTCTTAGTTTTGGTTTCCCAACTCTTTGGAGTAGACAGAGACCATGCATGTATCTTATACGTTATTCTGTCCATATCTGTACTACGAAGTCTTAGCCACAATCTACACACTTCAAGTTTTTGTTTCACCATACAGGAATCCCAGCCCATGTCGCCACGCGTTGCGATATTTGATGCGTTTTTTCCACAGCCAAGAAAGTATCTACATGCTCTGTTTTGAACAGTCTGTATAAACTTGTACGTATTTAGGCCCCATATACCCGCGCCGTAAAATAAAACAGGCTCAACCAGCGATTCATACAATGATTTAAAAACTGAATATGTCATTCCACCAGCTAGTATAAATTTAGTATATAGGGCACATAAAGCTCTACCCGCTGATTTTGAGAGTTCACGTGCAGTAATAGTCATATCAAGGTGTTCAGTGAACCATAGTCCTAGGTACCTATAACGGTCCACGGTCGAAATGTCAAGGTCGCCACAGGTAAAGCTCACGAGAGATTGAGGCACCGACGGGTTTCTGAAGTGAATCACTTTGGTTTTTGACTGGTAAGGTATAGGTGAAGACTATAATGACTGTCACAACATACCTGCCCGTAACTTATTTGTAAGAAGTGGGAGAAAGGAGACCCCCCCCCCCCCCCCCCCCCCCCCCCCGCGGTAATCCAGACGATTTTTTCTTACCTTGTGGGTCAGTCACCCGTGTCGACAGATTCACAGCTCTAGCTCGTTTGTCACACCAAGTCGTCATAGCAACCGCTGCGAGGTCTTAGCCCCAGGCATTTACCCGTTCAACTCAGTTTTTGTAACGGTATTTTGCTTTCCTATTCAGCGAATTAATTAATGATAATAGACTGGTCTTGCTTTTGTTTCAAACTTAAAGCAGATGATAACTATGATATCAACAAATTTTATTCCGTATTTAGTACGTGAGAACCCATAAACCGACATACATAATGTACGTAACCAAAATATTATTATTATTGATCAGATCATAAGTAATAAACGGAAAGAATATCTGTAATATAGCTCACACTTAATGAAATTTAGATATATATATTTTTTAAATAGAAGGTGCTTCACACAGACATGGGCTCGTAAAGATGACGCATTAAAAGAATTTATCATATAACACAGTATCAACTGATATAAGCACATCGTGTAACATAAAATACATTAATACAATGGTGTACACGCAAATTACATAAAAGATATTTACTAGTGTTAATCTGAGATTATTAGATTATTTACAATTAAAATTATTATGTTATATACGGCCCGTTACTAAAGGAAATTAGTGAGATGTTACATGTTGTATACGGCCCGTTATAATAGAGCATTATTCAAATATTACATGTTATATACGACCCGTTACTAAAGAAAATTAATGCGATGTTACATGTTGTATACGGCCCGTTATAATAGAGCATTATTCAAATATTACATGTTATATACGGCCCGTTACTAAAGAAAATTAATGAGATGTTACATGTTGTATACGGCCCGTTATAATAGAGCATTATTCAAATATTACATTACCAGTGAAACGAAGGGAAGTAACTCTTATATATCGGGAGGACATCCTGCCTTCGGCCGTGATTAGAAGACACGGTAAAGTAAGCATAACTTCAAAACATAAGCTAGCCACGCTATCTAGCGTTCCACGACGGATCGCGCTGTTCCGTGGACATACACGGCATCCGGCGGGCCACGATATCCAGTGTTCCTCGACGGGCCGCGCTGTTGCGTGGACACCCACGGTATCTGTCGATCCATCACGAATCGCGGAATCACGTGGACACTTTGCCCACGCATGTCCACTAGTGGACATTGCGTGGGCAGTCCACCGTGGACGCGTGGAAACCGCAAAGTCCACGTAAGCTGTAGTGTAAGTGAAGATGATTCCATTGTCTGAATTCAAATAACATTCTTTTATTCCACACCATTAGCTCTACTGATTTATCAAACAAATTACATAGAATCCAACGTTGCTTGTATCGTCGTAATGTATCACGTGGATGTTATTGTTAAATGGCCTATCAACACAAGGTCATTTATGGAAGGTTCACGTGAAAGTTGGTGGTGTTTAGAAAAGCACTCCGTGAAGTTAACGTGATCTATTTTCCCTGGTGTTTCATACATCATACCATAATTCATACTTCAGGTAATATTGATACAAAAGTTTGAACATGACATAATATTTAATTCAACTGGTAAGAAATTAAATGTTTTCTTTGTCTTGAACAAATTGAGCAAATTAATGAATGACTACATTGTCTGAATTGCAAATCAACGACACTAGACTTTTCTACGCCGATGAGATGCCTGATAAGTATGACAACTTTTTTGAACGCTTTCCTGTGATTGTGCTTACATGATGTCGCTGTCCTTCCATATCAAATTGGGTTGTTCTAAAGAGCACGATTCCTGTGACAGATGTCGACTAATGGAAAACCTCAAAGTTGGGCTGCAGTTTCCTGAAGTCTCCAAGCAACATTTTTCGTCATCATTGTGATCCAATTTGTAAAAGATTTGAATACATGAAGTTGATTTCCTCTTACAATATATATTGTTGAAAATATTTGTTAATCAGCGTTTATTGTTCATTTTTCGCTGCCTCAGCTCTCTTATTGAGCACGTGGTATTAGTTGGATTTGATATTAAATTAATGGCAGGTGTTATCGTCCATACATGTACATCTGTACTTTTTTCTTGTTTTATAAAATTAATGAACGTCAATATTTATAGTTTTATTGTTTAATAACTACATTGTAGCTTCATTTCCACCACAACCCTTACATCACCATTTACCAAAGCCACCGGGTGATACCGGAAGTTACGAATCCGACGGGGAGTATATACAAATCCGACGGGAAGTATCTACCCGAAGGGCGTAAGGACATGGCTGGGGCATGTTTTATAGTAATACATGGCATTTTAACATACTCTCCGAAATATGATGATACCCACGGAATTCTACGCTATTTCATTTATACATATCAGTAATTCGTTAATCTCATAAACTTGCCGTGTTTGATTGATGCTCAATATTATCCGGCTGCCCTACTGTCAAACGACGAATTTGCTATGATTTTTGTCAAAAATACCCAATAGTCGCGATCAAAACACGATGGACAGAGTTTTGGCATTAAACCTTGACTACAATAAACTATTAGTAATCAACAATTCGTTTGGATTACAGCTATAAAGTACCTTAATTGGCTAATTAAAATGGCACAAAAAATTCCGACAGGGAAAATCTCTCGATGATTAAAATGATTAATTTTTTGTAATATTTGAGAGAGTCAGAATGTTTTTAAATAATTCCAAGTAACATTGCAGAAAAGGATAAGCACATCTGATCAGGTATAGTGTAGTTGATACTGTAAACGTGCTTACTTGGCGCACTTAAATTAGCGCATTACCTTTAAGCAGATTAGCACAATGATGAATTGGCACACTGACAATACTTGCATGTATTACTTAAGAAAACAGTATACGGAAACTACATTTAGCGAAATCATAATTTAGCGGAATGTTGTCAGTACGATAAGCGATAAAATATGTACGTTTACAGAATTCTCTGTGCTTAATAGTCAAACGGCCATGGGATCAAATCCTAGCAGTATTGATCTTCGTTCGGAACACAGCACAGAGTGCTTGGACCGTCATGTCGCAATACTACCATTGAAATGTATTTACCTTTTTATTCTTGTAATGAAGTCATTCGATAATTTTTGTATTATAACCTTTGGAAAATCCAATATTAAATACCTCAACAATATCATCAAATAAACATCACTGAACAAAATGAATGCATTTGTAAATACAATTATATCCTTTTCAGTAGAGGATAATACAATTGGTGTACATAGTACCGTTTTGCGCAGGGTCTCGCGGTAGTCTAAATCAACAAACGCCCTCTGTCCCACATCTAGGGTAATTCTTAGATTAAATATCCTTTGTGAAATAATTATTCATTTGCAACGTCTTCAAAATATGAATCATTAAATTAAACTTAATAATAAGAATAAATCAATAATTTAAACTAATGTATTGATAAAAACAAACGGCCAGCAGTCATGATGTGTAGTAGTGTAACTGGGAAGAGTAGAAGTTATTCTAATATTATATGTAGGCTTCAGAATCTTTAGGTTGGAAAATGAACCGTCAAGCTGACAGATGTTCGTTTACACATTCAATAAAGCGAATATAATTCATCCCAGTACTCAACAGCAAATAATTGAGAAAATTATATATTAAGTTTTAATTGTATGAATCATCCCTTCAGGTCGGGGAGACAACAACCGCCTTCTGATGCATATCCATAAGAGGCCACTAATATGGTAACGCCTTTAATTTACAGCGATAGCTCAGTCAGTAGAGCATGCCAATAATACAACCACAAACTGTGGGTAGATCAAGGGTGTGCCATTTGGTATCTACCTGGTATTGCTATTTCTGGGGTAGCTGCGCATGAGATCACAGATCGCCCAATTTCTGTCGTCTTTGGGCAAGACACTTAACACTTAGGTTGTTTGGTGAGCTACCTCTAGCCACCAGCTGCTACAGGGAGACACCAACTCAAAATTATCTTGACAATAATTTTAAATGCGCCAACAAACAATGTGTCTTTGAATGATAATATTGTGTAATATCTGTTTGGTCAACAAGCATGCTAGGTATTAAAGCAATACATGTTCCCTCCTAGCTCCTGCTAAAAATAGTAACAGTCTTAACCTTGACCAAAACTTGTACTTGATCTGTAGCTGCTCATTCTGAAGTTACATGGCAACTTTTACCAACATGGCTGAGAAAATTTCGGAACTAATAATAGGGGACTAATAATTTTTTATCAGAAGTCTAACTCTGTGAATAGTATATGACAGTAGGGATCATAGATCAGTTTCTTTATTGTACACCACCTATTTAGTTATACAATGATTGTGTGAAGCTGTCAAGTGTCAACATCTAGGGTTAAGTTTTGTTTTATATAGATTATACTTCAAAAATGAACACATACTGCATTTACCAGACTGTCAACTTTTATTTGTGTAAAAAAAACTAACTTCAGATCAACAAACGTGATCATTTTCAACAAAATATATATAATGTGAATGAAAACAAAATCATATGCACCAAAATTAACATGTAGGATTACTGAATCAAAAGTAATATAGGAAAGGACATAGCACATTACAAACTAAGTGATGAAATTAAACTATTTCCTTAAAAAATTCAATCAATTGGTCACATAATGTTAATGGTAAAATTTACTTCAAATGTGAGCGTGAAAAAGTCTGCGTGCAATGTTACAGCTAGATATCAAAAGATACAAGAAATCATGTAGGAACTTCTTGAGAAATTAATTTTCACAGATCATCACTTAAAATCAAAAACTTATTCCTCAGCTTATAGAAATTGAACACATACAACCGCCACATTAACTGTGAATGAACACATGCACATTTATCCAGATTGAACACCTAGTGGGCATTTCTTTGGCTTCAGGTTCTCTCTGTTTCCATTTCAATACAATGTACTTCCAATATATCAGGGCAACATGAATTTTTTTTTTCATTTATTGTTATAACAAATTAAGTAAACCTTTGTTTATTTGTGATAAAAAGAATTTTATATGCCTTTCCATTTCAAATGATGCTAATAAAACTGAAAATATATTTTCAATTTAGCCAGAGGCTCCATTAATCCATGATAGGTATATCATCTTAAAAATAAAGAAACAAACATCTACCACTTTCAAGTTTTTTAGATTTTCAAATTTCTTATCTTAAGTGTCAAAATACCAGCTGTTTCCAGAAAGATACACGTTCGGGACGTTAGTATCATGAAGGGAGATAATGCACATATTAAGATATTTTCAAGTGTCACAAATGTAAATTGATATACTACCAATTATAAATGAAATGAAAATACAGTGATAATAATTGAAGCAATGTCAATAAAAGGATATTAACATAAATTATGAGAGAAAGATGAAGTTTACATGATTTTCCCCGTCAATTCCTGTTGTTGATTATTGGTCAATCATAGGGGATTGGCACAAACTCTAAACCAACAGTCCATATACATTATCAGGTAATACACATATTGTATAAGGACTGTTGGTTGGACATTTGAAAATCCTGTTGTTTTTATAGTTTGATGTACATGTACTGTAAAATAACCACCTCAGAAAATATCCTATTTTATACCAAATTATTACCTTTCCTTTGTCACTTGGTACAAAACTTAATTGCCAATATACACAATTCATTAAGCAGTTCAAATTCATGGTCCGCATTCACTGGTTACTATAGGTTTTACATTCCCTCGACTAAGTTTTATGTGTACAGGTACCCAGCCCGACTACCTGGAGAATTTTAACATTCCCTCCACAAAATGTTTCTGTGTACAGGTTCCCAGCCCGACTTCCTCTTGTTCACACACTTTTGACTGCCTGGTCAATCTCCTCCATCTGCTCCTTGAGATTATTCCACTGCTCCAATGTCAGGGATATACCTAAATAAACATGTCAGAAATTAATTCAAATTACATTCTTCTTATGATTCCAGTTAAAGGTAACTCAAAACTAAATCCCGATCTACCCTCCAATTTTTATACTAAATCAGTTTTTAATATTTGATGGTGGTAAGGGTCATTCTGGAGTCTTGATATTTGTGTGACGTGGAAGATTTTTTCAAGATTGATAATTTCCAAATTTTGGCAGGTTTCCTTGAAAAATATGAAATAAAACCCCTTAACCTTCCTCTTTGATTATTCAGTTGAACTGGGAAGGGGATGCCTGATTAAGTGCGTCGAACCCCTCCAAGTAGAACATGAATCACTTAGCAAACTAAGCAATAAGCTACTTAGCATGTTAAATCACTGAACATTCTTTTGAAGATACATTACTTTTAATTTGGCAGCAAAATTCAGTCATTTATCTTAATTAGACAATATGTAATTGAAATTTATGAAAATGTTGTCAAAACCATATTATGACTCAGACTGGGGAAAATTGGAGGTGAGGGTATCAACTTTATATCAATTAAAAGATGACAAACCCATGCATTAAATACAAAGCAATTTTTAACAAGGGCCCGTTGGAGGGCCACAACATACGTCCGCCGCAATATTTGACACTTGGAAGGGGGTAGTTTCACAGGTTGTAATGCTTTCAAATGAAGTATCATTGTTGGAAAGTTGGAAGGAGATATTGATACACATAATGGTGTGTAGTCGAAACCGAAGGGCAAATTTAAATGATGAGATGTATATATGTTGCAAATATGGGAAACCTTGGTTTAGACACAACAATACAAAAATTAGTTCACATGTTTATATACAGAATATATACATTAAAAGAACCTCTTTGCAAAGAATCAGCCTCCTAATACCATCATTAAGTGAATGGTGAGCAATTACAAAATCATCAAAGGGAAATAACTCAGCAAATACGGGGGTAAGGGGCATGATATGCGACACTCCGGCTCATCAAGATGTATATTTGTGTCAAGCCTGGGTCGAGTAGTATTGGAGTTATGGTCCGGACAAGAAAATCATCAAAGGGGAATAACTCCACAAATACGGGGGTAAGGGGCATGATTTTGGTATGCGACACTCCGGATCATCAAGATGTATATTTGTGTCAAGTATGGAGAGCCTGGGTCGAGTAGTACTGGAGATATGGTCCGGACACAATATGTGCCTGAAGTAAAATCATCAAAGGGGAATAACTCCACAAATATGGGGGTAAGAGGCATGATTTTGGTATGCGACACTCCGGCTCATCAAGATGTATATTTGTGTCAAGTATGGAGAGTCTGGTTCGAGTAGTATTGGAGTTATGGTCCGGACACCATATGTGCACGCCCGCCCGGCCGCATGATAACATAATACGTCCCGTCTACGGTCTTTCGTCAGGCGTATAAAAAGTGTCAAAACCTTGATATCATTCACCGATTTTTAAAAAAATCTTGGATCTACTTGCTATTATTTCAGATTTTCTGAAACTTATTATCGCTTAACTTGGTTTTACAAAAAAAAAATCAGTCTGCATCATACATGTCAACCTCTGAAACCTCCAATGAGGGAGATCTCCCTCATTCCACATCCAAAATGAGGGAGAAAGTGCGTGAAAACAAAAAAAATCGCGACATTTCTTTAGGTGATATTCCTCATGGGCTTGCGCAGGTGTAAATTACCTCGGGCTACATTTTGATATTGAAATTTGACAACAATGATTAATTTTAAAGAATAATAATAATAATAATAAAAAACAAGAGATCCCAGAGGGATCTTGGCGCCCACCATCGAATGATCTTTATAGGTTCCATGTCAGATTGATCTTTTCCCTACTTTTCCCTTCCTCTAAGTCTTACTTATCTGTGTAAATTCAGAAACAGCCCTCTAGTACTATTCAAACAAGGGGAACCTATATATAGAATTTAAGATTTAGCTATAATGGCTGTCTGTCGGCCATGTTGTTTTCGTATTGGTCCCAGTATGCAAAACTAGGCACTGAGGGGAACCTACATATGAAATTTGAAAAAGATCCCTTCAGTACTTTCACAGAAATAGCGATAACAAACTTCAATTGTCAAAATCCAAGATGGCTGCCTGTCAGCCAAGTTGTTTTCTGATTAGTCTCAAAATGCAATATGCATAACTAGGCACTGAGGGGAACCTGCATATGTAATTTCAGAAAGATCCCTCCATTACTTTCTGAGAAATAGCAATAACAAATTTTAATTGTCAAAATCCAAGATGGCTGCCTGTCAGCAATTTTGTTTTCCGATTGGTCTCAAAATGCAATATGCATAAGTAGGCACCAAGGGGAACCTCCATATGAAATTTGAGAAAGATCCCTTCAGTTCTTTCACAGAAAAAGCGATAACAAATTCCAATTGTCAAAATCCAAGATGGCTGCCTGTCGGCCATGTTGTTTTCCGATTGGTCTCAAAATGCAATATGCATAACTAGGCACTGAGGGGAACCTGCAAATGAAATTTCAGAAAGATCCCTTCATTACTTTCACAGAAATAGCGATAACAAACTTTAATTGTCAGAATCCAAGATGGCTGCCTGTCGGCCATGTTGTTTTCTAATTAGTCTCAAAATGCAATATGCATAACCAGGAACAAAGAGGAACCTGCATATGAAATTTGAGAAAGATCCCTTCAGTACTTTCACAGAAATAGCGATAACAAACTTCAATTGTCAAAATCCAAGATGGCTGCCTGTCGGCCATTTTGTTTTCCGATTGGTCCCAAAATGCAATATGCATAACTAGGCACCAAAGGGAACCTATATATGAAATTTGAGAAAGATCCCTTCAGTACTTCCTCAGAAATAGCGATAACAAACTCAAATTGTCAAAATCCAAGATGGCTGCCTGTCGGCCATGTTGTTTTCCGATTGGTCCCAAAATGCAATATGCATAACTAGGCACCAAAGGGAACCTACATATGAAATTTGAGAAAGATCCCTTCAGTACTTCCTCAGAAATAGCGATAACAAACTCCAATTGTCAAAATCCAAGATGGCTGCCTGTCGGCCATGTTGTTTTCTGATCGGTCCTAAAATGCAATATGCATAACTAGGCACCAAGGGGAACCTACATATGAAATTTGAGAAAGATCTCTTCTATACTTTCTCAGAAATAGAGATAACAAACTTCAATTGTCAAAATTCAAGATGGCTGCCTGTCGGCCATGTTGTTTTCCGATCGGTCCCAAAATGCAATATGCACAACTAGGCACCAAGGGGAACCTACATATGAAATTTGAGAAAGATCCCATCAGTACTTTCTCAGAAATAGCGATAACAAGAATTGTTTACGGACGGACGGACGGACGGACGGAGGGACGGACGGACGGAGGGACGGACGACGGACCACAGACGCAGGGTGATTTGAATAGCCCACCATCATCATGATGGTGGGCTAAAAAATATAGAAAAAAATGATTAATTCTTTTTAAAAAAATTCAGAAATTTCATAGAGAGGAACTGTATTTGGTGAATTATATTATTAATGATGTAGTCACTTGAAATTTGCAACCAGTATACAAAGCAACTACTTATCTCCTGATTTTTTTTTTATTATTTTGTTCTGAAATATTTCTAAATATATTTAGCAAATTATCTCCCTTCCTTTCTCAAATAATAATTACACAGTAATTTATTAATTTTTGTTTTACTAGTAGTTCTATTATGACATAAAACAAACTTCTTAAAAAGTCTTTTTATTTTTTTCTGACCCAAATTGAAATACGGATTTTTGTGGCAGTTTACGACTTTATATTAGTATTGACCAATTAAAGATGGCGGCAGTACGAACGCTGGTACTGACAGCTACGATTAAGAAATGCATTATTGGCTTTCATGTGAGTAAATCATGTTGACAGATATTATCAGTGTTTGTTCTTAAAGTGATGTATCCTAGTTGTAATCACAAAATTAACTGACCATGTCAAATGAAGCCACATAGCCATAGGCACTGTTGTAATGTATACACCGGTCGGCAGGCATGCACGGTGAGCAGTGACCGATTCCCCTCTCTCACCAAGCCCCAGGCCAGGTCAGCTACACAGGTGGTGGGGGTGTTTTGTTTACATAATCAGTTCAGGGTCGAAGTGTCTGAGATTTCCGGGGTTTTATGAGGGAAGACTGCTCAAATCCGGGAGAAATTTAACCCCGATTCGGGAAATGTACCAAATCGGGATTTAGGGGAAATTTTAATGATTTTCCGGGCACTTCCCGCGTAATCCGGGATGGTTGACACCTATGCTGCATGCTCTGCATAATGTCTGAGATCACCTTAACCAAGATACAGAATGACTACCTATAATATTGTACTAAAGTGTACCAGGTAATTAGATTAGGAATAATGAGAGGTGGTGTCTCAAGTCTTTTTTCCTTTTGAGGGGAAGAGAGGGGAGAGCAACAAAAAGACTTATTAATATATCCAACCTTTCTTGCCGGGTCTAAGATCGCCGTCAGCTTCATAGTACTCCCTTATTCCCACCAAAACCTTGCCACGGAACTCGCTGACACTGACAAACCGCATTTTGGAAAGCTGCAAGATATTTCATCAACATTTACAGCAATATCTTGTTATAAATCACTTATATGAATGTGTCTTGATATTAGATAGATATCTGCCTAAAGTATTTTAAATTAACTTGTATACATACATACATACATACTGACAATGGCATTGTCACAATCTACATAATGTCTAATATATAGATATCATATGATCATATATGTATGAGGTGATCATTATACATCTGTACAATTATTGCCTTTTGTGGAGGTGTACACGAGACTATACGAACCTGGTCAAGAGTTTGTTCGAGGCCGCAGGCCGTGGTGAACATTCACTCAACAAACTCTTGACCAGATCTGTATAGTCTCGTGTACACCGAATACAAAAGGCAATAACTGTTTTGTAATATGGCCAACTAAAACTAATAAATAGAAAAAATCCCAAGGCTTCTGTCCAAATCATGTTGACTAAAGTTTTCAAAGTCAGCATGCAGACTGACTTTGGGCATTTAAATATGGCCGGAATAGTTTTGTTGCACTTGAAGTATATTTCCGGGTGTCCAACAAGTCCTTTTTCTTCAAAATATCTTGTAATTCCTCTTCGTTTATTGTAGCAAAACATTGTTGGGCTATCTCGTCTGCCATATTGTAAACAGAGAGATGCTGAACAATCGTTTGTTTCCAGCATTCTGATTGGCTGTTGCCCAAAGTAAATCGTTGGGTAATTGGAGGCGAAGATTGCCGACTTGTTCATGCTATTAATAGAACGAACAGGTATGCAATGCCTGGGGAATTTCCCAGCTGAGCTATTTTTAGCACGAACAGGTCTACTCACTGATAGGTTCTTGTGAGGAAAGCAGTAAATTGGCCAATGAAAATTAAGGAAACACTCCAGCCATATTACAAATATCTATAACGTATGAGTCGATCATGTATCTATAACGTATAATCTTCATTAAAATAAAAAGAATTTTACCTGAAACATTTGTTCTCCATTCGCTCCTTTTGTAGCCTTTTTACTTGAAGCTTCAGACTTCTCTTTCTTACTTTCAACAGGTTCCTGCTTCTTCTTCTTCTTAGGCTTTGGCTGCAATATTAAACATGTTATTTTATGACATATGAAGTGGGAAAAACTGGGAACTTTGCGTTAATTTGTTGAATATCAAACATCTTTATGAAAGGTTGCTCCTTGTGTTACATTCTACAATGAAAACATGAAGTACCCAACTAGGAAAAATTGGGAATTTGAGTGTTAATTTGTTTTATCTAATATTACTGGCCTCTTTACACTCCACAGGGAACAGCAGCAAATTACTGACCTTAACATAAGAAGTTTACTTATTATATTAAAGTTGGTATTTTGTTCCCTGTGCTACATTCCACAGTGAAATTAAAGATATGATGTGTATTATCTGCATAGTTTGGTGTGGGGAGGGATAAGAGGTGTGTGATTGCTAAAATATCCAAGTGAGCAATGCAAACTTTTGTTTTTCATAATGTATTTAGTCTGTGCTGAATACATTTTATTGATCAACAGTGTATGCAAAACTTTCTGACTTTACATAAGACATATCTCCATTCAGTCTTTACATAAGACATTTTGTATTGTAGAAATCCACCTTAAAGATAGTATAAACCTGAAGAAAATAGCATTTGCTGTAAGAATTTAAGGGAACTTGTTGAAAATGTATCTGTATACACCAACATGGATATCTCTTGTTTACGTATAATTATAGTATGGGACAATAATTTGCAAGCACAATTATATAATTTACATGTAATATTGTCCACATGTGTGTATGCATATAAACATTGATGCATTGTTTGTAGTTGAATCTAAGACAGGGAATCCAGGGCTTTTTCTCACCGGTTTGGGAAAGGGCCTTTTCTTCTCATTTTGGGAAGAAAATTGGTGAATTGGGAAAGATTTTTTCAGGAGTAAACTGCACATTTTGGGAATTTGGATTAAATATGAAATAATTTTAATTGGGAATGGGGCCCATTAACGGCCCCAAAAAACGCCCAGAAAAAGCCCTGGAATCAGTAGACCCTTGAGAGAACTGTTGTGCATGTTATTTACCCCACCAAATGAGATCTGACTCTTGGAATTGAAGTGATATACATGTCCATTTGACAGATGTTTTGACCCTTCAGTTATCTGAGAAATAATTATTTGACTTTTGAAATGGCTAAAGCACAAGGGTAAACTTGAGATTAATGCCCGGTATGAAGTGAAAAGAATATAAAGATATTATTTTCCAAGCCAGTGTCAATTCCAAAAAGCTATGTGTATAAACCATACAAGCTGGTACATGTAAGAAGGCTAGCCACATAATATTAGGTGAGGGGGCTGCAATAATTTAGGAGGTTTCCGGGTCCGCCCAGGGATCGACACTAACAGTAGCCCGGCAGCCCTTGGCTGCCTAGAATCTGATTGGGCTGCCAGAATGTCCAGAACAGCAGCCCTGTGGGCTGCCAACATTTTCAGCCAAATGTATAATGTCCAGCTACAGTTTTCTTCATTTACTTCAATAATGTTATTTTCAAAACTTTTTCTATAATTTTAACCCTTTGTTGTAAGATCTAATATTTGTATGCTCAGAATGAACTAGAACGCAGGAAACTGCATCTATAGAATTCAATATTTTCCTCAGTGTTGAATTAGGGGCTGTAGGAGCTGTAGAGACATGTCCCCTATTCCCCCAGGAGGAGCTTCACGTTTGGCAGCTCAAGCTGCCTTATTTCAAAACCTGGCAGCCCAGAGGTCTGTCAAGGCAATTGCCTTAGTGTGAATCCCTGCTGAGCCGCATAACATCAGGTGAGGGGGCCGGGATAACTCAGTCAGTTAGAGCACCCTCCACATAACCTCAGACAGGGACATATACAACATCTTATTATATCCCTGCCACAGGTGAAGGGCTGGGCCATGATAGCTCAGTCAGTTAATTAGTAAATAGACATAAACGCCACCAACAAACAAACCATTAATTACTCTACCTAAATAGGTAGGACAGCTGAATCGTTTAAAGAAATAATCATAAGTAACAGGACAGATCATGTGTTTGTCACAAAACAGGGTATACACTTACATTTTTAATTTATGTTAGATTGTTACATCACAACATTACCTCATCTGAGTCTGACTCCGATGATGAAATGAATTCCTTTGATTTCGGCATCACGTAACTTTGAAGACCTATTACAGGGAAAAGAAAATACATGATTAACATCGATATCATTACCACATGGCACTGTCATAACAACAAAAAGAGAAACAGCTGCCGATAGAGATGGGATGCTCACGCTTTTGACAAAATTGCAATTTTTCTTGCAAGATTTTAAGTGGTAAAGTAGACCCCACGCGGATTTCCCATCAAAGATTCAATGGAAACTGTTTGTAAATGAATCGAAGCTATTGCTATATATAAGGATAGACTATTGTCCGAGAGAATGAACAGAGACAATGATTTCATTCGATTTCGGTCTGTCCATTGTACTTATAGCAAACCGTGTGAAATGCTTAAAACATCTGGTATCGACAAAAGAACAGTGTTATATATATGCAAAATGCTTACGTGTGTTCCTGTGGAAAAATATGCTATATGTAAGCTGTGTAGAAAACCGTTTTATGACACTATAAGACATTTTGTTACAGACTGTACCAATACCTTTACGCTAAGGGATACATTTTTAACAAAAGTGGTTGATTATTATGGAGTGCAGCCTTATCTGATAATCTAGTAACCTGTCAGAAGAGCTCCTGCTTCAGACAATATTCAAGGGAAAATCTCAGACTTTGAATTTGACAGTGATGTTTTAACTGAAGAGTTTACCAAAGACTGTGCGTACCTACTAAAGAAATCAGCTACTTCCGCGCCTAAGTGATGTGAAATAAGATATGCTACTCATAATGAGTCAAATGGAACAGATCAGATGTGATTCTTAATCACGATGTGCATTTAACGTTATAATTCAATGTAATTATGTCCATTTCAATTTAATTTCTTTTTCTTTTCTTCCTTTTGTGCTCTCAAAATTTTGAGGAATAAAGAATGATGATGATGATGATGATAAAAAAATAGACTTCATGTTGTAAGTAGGAAATGACATTCTTTTGACAGTCAGCTCTGTAATAAATGATATATTAAAAATTATACATGCACAGCTAACTCTTTTTTTAAAATAATATTTCTGTGGTTGATTATGTAAAAGACATTATTCTTTCTCGAGTCCAAAATTGGCAATGTATATTTTGTGTCTATACTTTACACGAGTTACCTCCCCTAGTCTGAAGTATTCAGACAGTGACCAATAGCCTAAATATTGCAAACAAGAAAAAAATCGTGGCTAAATGTTCATAATACATTTCATTACATTGATAATATAGATATATATTTAGAGTCATTAAAACAAGAGAATTCGTGTTTGTCTGATATTTCTCCAAATAACGCGGGAACTCTTACAAAGCCTGCGAACAGGGTTTTGTTGACAGTGGTTAGGCCTATAAGCTGAATGGTCAAAATTGTAAGCAATTCGACGTTTTCAGTGCTGAAATTTATCCTACATCACATCCATGCACCTTCAGCATTGTCAACATACGATCAGTACGCCTAGAAGATGTTTGCAGCCAACTGTTGAATGGGGATACTCTAGATCTGTGAGGCGAGGTGTTCCGACTGTCTGTGAGCAGGAGATACTAATTTACTACTGGATAAAGTACGGATAATCCGGAATCACAAAGCACACGGTCGCTATATAATGCACGTAGGGATTAATGAATGTTTAATCGTAAATGTAGAGAACTCCGAAAAAGATTGCATTTCTTGATTTTGGTTTAGAATAGGGACGTAGTCTACATATGTATTCCTAGTGTGTATTTTATTTTTGTTTTGTTTTGTTATTGTTGTTGTTTTGCTGGGTTTTTTTTTTTTTGGGGGGGGGGGGGGGGGGGGGGGGGGGCTTGATAACAAGTCAAGTCAAGTCAAGTTAATTTCTGGTACAGACTCATTTTCTTACCCTCTACACCAGACTCAAATGCAAATATAATTAAAGTACATATGTATCCACATCTCACTAATAAATTGACCTGGAATTTTTAAATTAAATAATCAATGATATATAGCCTATATATAAGTGTTCAATCATTAATGACGATACACCATTATAAGTTCACTTTTGACATGTTTTACCTATTTGGTTCCGATTAGCCACCTTTTAATTAATCTATCAAACAATTAAAGATTTATAGTTGTATAGAAGTTCCTGTGAAGTTCAATGTTTATCCAGTCTATTCCACAGGCGCTTGCATAGAAAATATCACTTTCGATTTTTTTTTTTATATGACAGCGGTATGTGTAATGTGTAAGAGGGCCCTCTTGCACATTACACATACCGCTGTCATATAAAAAAAAAAATCGAAAGTGATATTTTCTATGCAAGCGCCTGTGGTCTATTCTAATGTGTTTACATGTGTTGCTGTTACTATAGCTCTCTGGTAAAGTGTCCCAAACGTTCACTATCTTCCTCCTATACGTCGATATGCGAGTGCTGGTATAGGTTCAATTTAACTAATCCGTCCCAGTATGTAAGATCCTACATTCCTCGCAACCGTTTTGTTGACCTTCTTTGGACACCTTCAACTTTGTCTACATTGTATGTCTTTCATTTTGTATGGCGGCCAAACAGCTTTCCAAATCCAAAAGGGTCCTTATCAATGTTTTATATGGAGATATAAATGATTACCAGTCCATATGCTGAACAGTTCTCATGCGCATGGCGAATATGGAGTTGGCCTTCTTCGAACACGGAGTTGGCCTTATTCGAAAATGGAGTTGGTCTTATTCGAACAGGGAGTTGGTCTTATTAGGAAGTGGTACTTCACACTTATAAACTGTATCAAGAAACGGGTCTGGAATAATTAGAATCTAAGCGTCGTAAGCAAACATTAATTTTAATGTACAAAATTATAAATCACTTGACCCCTGGTTATTTGATTAATATCATTGAATCATTTATTAATCAACTGCAAAATAACCATAACCTGTGTCGCCATAGATTTTTCAATATCCCAAGAGTTAAAAAAAAAAAAGTTATAGAGATGGTATCTAAGCAGTGTGAATGAACGGAGAAAATGTGGAAGTCTCCTTCATTTATTTTACAACTAATGAAGAATAATTAGACTTTTCCATACTTTCAGCTGTTCAATGTTCATCACATCTCATGCCATGTTTTGCTTCCACCGTTGTATTTCCTTTCCCTCTGATATATCCGTTTCGCAATGGCCATGTGACTAGTTATACACAAACACACATACACAAACACACACACACCCTCACACACACACAGACATATATTATTAAAGGAACATCTTTGACAAAGGAAGAAGAAGAGAGATGGCAGGTAGGAAATGATAGAGGGAGAGGAATAATGCGGAGGAAGATACAGAACACAAAATCAATTTGTATCATGAATATATTGCGGAGAGCGCAGACATATTTTTCGTATGAGTCAATAATTACACACAAAAACAAACATACAAACACATACATCTCTACAAACATCTACATCTCTACAAACACCTACATCTCTACAAACATCTACATCTCTAAAAACATCTACATCTCTACAAACACATACATCTCTACAAACACCTACAACTCTACAAACACCTACATCTCTACAAACACATACATCTCTACAAACACCTACATCTCTACAAACATCTACATCTCTACAAACATCTGCATCTCTAAAAACATCTACAAACATCTACATCTCTACAAACACATACATCTCTACAAACACCTTCATTTCTACAAACACCTTCATCTCTACAAACATCTACATCTCTACAAACATCTACATCTCTACAAACACATACATCTCTACAAACACCTACATCTCTACAAACATCTGCATCTCTAAAAACATCTACAAACATCTACATCTCTACAAACACATACATCTCTACAAACACCTTCATTTCTACAAACACCTTCATCTCTACAAACATCTACATCTCTACAAACATCTACATCTCTACAAACACATACATCTCTACAAACCGACCTACATCTCTATAAACACATACATCTCTACAAACATCTACATCTCTACAAACATCTACATCTCTACAAACACATACATCTCTACAAACATCTACATCTCTACAAACACCTACATCTCTACAAACATCTACATCTCTACAAACACATACATCTCTACAAACATCTACATCTCTACAAACACCTACATCTCTACAAACACATACATCTCTACAAACATCTACAACTCTACAAACACCTACAACTCTACAAACACCTACATCTCTACAAACACATACATCTCTACAAACACCTACATCTCTACAAACATCTACATCTCTACAAACACATACATCTCTACAAACACATGCATCTCTACAAACATCTACATCTCTACAAACATATACATCTCTACAAACACATACATCTCTACAAACATCTACATCTCTACAAACACATACATCTCTACAAACATCTACAACTCTACAAACACATACATCTCTACAAACATCTACATCTCTACAAACATCTACATCTCTACAAACACCTACATCTCTACTAACATCTACAACTCTACAAACATCTACATCTCTACAAACACATACATCTCTACAAACACATACATCTCTACAAACATCTACAACTCTACAAACACCTACATCTCTACAAACACCTACATCTCTACAAACACCTACATCTCTACAAACACATACATCTCTACAAACACCTACATCTCTACTAACATCTACAACTCTACAAACACCTACATCTCTACTAACATCTACAACTCTACAAACATCTACATCTCTACAAACACCTACATCTCTACTAACATCTACAACTCTACAAACATCTACAACTCTACAAACACATACATCTCTACAAACACCTACATCTCTACTAACATCTACATCTCTACAAACACCTACATCTCTACTAACATCTACATCTCTACAAACATCTACATCTCTACAAACACCTACATCTCTACTAACATCTACAACTCTACAAACACATACATCTCTACAAACATCTACAACTCTACAAACATCTACATCTCTACAAACCGACCTACATCTCTACAAACACCTACATCTCTACAAACACCTACATCTCTACAAACACCTACATCTCTACAAACATCTACATCTCTACAAACACATACATCTCTACAAACACATACATCTCTACAAACATCTACAACTCTACAAACATGTACATCTCTACAAACACCTACATCTCTACAAACACATACATCTCTACCAACCGACCTACATCTCTACAAACACCTACATCTCTACAAACACCTACATCTCTACAAACACATACATCTCTACAAAACACCTACATCTCTACAAACACATACATCTCTACAAACACCTACATCTCTACAAACATCCACATCTCTACAAACACATACATCTCTACAAACATCTACATCTCTACAAACACCTACATCTCTACAAACACATACATCTCTACAAACATCTACATCTCTACAAACACATACATCTCTACAAACACATACATCTCTGTAAACACATACATCTCTACAAACACATACATCTCTGTAAACACATACATCTCTACAAACATATACATCTCTGTAAACACATACATCTCTACAAACACATACATCTCTGTAAACACATACATCTCTACAAACACCTACAACTCTACAAACATCTACAACTCTACAAACACCTACATCTCTACAAACATCTACATCTCTACAAACATCTACATCTCTACAAACACATACATCTCTACAAACATCTACATCTCTGAAAACACCTACATCTCTACAAACATATACATCTCTACAAACATCTACATCTCTACAAACACATACATCTCTACAAACATCTACATCTCTGAAAACACCTACATCTCTACAAACATCTACAACTCTACAAACACCTACATATATACAAACCGACCTACATCTCTACAAACACCTACAAACATCTACATCTCTACAAACACCGACATCTCTACAAACATCTACAAACATCTACATCTCTACAAACATCTACAAACATCTACATCTCTGCAAACACATACATCTCTACAAACACATACATCTCTACAAACACATACATCTCTACAAACACATACATCTCTACAAACATCTACATCTCTACAAACATCTACATCTCTACAAACACATACATCTCTACAAACCGACCTACATCTCTATAAACACATACATCTCTACAAACATCTACATCTCTACAAACATCTACATCTCTACAAACACATACATCTCTACAAACATCTACATCTCTACAAACACCTACATCTCTACAAACCGACCTACATCTCTACAAACACCTACATCTCTACAAACACATACATCTCTACAAACACATATATCTCTACAAACCGACCTACATCTCTACAAACACATACATCTCTACAAACACATACAACTCTACAAACATCTACATCTCTACAAACATCTACATGTCTACAAACACATACATCTCTACAAACATCTACATCTCTACAAACACATACATCTCTACAAACACCTACATCTCTACAAACATCTACATCTCTACAAACACCTACATCTCTTCAAACATCTACAACTCTACAAACACATACATCTCTACAAACACCTACATCTCTACAAACATCTACATCTCTACAAACATCTACATCTCTACAAACATCTACAACACTACAAACACCTACAACTCTACAAACACATACATCTCTGCAAACACCTACATCTCTACAAACATCTACATCTCTACAAACACATACATCTCTACAAACATCTACATCTCTACAAACATCTACATCTCTACAAACACCTACAATTCTACAAACATCTACATCTCTAAAAACACCTACATCTCTACAAACATCTACATCTCTACAAACATCTACATCTCTACAAACACCTACATCTCTACAAACATCTACATCTCTACAAACACCTACATCTCTACAAACACATACATCTCTACAAACCGACCTACATCTCCACAAACACATACATCTCTACAAACACCTACATCTCTACAAACACCTACATCTCTACAAACATCTACATCTCTACAAACATCTACATCTCTACAAACATCTACATCTCTACAAACACCTACATCTCTACAAACATCTACATCTCTACAAACACCTACATCTCGACAGATATCTACAACTCTACAAACACCTACATCTCTACAAACACCTACATCTCTACAAACACCTACATCTCTACAAACATCTACATCTCTACAAACACATACATCTCTACAAACACCTACATCTCTACAAACATCTACATCTCTACAAACATCTACAACTCTACAGACACCTAAATCTCTACAAACATCTACATCTCTACAAACACATACATCTCTACAAACACCTACATCTCTACAAACATCTACATCTCTACAAACACCTACATCTCTACAAACACATACATCTCTACAAACATCTACAACTCTACAAACACATACATCTCTACAAACACCTACATCTCTATAAACACCTACATCTCTACAAACACCTACATCTCTACAAACATCTACATATATACAAACCGACCTACATCTCTACAAACATCTACATCTCTACAAACACCTACATCTCTACAAACACATACATCTCTACAAACATCTACATCTCTACAAACATCTACAACTCTACAAACACATACATCTCTACAAACATCTACATCTCTACAAACACCTACATCTCTACAATCACCTACATCTCTACAAACACCTACATCTCTACTAACATCTACAACTCTACAAACATGTACATCTCTACAAACACCTACATCTCTACAAACACCTACATCTCTACAAACATCTACATCTCTACAAACACTACATCTCTACAAACACCTACATATATACAAACATCTACATATATACAAACATCTACAAACACCTACATCTCTACAAACATCTACAACTCTACAAACACATACATCTCTACAAACATCTACATCTCGACAGACATCTACAACTCTACAAACATCTACATCTCTACAAACATCTACATCTCTACAAACATCTACAACTCTACAAACATCTACATCTCTACAAACACCTACATCTCTACAAACATCTACAAACATCTACATCTCTACAAACATCTACATCTCCACAAACACCTACATCTCTACAAACATCTACATCTCTACAAACACATACATCTCTACAAACATCTACAACTCTACAAACATCTACATCTCTACAAACATCTACAAACATCTACATCTCTACAAACATCTACATCTCCACAAACATCTACATCTCTAGAAACATCTTCATCTCTACAAACATCTACATCTCTACAAACACCTACATCTCTACAAACACCTACAACTCTACAAACACATACATCTCTACAAACATCTACATCTCTACAAACACATACATCTCTACAAACACCTACATCTCTACAAACACCTACATCTCTACAAACATCTACATCTCTACAAACACATACATCTCTACAAACACCTTCATCTCTACAAACACCTACATCTCTACAAACATCTACAACTCTACAAACACATACACCTCTACAAACATCTACATCTCGACAGACATCTACAACTCCACAAACATCTACATCTCTACAAACATCTACATCTCTACAAACACCTTCAACTCTACAAACACCTACAACTCTACAAACATCTACATCTCTACAAACACCTACATCTCTATAAACACCTACATCTCTACAAACACCTACAATTTACAAACAACAACTCTATTCATACAGCCATCAGTTAAGTCTGGTGTAAATACTGAGCTCAACGATGTATATTATAGTCATTATTGTGTCGCAATGCATAACGGTTATTATCACCAATTACAGGCGGTGACAGAAAGTTTCAGAAATCAGGAGTGAGTTTGTTATGCATCTCAATATATATTTTTCTCCGTTTTATTCATTCATTCATTCATTTGAAAGGGTTTCTAGGCCTGTCATAGTATATCGCCAATGCGGGTGTATGAGGGAAGACCTGTTACAGTGTATGATATGATACAGCTTCTCGTTTCGTCTCTTCTAACATTACAAATTTATCACACCAATCCGGTAATTCAAAAACGTACATTTGTATTCCGGGACTGGTAAATGGCATGTTATATGTATTCTCAAGAGAGCGTCTCTGTAGGAACTCAAGGAATTCTCAAGAGAGCGTCCCTGTTGGAACTCCAGGAATTCTCAAGAGAGCGTCCCTGTAGGAACTCAAGGAATTCTCAAGAGAGGGACTCTGTTGGAACTCAAGGAATTCTCAAGAGAGCGTCCCTGTAGGAACTCAAGGAATTCTCAAGAGAGCGCCCCTGTTTGAACTCAATGAATTCCCAAGAGAGCGTCCTTGTAGGATCTCAAGGAATTCTCAAGAGAGCGTCTCTGTTGGAACTCCAGGAATTCTCAAGAGAGCGTCTCTGTTGGAACTCCAGGAATTCTCAAGAGAGCGTCTCTGTAGGAACTCAAGGAATTCTAAAGAGAGCGTCTCTGTTGGAACTCCAGGAATTCTCAAGAGAGCGTCTCTGTAGGAACTCCAGGAATTCTCAAGAGGGCGTCCCTGTAGGAACTCAAGGAATTCTCAAGAGAGCGTCTCTGTAGTAACTCAAGGAATTCTCAAGAGAGCGTCTCTGTAATAACTCCAGGAATTCTCAAGAGAGCGTCTCTGTAGTAACTCAAGGAATTCTCAAGAGAGCGTCTCTGTAATAACTCAAGGAATTCTCAAGAAAGCGTCTCTGTTGGAACTCAAGGAATTCTCAAGAGGGCGTCTCTGTAGGAACTCCAGGAATTCTCAAGAGAGCGTCTCTGTAGGAACTCAAGGGATTCTCAAGAGAGCGTCTCTGTAGTAACTCAAGGAATTCTCAAGAGGGCGTCTCTGTAGGAACTCAAGGAATTCTCAAGAGGGCGTCTCTGTTGGAACTCAAGGGATTCTCAAGAGATCGTCTCTGTTGGAACTCAAGGAATTCTCAAGAGGGCGTCTCTGTTGGAACTCCAGGAATTCTCAAGAGAGCGTCTCTGTAGGAACTCCAGGAATTCTCAAGAGAGCGTCTCTGTTGGAACTCCAGGAATTCTCAAGAGAGCGTCTCTGTAGGAACTCCAGGAATTCTCAAGAGAGCGTCTCTGTAGGAACTCCAGGAATTCTCAAGAGGGCGTCCCTGTAGGAACTCAAGGAATTCTCAAGAGAGCGTCTCTGTAGTAACTCAAGGAATTCTCAAGAGAGCGTCTCTGTAATAACTCCAGGAATTCTCAAGAGAGCGTCTCTGTAGTAACTCAAGGAATTCTCAAGAGAGCGTCTCTGTAGGAACTCCAGGAATTCTCAAGAGAGCGTCTCTGTAGGAACTCAAGGAATTCTCAAGAGGGCGTCTCTGTAGGAACTCCAGGAATTCTCAAGAGAGCGTCTCTGTAGGAACTCAAGGAATTCTCAAGAGGGCGTCTCTGTAGGAACTCCAGGAATTCTCAAGAGAGCGTCTCTGTAGGAACTCAAGGGATTCTCAAGAGAGCGTCTCTGTAGTAACTCAAGGGATTCTCAAGAGAGCGTCTCTGTAGGAACTCAAGGAATTCTCAAGAGGGCGTCTCTGTTGGAACTCAAGGAATTCTCAAGAGGGCGTCTCTGTTGGAACTCCAGGAATTCTCAAGAGAGCGTCTCTGTAGGAACTCCAGGAATTCTCAAGAGAGCGTCTCTGTTGGAACTCCAGGGAATTTATATATCATTCAAACACCTTCCAAACAATGGAGAGAAATCGACATGTAGTGTAAAGGAGAATGTCTGTCACCCTTTTTAAATATTGGCTATTTCCATGAATGGATAAACATCTGTTCGTAAAAACAAATAACATTTGTAGAGGAACACAGTATTTCGTAACGGCGACTGATACCGTCCCTGCCCGAGGTCGAATATTTTAATTTAAATTAATTACTTAACGGTGTTTGGTTCAATCAACGACAGGAATAGCAGTGTTACCGTCATCTACTCTTGTTATATACTACAAAGATAATTATTTAATAACTCGGCTTTTGTCCTCATCTCAAGTTACTCTACTATCAGTAAAACAATCACACCCAGAGGAATTCGTTGAGAAGAACCAGTGGATTAAGTTAACCGTTTGATAAGATTCCATTATGGTTTTTGATTTGAGAACAAATAACCATCGATAATACCATGAACATTTTTATAATATCTAAAGTAATACGTGTATGTTTTTCATGTTATTAACTTTATTTCGTTGTATTTCGATTGTTTTTACATCAGGACGTAGCTGTCCGAAGGGTGATTAGCGTAATCACGTGATTAGTGGGTATTTCATTCCTCCTATACTTCAAAACCTCCATGTTTATATTCCTTGAAATAGGCAGGTAGGAAGTGACTATAAAGTGATGCTATAGGATTTTACAAATTTAGTTTTATCAGAAACTTAACGTTTACATTTCGATTAAAAGTAACAAGGAATATTAACACAAGCAGTACAACCATCGTGGTCACTAATTATATAAGGAACCTATCAATCGATACAACAGATGAATCAATAAAGGAAATCGAGTCCGAGAAATGTATTGGATCAAGAAGATTGGTATAGTCTGACCATTATGGGTAGGGTCCGTTACATGTATAATGTTAGACAGTACAAAGAAATTGAAATATCAACCATGGTATGAAGCAGCTAACAAGTCAACATTTATCATTACAAATTACAGTCTATCTAGATCTTGAGTGTCGTGGGCTTCCGAATACAATAGACAGGGTTTGCACTATGCTTTTCATAAAATGGGTCCTTTTTAGATAAAAATGGGGTCCCTGTGAATAATTTGAGTGAAGCTTCCAGAAAAACTGGGGTCCTTTTTCTATGTTTCAAAAGGCTATGGGGGTGGCTTCAACGCGAACACTGAATAGAGCATATCAATAACAACAATGAAAATACTAACATGATAACGAAACCATAATTCAAACTCAAAAATAGATTAAACGAAAGCGAAATATAAATGAAAACTTGAATTCCTTGGAGACTCCTGCAAAACGAACAACGAGGATAAGACTCGGTGTTTCGGTAGAGCAACCGTCTTCAGCTTCACTTGCCGACACCTGCCATACAAATATAGATCAAATCTGAGTTAGGTCACAATCTCAAATGAGAGTTAGAGTAGTGACAGTTGAATCGCTAGGTATAGTCGGACTTCATATCGCATGGGATATTTACAGATGAGATCATAATGTCGAATATAAGCCATGGTCTCCATCGACCTACATCTCTCGAAACCTTGTGTTGTTATTTCCTGCGTCAGTACCGAAATGGTGATGATGTCACCACGCTCTTTAATTAATAGCGAATCGACTAAGTCATTTGAACACCATAGGCAGGGGATGTAGGGTGGTTGCTATCTAGAATTAGAAAATCAACAATTAAAACATAGCAATCATCACTCATATCATATAGTTTAGTTTAAGAGTCTGTGGTGCCCTTGGTTTAAAGTTCTACAAGGTACGTCCGATCGATATGGCCAATAAAGTTTTCGTTATTTAAACACATCGCCAACATACCCTATGTTAAGTCAGAAGTTACACAGGACACAGGTTGTTCTGATGGGTATGTCTATGGTCTGCTGGAAGATCTGGTCACCAACACAGATATTGTCGATCTGGAATCTGCTACGGAAGGTCCAGAACGGTGTACATATACATGCAAGGCTTTCGTTGCAAGAATGCTTTACTTAAGTTTGGAATGGGAATGATAGTGTAAAGAATAGAAAAATCAAACATATTGAAAGAAGAAACGCTTTTTAGGAGCGGATATTCAAGATTTATCCAAATAATTTTGAAGATTTTCAAAATCCACATTAAATATTCCCACTTCTGGAGTAAATAGTATCCCAATAGGACTGTAGCCATGGCTTTTTTGTACTTAGAATGGTAGTCAAAACTTCTCGGGCCAGCAATACAAGTTATTTATAAGGGTTCTAATGCAGTTTAGGAATCCAGTATAACCGAGGTACATGTAGCTGTCTCACTATCAGGTAAAATTTCAATACTCAAGCATGATTGGACAATACTTCGTCCTAAAAAAAACCCGGACAGTGTGTATTATCATGCTTAAATTTCACCGAGAACTGAGAGACATACAGTTTATGTATATTGTTTTAAAAGTTAACATATAAATGAGTCAGTAAAATGGAAGACTGGATAATTGCTGCCCGAGACACAGGTTCTCGATAACATACAACTACCATAGTAGTATGTACGTCTCTTTAACCCCAACCTGACCTACTTTAACCCCAACTTGACCTACTTTAAATAAACACCTGCGTGACCTAGCCCCAGCGTGACCTACCCTCAAATCGACCTAGCTCTGTTTTAACCCCAACTTGACCTACTTTAACACCTGCGTGACCTAGGCAGTGCTTTAACCCCAGCTTGACCTAGCCCCACAGAGACCTACTTTACCGTTTAAAAGATACGAGATTTGTATAGTGTAAAAAACCCCAATAAGTTAGATTAAAATATGTTTTCAAAAATATCTTGGTTTATATCGAAAAAGCCAAAATTATGGTATTTAAAATAATGACAATTCTGCAATAATTGGTATGTTCATTATGGCTAACATACTCAGAATATCACCACAAACAAAAAGATACTGTTTTTTCTTACAACCAAAACCTTTTTTTACAAACGAAAGAAAACAATAGAAATTTTAGTTTGAAATATTTTAATTCACTGCAGTAGGGTGGAAGATTTTAGAATGAAAAATTAAAAACTGTACAGAGATAAACATTTCTTTAGCAAAATATCAAAAAAATAATCAGCTTAATCAAAAGAGGAAATACACAGTTTAAAATATTCATCATTAAAACAAATCTTGCATCTTCATGGACTTACATTGAACTTTCATACCATCATACACATTTAATGAGTTAAAATGTCAATTAACATGGCATAGGGGCATGGACTATAATTCAAATATCATTCCATATTAATATGATTAATTCATTTGGTAACTTCCACTGAAAAAAAAGTCAAATGTATCTGTGAAATTAATGTTCAAAAATAAAATTGCTCTAAAATACATGCATTTCTTTTAGTTAAAAACAATTTTATCCTGTGTTTTAACAATTTTTTTTTTTTTGCTTTTATTTTTCTTCAAACATTTCTGTAATATTTATAATTTATAATCATCAAAGTTAATGTTTCATCAAGCAAAGATTTTTCTGTACATTTTCATTAAGTTCATACATCAAAGATTTAAAATTTTTAGAGAATGAAAAACAAATTATATATTTTCTCTTCCTTTCAAAATAACCAATGATTCAAAACTTCAGTGGTTCCAATACAGAATTTTACATAATATTTTGACAAAAAATTCATTGCTTTTCAAGGCAAATATTGTTATAAACCCTCTTTGCACATTTTGTAATTCAGAGTCCGAAACCATAACATGTTTTTTTTGGGATTGTCAAAAAGTACAGGATTTATTGCAGAGTTTAGAAATACTTCTGGCTGCACTTTAATTCCTTTTACTATGAATAAACAGTCCTTTATATTTGGACTCCCATCAGTTAGAAATGTGTATAATAAAGTTGATAATGAGATTAACATCATCATTAAACATTATATCTATAAAACCAGATGTCTGAACACTACCCTAAAAATGCTCTTATCAATTCAATAAGAGAAAACCACAATGTCAAAAAGTATGCAGCAAGTGGGAAGGGTGAAACTTCTCTTGAATGTTTTAACAATGGGTGGGAAAAATGGAAAAAGGTTTTCCTTTTGTAAGTATTTATTATATTGAATATATTTTTCTTCTCAAACTCTGACTGTTTACAAAAATCCAATGACATTTATAAAAATTTATCATATATTTTCAGCAAGTTTTTCTTAAAAAGTGTTTTCAATTCACTTATCAACTATATTTTTCTTCTGAAGGCCTTTTTATGTCTGAAGTGTCTGTCTCGTGTTTGTCTGTTTGTCAATTTGTTTGTCAATCTGTCTGTCCGTCCAATTATCTGTTTGTGTTTGGATGTCTTTATAGTTGTAGTTGTTTTAAATGTTGTGTGCAAAGTGAATACACCTGTTCAACAAACGACAAAGAATAATAGGATTAAATCGACAAACTTTATTCGAATAGGAATCCATTTAAATTTATGTATTAAACCGGGTGGTCCGTTTTTCAGTTTCCATGACATGACCATATTTCCGGATGCAGTCTGAGATTTTTTTATGTAGGATAATGATGTAGTGTGGAGCCGTGTGGAGCCGTGTGGAGCTAGTGTGGAACTGTGTGGAGCTAGTGTGGAGTTGTGTGGAGCTAGTGTGGAGCCGTGTGGAGCTGTGTGAAGCTAAGTGGAGCTAATGTTGAGCTGTGTAGAGCTGTGTGGAGCTAGTGTGGAGCTGTTTGGAGCCAGTGTGGACCCGTGTTGTGCAGGATGTTTATGTTGTGGCAATGTAGTCAATACAAAATAACAACACATGGTATGAATTCTATTTTTATTCAAAGTATCGAAATACATTCGATAATACCAATCTGGAACTTTCCTATGGCGGAGTATCTGTTGTGTCATGGGTCAATTCTTTCCATTCTTCATTAGACATCTTATTTGCGCGTGCCCAACACACGGCTATGGATCGTGCCATACACATGCTGTCCTCGTTGACGATTTGGACAAGAGACGTCTTCTTTTTGATGGAATCATCTCCGCCGGATATGTCCGTAATCCGTCTCCTACCACTCCCTTTGGGGACGTTGATAATGCCAATGTTAATATCGAATCCTTCCGTGACGGCGAGCTCCTCGTGACTCTGCAGGACCTTTTCGACATGTTCCATGACAAGATCGGCATCAAGCTCTTCTAATGGATGTAATGGAACCACGATAGCATTGTCCAAACTCGGATGATGGATGAGGACACTCCCCACATCGTTGTCTGCTGCCCCATCTTTAGCTTCATCTAATACATGTTTAAACATGTCATGGGTGTCGTCGTGTATATCTTTTAGTTTTGTATTGTTCCAAAAATCTTTGTCTAAATGAACCTGATATTTGATGTCAACTGCCGTCTTTGTTTTGAACTGTTTTTCTCTGACTTTTTCATTCACATTTTGTTCAAAATGGCGTCCGTGAATTTCACCTAGGTTCATTCCGGCCACCACTTTTGCACCGAATTTGTAATGAATATTAATAAAAAATATATCGGTTCGGTAATAAAAGAGTTATGGGCCAATAAAGATGGAAATTTACTTTGATGATTTTGCTAATTTTTCACACCACATCAATTCATTCCGGCCACCACTTTTGCAAGTAATATCGAACATGTATTCAAACAGCTTATACCATGTGAAAGAATACTAAATTCTCCGTTTTTGGGTGGTTCCCGAACAGAAATCTGTTCAGTATCATTTGAGATATGGGTATTTATTATAACGAAAACAGTTGTAAATATCGACATTTTTATTTCATATGGGTTCATTCCGGCCACCACTTTCACTTCTAATTTTAGATACTGTTAAATATAACTTATACCATTTTAAAGCTGATAAATCAACCCTTTTACTGCTGGTGTCCGAACAAAATTCTATTCTGTTGTAAGTGAGATATGTTCTAATATATACAAAATATTATGAAAAATCTCTTCACGCCTGAGTGCATTCCGGGTTTTGTCCTCACCCTACTAAAGGCGAGATGGCTGAAGAGAATTGACCGGAATGTTCAATAAGTACTCGATGATTTAAACTTGATAGGATTGTTTTTTATCAATTCTATCAATTCTTTATTAAGGCCCTGCGTAAGGATAAACATGTTAAATAGAGAGGATTTCACTTAACATGATACTGATTGATAGGTACCTTCAAGACGTGTTATATTAATTTATTAAGCATCAATGGATTGGAAATTATATAATACTTATTCATAGTGAAGTGATTGAAAACGACTCGTTCTCTAGTATTTTTTTCATGTACATGTCTTTGTGTCAATTACAAAAAGATAAAGGTCACATGTTACAGTGAAACAGAAACATGCAGTAGTCGGGTGCTGTGTGTATGTACCCTATATGTTTGCCAGCGACCTAGCATCTTCATACATGTACCTTGAGATCATATTTAAAACAAAATTCACACAATGATAAGGATGTTAATATCTCCAGACAAGATAAGTCTCAGGGTTTTTAATGATTCAGTTTGTTGGTTTGTATAGCTTTCCTAAATTAACACATTGTAATAAGACAAACTGTATTTAATTTGACACCATCATATTAAGCACAATGTGTAATTAACTGATTTTAACAAAAATATTTTTCTAATTAAGGATATATATGGGTATCGATGAGAAAAAGCCTCATGAAAAATATGCTCATGTGTTTTAAATACCAGCACTGCCTGAAGGGCCGCCTTGCGCAATGTCTGTTATCCATTCTCATCCATCAATATTTCCTTTAAATCTCTACTGTTTCTGAATTCCAGAATGGATCTGATGATAAACACATGGTATGGCTCCTATATAGGGCCAGAAAGAGGGGCTCAATAGGGTAAAAATAGAAGAAAAAAAAACTTTAAAAAAAAATAAAAACAATTAAAAATCCTTCTTGTTAAAGAATAACAGGATTTAGTCCACCTTTGAGTTAGAACCATGTTAGGAGAGGCAGCTCAAAAAGTAGGAAACTATTTGTAGTACAACTTTCATGATAGTATTTTGCCATGCATGATTACTGAAATGTCCAGGTGTAAGTAATGCAGGCCCTCTGGGCCATTTGTTATTTGAGCAATATGATTGGTCAATCAAGTATCCAATTTCCAAATAGTAGTTTGTAATTTCAATTCTACAATTTCTTTGAAGTCTCAATGTTTGCTTACTAAGATTTATTGGTTTAATACTTTGTGCCAAAATTATATAATGTAAAGTTTCTATTCTTTTCCAGACTGAAAAACAATATGCCAAAACACTTTTGTTGTGTTGAGGTGTAGATCTGATCCCTCAGCCTGTAGTCCTAAAGGAAAAAAACTATAAAGAAACTTCATCGACCATCATCGACTGAAAGAGTTGTGGTCAGCTTGTCGAGTGAGAATGGCTTGATCAGATCAACTGGTATTATCATGGAATAACAATCAGCATGTCGTGACAAATTCCCAGGAGGCAGATCCGGATTTCTACCCAGACTTACAGTGTTGCTTCTCGGGCCCTGGAATCTCTAAAGTCTGTGGAACTGAACATCAGTTCAACCACACGAACCATAAGAATTGTGTACTATGAAGAAAACCATCAACTCCGCAAAATCTATAACTGTTGTGCTTTCTCCTGTAACACAGGTATTGTTTTATGTTAGCATTTAATTAACAGTTGACAGTAGATGCTACATGCCATGAGTGAGGACTGTTTAAAAAAAATGCAAATTGCAAAAGGATTGAAGACTTTTTAGGGGGATTTATTTTATGGATGGCGTGTTGAAAAAGGAAGAGAAAGAGAAGTGGGAGAAGATAAGAATATGAGAGGAAGGGTGAATAGAGAAACATGTTAAATGCTAGTGTTAAAGAGTAAGAAGGAAAACAGAAATAAAAACAGTGTTGTGAGAGAAACGAAAATGAGAATGGAAGGGAGGAAAGAAGATGTTGGAAGTAAGTAAGGTGTGTAAATGTTGTTATATTGTTAAATATTGATTGAATAAAACATTATGAATCTATTTGATGTTTTTTTTGCTTTGTTGTTATATTTTTGAAAGGCTTTATAAATTATAACATATTAGCATCTTGTTTATCAATACAGTGATTATTAGTTTTTTTTCAAGTAAAACTAATGTAAACAGCATGTGAAATTTATGTAAAGCTCACGTGAAATTCATGTGAATTTTTTCATGTGAAATTCACGTGAAAAATTTCACGTGAATTTCACTTTTTTTGCCCTTTTCACGTGAAATTCATTTCACGTGAAGGAATATTGCCTGTGTATATAATGAACAGAGAGGATGACATTTTTACATAATCTTGATTAAAACATCTTAAACGTCTCAAAACACCCGATACAATCTAGATTGTAATAAATGTTTATGCCTTGTCCATACACACTTTGATGTGATTAAATACCGCTCCACTTTGATAAATATTCAGAAACACGCCTTTATCTACACGATTCTTTGGGATTCATCGGAGACGTAAATAGATTCATATACATGTATGAGTGTCAATGATTTCATTTACATAGTAAGTTGATAATGATCTTCAAGTTCAACTGAATCTCTACCCAATACCCCGCCTCAATTCCAGGGGTTGTGCTCATCGACAACGTAAACAGTTCTTATATCACTATATATAACTTTCGTATTTACGTTTATATATTATCGGATGTTTCGTCCATAGTTGTCTACCTCCATCCCTCTCCTTGAATGACTTATATGACATCCCTGCTTTAATTGTATACAGGTATGAAGATGAGCTTTTTATCAAGATTTTCTGTTTACGATAGTTTTTACGTCTCTTATATCCAAGTTAAGCAAAAATAATAATCAAAACAAATAAGTCAACATCATACCTGGTATTATGCTTTGAAATAATCCTTTAGAATACCTTTTCCGTGTTACAATTGGTATTTTGTTAGTGGAAGAAAATCACATAAGCAGTCTTTAATATATTTTGGGAGAGGATCAGGTATTCTTCGGACGGGGTCAGACGCGTGGGATTGTGGGTATGTTCGGGAGGGGATACTGTACTTTTGGGTAGGGATCAAATTTATGTTCGGGAGGGGGTACATTGCTAGGGTCTTTTGGGGCGGGGTCAGAAGCGTGGAATTGTGGGTATGTTCAGGAGGGGGTACTGTACTTTTGGGGCGGGGTCAGAAGCGTGGAATAAAGTTGTGGACGGGGTCAGACGTGTGAAATAAAGTTTGGGAGGGGGTCAGATTTCTATAATTGTAGTTACGTTGGGGAGGGAGTAAAAAAGTGTCAGATGTGTTGAGTTGTAGTTATATAGGAGAGGAGGTAAGGAAGTTTAGGACGAGGTCAGATCGATAGATTTTAATTGAGTTGATTAATTATAAATGTACCCATTAGAATCGTGACTTTGCAGTGACCAATTTAATTAAGATACAGATGAAAGCAGACAACATGCCCTTGAATATTCGTATATCAATTCAATCATCGGTACATTGTAGCTGGTCAGTCATAATTCGTGACCTCCAAGTATTTCCGAGTTTTGATTCCGTATCGATGTTCTGGATCTACCGTCGTTTTCATTGACATCTAGATTTACAGAATTGGAAATGGTGACAATGACTCTTAAATTATAATCAACTTTGACACTCGTATCTTCATTCTAAGAAAGGAAAAAATACTCAACCTTAAACTTCAAAATGACTATATCAACCCAATCGGTGGATAAGATATTTCAGATTCTGAGGCCAGCCGGATTCTACCAAATCAGCCGAGTGGCGTTTGTACTGGGCAGTCTGGGCCAGATCGCCGCTGTCGTCCTGATCTTCGTCATCATAGGTACGAACCTTCAAAACTTAAATGGGGTTATTGCTTAAGGGAAAAAATATGCGTTAAGTTTATTTCAAAGGAAACTTTGGTTTTGCGTTATTACGAGAAAAATAGCCCAACTGGCATTTGTACATTCTTAACATCATATCTGAATTTGATATAGTTCCCAACTACGTGAACCTTTGAAGTTACAGGGTAGATATACGACCACGCGTCGAACTTCATTGTTTTAATGGTGTCCAGGAGAACAAAAGAAATAAAATCTGAAATCTGAGAACAAAAGGAGTCTGTATTAGTTGAAATCTGGAGGAGGGAGGAGATGTTTACAGGACTCTGGTAATGTGGATATGTTCTCGATGGTTTTGGTATATTCTGCAGGGAGTGGATATGTTCTCGATGGTTTTGGTATATTCTGTAGGGAGTGGATATGTTCTCGAAGGTTTTGGTATATTGTGGGGGGAGTGGATATGTTCTCGATAGCTTTGGTATATTGTACGTGGGGACGTGGATATGTTCTCGATAGTTTTGGTATATTGTACGTGGGGAAGTGGATATGTTCTCGATAGTTTTGGTATATTGTACGTGGGGAAGTGGATATGTTCTCGATGGTTTTGGTATATTCTGCAGGAAGTGGATATGTTCTCGAAGGTTTTGGTATATTCTGCAGGAAGTGGATATGTTCTCGAAGGTTTTGGTATATTCTGGAGGGAGTGGATATGTTCTTGATGGTTTTGGTATATTGTGGGGGAAGTGGATATGTTCTTGATGGTTTTGGTATATTCTGCAGGAAGTGGATATGTTCTCGATGGTTTTGGTATATTCTGCAGGAAAAAGATGTATTAAGGACTTGGGTAAATTTGATATCTCGTAGATTTTGGTATATTCTGCAGGAGTGGATATGCTTCGAGGGTTTTGTTTTGTGTTGTGTGTGTTATGGAGGATGCAGATTTGTTGAGGAGAATGTGGGTATAAGGGAGTTAGTGGGTATGTTCACGAGAGAATAATTACATTTACGCTCAGGAGAATAGTGAGTGAATATGTTCTTGAGTGAGAGGGTATGTTCAGGAGGACAGTGCTTGCGTGCGTGCGTGCGTGATTGAGGGTGTAATACTACAATCTCACATTTGTAAGTTTTACCATATAACGTACTATATCGTATGTGATCCATGCAATATTTGCGATAACCAAGGGTGTATAACTCTCCACAATGGTGTGTTACTGATGTAGATGTCTTGTGTACGTTGTAAAATAAATGAATTGAACTGAATTGATATCTGCCTAATTATAGTATCCACCCCCACCCACCCCCATCCCCACCCCATCCCCACCCCCACCCCCACCCCCATCCCCACCCCACCCCCACCCCCACCCCCACCCCCATCCCCATCCCCCTATATCATTAGAAGCCCCCGTACTATAGCTCGCGAGACCCTGATTATGTCATAAACTTTTGTTTCACACAATGTAAACCATGAGTTATCACTACAGTGAGCCTTCCATTTTTCGTTTGCGTCTATTCGTTACATTTATTGTAATTGTGTACATGTATAGCTACTGTTAAAATAGGTCAACACCATTAACGTATGGAACGCCGACAGGGTCAAAATTCGAACTGCTTATTTTCTTATTAGGGATTTCCATTTCGGATGGAAATCCATATTGTTATTGTTATGTTTTTTCTGATTATTATTATTATTATTATTACAAGCTTACCGGTAATAATTATTTATGTATTAAAGAATTTAAAATGCTGAAGTATTCATCCACGTAAATATGGTATATCATATATACACGTCTGTTCCAGAAGGTAGAATGTTGTAGTTTTAGTGCATATATTTATTATGAAGTGTTTACAAAGGGATACGATAGTAACGTGACCCTGGGGTCAGGGTCTGCTGAGAGTAGCCAGATCACACCTGCAGACCAGTCAATTTTAAACAAAGATGCACCCTGTACATGAGAAGTACAAATATACTTGATAGAACTATCCCGTGAAGTAATTCGACTATGGTTGAAAAGATGAATTATTTATATGACCATATCCGTAACTGTAAAACGAAAGTAGGTCTTGTCCATCTACATATAGATTACGATACGATAGCTATGAATTAAATCAGTGTTACTTTCCATTGTAATTTAGCACAATGGTGTCTCAAAAATTGCGAAAATAATCCGGTAATGTTCAATGGTCTTCTGTTTTTATTATCGTCGTGTTTTCTTGGTCACGTTCTAATAACCGACGCCACGAAATGTCATACAGTTAATGGACCGGAGTGTTATCCACTCCAAACCTCCACTTATCGACTATAGATGCCTGATTCTATAGCATGTGGGCTTCCTACGTCATCAAATTCATTTCCCGCGAAATTACTGGGAAATCTAAAACAATTCTTTAAATGAAATGAAGCGAAAGAAATAGAAAACGTCTAAATAAAAGTATCGTGATCAGTATTGAGTACAACGTTAAAGTTCATTGTAAATAATTGCTACTATTTGCTAACCTAAAGCATAAGTAATTTAAATCAAATCATTTTAAAATCCATATTTCGTTTCCATTATAATCTTAAAATTTGTATCACAAGATCACTTAGAAGCTTTGCAGTACTTACTCTTCCAAACGCACAGATGCTTTGATTTTAACAAATATGGCGACCTGAAGCTGCGAGGCGGTTTGGATTGGAATTAAATTGCGTATATTTCGGCAAGTAAACATCGTACAATGTTCCCGTATGGTCAGATCATCTAATTTTGTCATTATGTATTCAGAACAGTTGTTGTTTAGTCGCTACGGTCATTAACATAAAAATTCGGATTATTATATAAATACTTATTTAATTATTATTATTCTTAACACTTTTTTTGTGAACAAAATCTCTCAAAAACGAATGCAGATAGAACGTTCATATCTTAGTACATGATAGACAATATCAAGTTGTCGATCTTAGTGCAATTTTATGTTCATACGTTCAACGGTCAAGGTCACAGATCTATAAATAGAAAAAATTTGGACGTTTTTTGAACGGTCATAACTTCGTAACGGATCGTTCTATTTCGTTCCCGTTCAGTGTATTATGTAGATCAGGGACAGAGCTATCTTTTCTCTATGCCATCTTATCAGAGAATATGTCAAGGTCATAAACTCGCCAAGGGGTAAAGAAAATATCGAAAAAAAACTTCTCAATCTGAAAACTGTTTTCATCCCAAACGAAAGAGTATGATGTACTGAGACAAAATATGAACATTTTTTGATCGTCGGATGAAAAATGACGGAGATATGGCACATTGAAAAATTCGAAGTTTTTCCCGCCAAAATTCAAAAATCGGCAAAAAATTACTAAAAAATTTTCAGCTCCTTCATTTATACACATACAGATTTGATATTTGGCACAACAATAGCATGTAAGAGTAGCTACAAAAAATACTATTTTTCATTGACCTTGACCTTCATTCAAGGTCAAATTATCGAAAAAACTAAAATTGAAAAGAAATCTTTTTGGTCAGGCTCTTTTTCTGTTCGTTTTATTTCTTAAACAATCAGTGCATCTTGTAGATCATGGTCGGCACTAACTTTTATCAAAAAATATCTCAAGGTCAAGGTCTAAGCATGAGGTCAAAAAAAGGTCAAAAATATAAAATTCAAAATTACTAATTTTTTTATATGAATCGGAAAACGCATGATTAATCATGACAAACGGTGCAAGTTTTATGGTCGTGCGATAAAAAATGACGTAGAAATGGCACTTTGAAAAATGTTGGTTTTCCCGCCAAAATTCAAATTTGTCCCAAAAATGCACTTAATTTACATTTACTCCTATATCTTTACACATACAGATTTGATATTTGGTACAGTGATAGCTTGGACAAAGGGCTACAAACTTAATTGCTTTTCATTGATGTTGACCTTCGCTCAAGGTCACAAAGGTCAAATGATCAAAAATCGAAAATTTCAAATTTTCAAAATAGTTTCATCGTATGTGAAAGAAAACGTTATTTTAAAGATGTTTGCAACGTTAGAAGGTCAACTGATCGGTTAAAGAAGGGAAGCGAAGAGAAAACGAATAGAAAACGAAGAGAATCGTAGGTAAAACGTACAAAAGCGTTCGTCAGAACGAGAACATGTCAGCGATCATTTTCTTGTTGGATGGGATAGACGATAAATGTTACAGGATACATTATACAGTACGGGATACACGATACATGGAACGGGATTCACAGTACAGTAAACACGATACAAGGTAGGAGATAAACGATTCACAGTACAGTAAACACGATACAAGGTTTAGTAAACCCGATGCAAGGTACGAGATACAGGGTACAGTTAACACGATACAAGGCACGAGATACACGATTCACGGTATAGTAAACACGATACAAGGTACGAGATACAGGGTACAGTTAACACGATGGAAGGTACGAGATACACGATTCACGGTTTAGTAAACACGATACAAGGTATGATATACTAGTACAGGTAACACGATACAAGGTACGAGATACAGGTACAGCAAACACGATACAAGGTGCGAGATACAGGGTACAGTTAACACGATACAAGGTGCGAGATACAGGTACAGTTAACACGATATAAGGTTCGAGATACAGGTACAGTAAACACGATACAAGGTACGAGATACAGGTACAGTTAACGTGATACAAGGTACGAGATACAGGTACAGTAAACACGATACAAGGTACGAGATACAGGTACAGTTAACTCGATACAAGGTACGAGATACAGGTACAGTAAACACGATACAAGGTACGAGATACAGGTACAGTTAACGTGATACAAGGTACGAGATACAGGTACAGTAAACACGATACAAGGTACGAGATACAGGTACAGTTAACTCGATACAAGGTACGAGATACACGATTCACGGAGGTCAAATGATACAAAGTCTAAAAATTCAAATTCTTTTAAACCGGTTTATTTTCATCGTATGTGAAAGAAAAAGGTTATTTTAAAGATGTTTCCAACGTTAGAAGGTCAACTGATCGGTTAAAGAATGGAAGCGAAGAGAAATCGAATAGAAAACGAATAGAAAACGAAGAGAAATCGTAGGTAAAACGTACAAAAGCGTTCGTCAGAATGAGAACATGTCAGCGATCATTTTCTTGTTGGAAATCCCGTGTTTTGATCTTGATCAAATCTAGTTTTTATTTGCTATTCCTCATTCCTAATGCCTATACATTTTGTATTTCAATCCAATTTCTAATTTCTTATTCTTACTTGCTATTCCTAATTCATAATGCTTATATTTCATTCTAATTTATTGTTACATACAATGTATGTATTCTAACGTGATGTTTGTTGTTAGCGATATTCCTTGATTGTATGTATCTACTTTGTATTTCCCTTTGCCCTAGTCCATACTTGCTTATGATATAACGCTTCTTTCTTTGTTGCATTCTGAATAGTCTTATTTTCAAATGCCATTTGATTGTTGTTCTTTTTCTCAATAATTAGCGTTTAACACAATGTTAACTATTTGATTACTGTTTCCGTTTCAACTGCAGTCGACAAGAAATTGCTGTTGTCAAGACAACAGGAATGAGACATAGCACAAAGCCGAACAAAAGTTCCTTATTATGACAACAGGCGTCGCTGTACAGCAAACAGGTGGGGGTAAAAATGTGTATCCCGAGCCGAATCCGAGCTCGGGTCCCGAGCGCGCGTTTAGTTATTTTCGTTATTCTCCTCAACGGCTGAAATGATTAAAGTCATTTTATTGTGTACTATGCATTACGTCACTCATAACAACTTGATGTTATTGTCACTAGGCATCACATTTTATACCTTATACCTGAATGTTTGTATTTTAATTTGTTCTGATGACTAGTGTCGAACCTAGTCAACTACTTGATAAAAGCTGATCCACCCAGCACGCCGTTGTTATGGTCATCTTTACTCTTTGACAAAGTCAGTTTTTGTTCAACAACTTCAGTGGTTATTTTTTCAGCTATCAGTGCCAGAAAATTAGAAAATGGTATTTTAGTATTAGAAATCGACGATTTTCAGTTTTCATGGGTGATTTTGTGTTATTGAGCTACAGATACCACTGATACCAAATCACCAAACCAAAGCTAGGTCTCGCATTGTTTATCCGAGCCCGTAACTAAAGCGTGCGCTCGGGACCCGAGCTCGGACTCTGCTCGGGATACACATCCTCGCCCCCACATATTTGCTGTACAGTGACGCCTGTTGTCATAGTAAGGAACTAGTATTGTAACTTTCGTTCAGCTTTTTAGCTATTATACGTCTCATTCATGTTGTCTTGACAACAGCAATTTCTTGTCGACTGCAGTTGAAACGGAAACAGTAAGCAAAAGTTAAAATATTCAGAATGCAACAAAGAAAGAAGCGTTATATCATAAGCAAGTATGAACTAGGGTAAACGGGAATACCAAGTAGATACATACAATGTATGTAACTATAAATTAGAATGAAATATAAGCATTATGAATTAGGAATAGCAAATAGAAATAAGAAAATAAGCAGTTCGAATTTTGATCCTGTCGGCGTTCCATATTTATGGAGAGCAAAGCGTACTTAATTCTGTAATTGGGGTCATGGTTATAATAGCGACGGTTCGTAGTTGTTCTGTGCAACAGAAAAAAATAAGCCTGGGATGATGGTAGCAATCATTATCATATGGTTGCTCACTGGTCCGGACAGATGGTATTGTGAATGATTGTTTTAGAATAAATTAATACGGGCTCATGAATAGTCATATTCCGTTACGTCACGGTACGGCGTTCGAATATTATGTTATGTACAACACTAAAAACCCGCGCGACCTCCCACCGAAGTTTTTGCCTGGTACACCTAACGGCCATATGTTTATTTCACGGAAACTGTCATCCTTTACGTGTTTGTAATCAATGTTCTGGTGCTAAGTGGACTGCCTTGACATAGGAGGATGTGACGGTGTACATAAATGATATACACTTTTCAGTGTGACAGCTACTCTAAAAACTACTGGCAGTTCTACCTAGGATTATACACTTGTTCATGTGTACATTGATCTGGTTGTTCACACCTCACGGCGATAAAGTGGTTACAGATACATACATTATTCGCATGTTGTCTACAAGTAACTGGAACTTAGATTCGAATTATCGCCATGACAGAAAACAGTATCCCTGACGGCATTTAAAACAGCTGAGTGTAATAAACATTTCACTGATAATTACACGTTTTAGAATTGTAAAGTACAGAAGATGAGTACCCCTGAGAAAATAGACGAGATGTGGCACCGACTCCGACCTAAAGGTTTATACCAGGTACTCAACATCACCTACCTGTATATCACACACTTCCAGGTAGTCAGTGCCGTCTTGATATTCGTCCTCATAGGTAAGGCTAGACTGGTCTCTGTCTCTAGAATACTAATACTATTAATAAAATTGAACTTTATCATATTGGCCTCTAGGAAGTTTTAAACTAAAGGGGAGATAACCTAATTTAGTATCAGAAGTCAACTGGGCAATTCATTCTTTACAAAAAAAGTTTATGGGCCGATGGTCATTCTAAGGTCACAAAGGCGTACGTACGGATGACAGTTGAAAGTCATGTCAATTGCAAATTAGCATTAACTGCTCAAAAGTTGTTTTTTTAAACGATAGCGAGAAAGAAATTAAAGCGACGGGAAATGGTGACTAACGTGGGTTTCTATTGCGTTCACGATGGTAATGTACAACGTATAAACGTAATGGAATACAGACATATGAGAAATATACATCGAGATGCGAAGTGTACGAGTTTGTAGTCAAATCGACAGGACTTTCCGACTACTCAACAATCTATGTATTTGTGGTACATGCCACTCAACAATCTATGTATTTGTGGTACATGTCACTCCACAATCTATGTATTTGTGGTACATGCCGCCCCCAATCTATGTATTTGTGGTACATGCCGCCCCCAATCTATGTATTTGTGGTACATGCCGCCCCCAATCTATGTATTTGTGGTACATGCCGCCCCCAATCTATGTATTTGTGGTACATGCCGCCCCCAATCTATGTATTTGTGGTACATGCCGCCCCCAATCTATGTATTTGTGGTACATGCCACTCCACAATCTATGTATTTGTGGTACATGCCACTCCACAATCTATGTATTTGTGGTACATGCCACTCCACAATCTATGTATTTGTGGTACATGCCGCCCCCAATCTATGTATTTGTGGTACATGCCACTCCACAATCTATGTATTTGTGGTACATGCCACTCCACAATCTATGTATTTGTGGTACATGCCACTCCACAATCTATGTATGTGTGGTACATGCCACTCAACAATCTATGTATTTGTGGTACATGACGCCCCCAATCTATGTATGTGTGGTACATGCCACTCAACAATCTATGTATTTGTGGTACATGACGCCCCCAATCTATGTATGTGTGGTACATGCCACTCAACAATCTATGTATTTGTGGTACATGACGCCCCCAATCTATGTATTTGTGGTACATGCTGCCCCCAATCTATGTATGTGTGGTACATGCCACTCAACAATCTATGTATTTGTGGTACATGACGCCCCCAATCTATGTATTTGTGGTACATGTCACTCAACAATCTATGTATTTGTGGTACATGTCACTCAACAATCTATGTATTTGTGGTACATGCCACACAACAATCTATGTATTTGTGGTACATGCCACACAACAATCTATGTATTTGTGGTACATGCCACACAACAATCTATGTATTTGTGGTACATGCCACACAACAATCTATGTATTTGTGGTACATGCCACACAACAATCTATGTATTTGTGGTACATGCTGCCCCCAATCTATGTATTTGTGTTACAAGCCACTCAACAATCTATGTATTTGTGGTACATGTCACTCAACAATCTATGTATTTGTGGTACAGGCCACCCTCAGTCTATGCATTTGTGGTACATGCCACACAACAATCTATGTATTTGTGTTACAAGCCACTCAACAATCTATGTATTTGTGGTACATGCCACACAACAATCTATGTATTTGTGGTACATGCCACACAACAATCTATGTATTTGTGGTACATGTCACTCCACAATCTATGTATTTGTGGTACATGCCACTCTACATACGTAGTGTACAGGTTGATTTGGTTAAGATATGTTTAATCATAGATGTACGAGAGGTCATTCTCCTAAAAGAGAGATACATATTGTCTAGATGCCTGATAAGGATGACAGAATAGTGAACGTCACGTATACAATACTAAACTGGTTGTGATATATACAAAAGAGTCAAATCACAAACAAACTTACAAACTCGAAAGAAAAAAAAGTTTCATAAGGCATGGTGCATTATCTCTCTACAAAGAATTTGTATGTATTGCCTTGCATTTATACAACCGTAAACGCAACAGAAACACGGTTACACTTCTTTTTTTATGTAAATTAAGGTTCAAATGTATATAAATATTGAAAACACGGCCAACTGTAACTCTTATGATATAATTCATTCATGTGCATGCTTATATATAAAAAGTGTATGTAAGATCACGATATTTTGTGGAGAAAACGTTTGCTACAGAACTCAGAGTTTACAGGGGATTTATTGCGTTTCAAGACTGTTCTGTACTTTGTATGATATCTGAATCCAATATGGACGCTGCTGTACAAGTGGACCAACTATGGAACAGATTAAGTCCTGTCGGTACCTACCAAATATGTCAGATCACATACTTCGTATTTATCGCCATGTTTCAGATCAGTGCTGTAGTTCTAAACTTTGTTTTGTATGGTAAGTTTCTACATTTCCTTATGTAAATAAGTGGCCATTTAACCCGCGAGTCATCCCTTTGTCATTGACCACATGTAAATGTTTATACAAATATCTCAAGCCTGTTCCTTTGCTTACAAATCTAAACAGTGCTACTTCGTACTAAAGCGTGACGAGGCTTCTGACATAATTTAGTATTGCCAGCAGCCGTTTGGCTGTTTTTGTTAAATTCCCTCCGATTTACAGTATCTCCACATTAACACTTACATCCCTTTGTTATTTTATGGTAATCTGTATACTAGTTATTCTCGACCCACGTTAACAGGTCCAATTCACAAAATCATTTTGTAGCGTAAACATGAACGAAAACGTTGCTGTTGATTCTGTGTGGGATAGTCTTGGACCTTTCGGTAAATACGAAAAAATCATTATAATATACCTCTTGGTGACCAGCTTCCAGTTCGCCTGTGTGGATTTGAATTATGTTATATATGGTAAGAAAAACGAGAATTATGAAAATGCATTACTTTGGTAATACGTTATGTAGACCGTGTAAAATTGTCTATGATGAAGAAGTGGTTAATGGTCTGCATAACTTAATGTAGACTCGGTTTACTGTGTTATATCTACGTAATTTGATATAATTATGGTTCCTTTTCTTGTATTTAGTTCAATTTAGCCATGGTTCACTGTACTGGTGTTAAGTACAATTGACTCATGTTGTTTACGGTTCACTTTATTTGTGTTGAGTACAATTAAATTACGCATTGTTGTATTTATGTTAAGTACAATTAAGTCCTATCTAGATGGTCATTCTCACTACGTTACATGAATATCTAAAGACATCGCATAAGGGGTCACGTTCTGTGACCTTTGTTATCAATATTTCACTGTCAGGTCGAATTGTCAATTTTTCGATGCCATCGATCTCACCCATTCGTCACATCATGCATCTGAAGCTAACCATTTCGGTACAGTAGTAATTTGATTGCTTAAACCTAAAGGTCATCCTGACGTGACCCCTTATGCGATGACGTTAGATGTTCATGTAACGTAGTGAGAATGACCATCACGATTTTAATTAGATTTAATAAAGTTACGCCTCGTTTTATTTATGTTCAGTACAGTAAAGTTACGCTTCAGTGTATTTATGTTCAGAACAATAAAGTTACGCTTCAGTGTATTTATGTTATTTACAATTAGGTTATGTCTCGTAGTATTTGTGTTAAGTATAATCCTTAAGGTATGCTTCACTGTATTTATGTAAAATTAAATTATATTACGCATTGTTGTATTTATGTTAAGTATAATAAAGTAACGCTTCGCTGTATCTGTGTTTAGTATAATAAAGTAACACTTCGCGGTATCTGTGTTTAGTATAATAAAAGTAACACTTCGCGGTATTTGTGTTTAGTATAATAAAGTAACACTTCGCTGTATCTGTGTTTAGTATAATAAAGTAACACTTCGCTGTATCTGTGTTAAGTATAATAAAGTAACACTTCGCGGTATTTGTGTTTAATATAATAAAGTAACACTTCGCTGTATCTGTGTTTAGTATAATAAAGTAACACTTCAGGGTATCTGTGTTTAGTATAATAAAGTAACACTTCGCGGCATCTGTGTTTAGTATAATAAAGTAACACTTCGCGGTATTTGTGTTTAGTATAATAAAGTAACACTTCGCTGTATCTGTGTTTAGTATAATAAAGTAACATTTCAGGGTATCTGTGTTTAGTATAATAAAGTAACACTTCGCGGCATCTGTGTTTAGTATAATAAAGTAACACTTCGCGGTAGTTGTGTTTAGTATAATAAAGTAACACTTCGCTGTATCTGTGTTTAGTATAATAAAGTAACACTTCAGGGTATCTGTGTTTAGTATAATAAAGTAACACTTCGCGGCATCTGTGTTTAGTATAATAAAGTAACACTTCGCGGTATTTGTGTTTAGTATAATAAAGTAACACTTCGCTGTATCTGTGTTTAGTATAATAAAGTAACATTTCAGGGTATCTGTGTTTAGTATAATAAAGTAACACTTCGCGGCATCTGTGTTTAGTATAATAAAGTAACACTTCGCGGTAGTTGTGTTTAGTATAATAAAGTAACACTTCGCTGTATCTGTGTTTAGTATAATAAAGTAACACTTCAGGGTATCTGTGTTTAGTATAATAAAGTAACACTTCGCGGCATCTGTGTTTAGTATAATAAAGTAACACTTCGCGGTATCTGTGTTTAGCATAATAAAGTAACACTTCGCGGTATCTGTGTTTAGTATAATAAAGTAACACTTCGCGGTATTTGTGTTTAGTATAAGTTACTCATGACTTATCGTCTCTGTGTTAAGTTCATTGTGCTTGAACAAATTTGACTAATTATTAAATTCTATTCCAAAAAAATGTTATTGTTCTCTTTTATTTTACAGGCCATGTCCCAGATTTCCAGTGCAGTCCACTACACGAGCCTCTGTCGAAGTACGGTCTCCCTCGCGCGGAAGAAAACGGTACCGGATACGAGATTACTTACGGGAAGTGCGATATCTCTGTTCTAACGAACACAACTAACACTACATCAACGTCCATTCTCTCTTGTAAGGAGGGGTACTCATTCGATAAAAATGAAGGAACGACCATCATTTCCGAGGTAACTATGCCAGGATGGCTATATGATACCTAACGTTGTCAAATGGGTTTCTGATTGCTATTTATCAATATACAAATAATGTGAATCAATCCCTTGTCTTGTAAAACTTACCCATATGACGATATTAAACTCACGGAAACCTCGTAGTGAGGTCGATTGTAGTAATTAACAATTGATTTTAACAATACTCAAAAATAATATGAAGCGTTTGTGTGTTATCAATTATGACCTTATTACCAATATAAAAATGTGATTTTCATTTGATGTACAACTTTGACGTTGAATAGACATTTTATTGGGTAACGAATACTGAATAACAATACATATTGTCTCATTTCTCTTTTTAGTGGAACCTTGTGTGTGACCAGTCGGGGGTTGGAGAACTTGGCCAGACCCTCGTCATGGCTGGTCAGATCGTCGGGGCTACTCTGTTTACCTCCCTTGCTGATCGGTACGGTCGGAAGCCAGTGTTCGTGAGCACCCACTTACTACTGTTTGTTATGAGTGTCTCTCTCACGTTCGTCCCCACATTTGTCGTTTTCGCCATCATGCGGTTCGTCATTGGCGCCTTGCAACAGGTACATCTAATATTTGATATGGAAAATGAACCTTTACAGCTTAGAGCACACATGCATCGCAAATACAAATATCAAAAAGATACCGTGAAAGGCAAATGATTGAAAATGGTTTGACGTCACAACCGTCCTGTCCGAGGTAGGGGGAGGGGGGTACCGATGATGTCATGGGTAGAGGGTCATCTCGTGCATTGCCCTTTTTTCACCCCTTTCAACGGGGGCGGTTGGGGGCCATGATATCACGATTAAAGAGGGGTTCTCATTGATGAACTATTTAGGTTTTTCCCATCGATTACATCACATTGACAGAAAAACAATCCGGACTGAACCGGTATTCTTTAAAATAACATAAGAATCAGCAGCAGTAACAACAACAACAGCAGCAGCAACCATCCTACATCGACGCTTTGGAAGTGAAGAATATAAATTGTTGTACCTATATAGGCTTCCTCTGTTAATTTATAGAATACTGGTTCAGTCCGGACTATTTATTTGTTAAAGTGATGCAATCGATGGGGGAAACCTAAATACGTCATCAAGACACCCCCCCCCCCCCCCCCCCCCCCTCTACCCGTGACATCGTCGGTACCCCCTACCTCAGGGGTGCCACTAGGAAGGTACCGGGGAGGTAGCAAGGATTATTTAGGAAAGTCCATACTTTTGTACTACTGTTAGGGGTATAGGTGCGATTATTTAGCCGGTAGAGTGTCGGACTAAAATGACTTAAAATCTTACGATGTGGTCCGAAACCTACACCAAGTACTTTACGTCTACCATTCATGTACTGTCCTCATTGTGTGATTAGGCTTGACGTTTTACCTCAATTGCTTTGAGAGCCTTTCGTACCATGCTCATTGACGAAGCCACCAGTCACTTCAAAGATATTCAACCTCAATATTTATCAACCTGGCTGTTCACCTAAGCAATAAATCCAGCCAGCAAAAAAAACAACAACAATTAGACAATTTCTTGTTTTGTGCGTTTCTAGCATAACATACTTCTACCAGCTTTAGACTCTCTGATTATGACCATCTCCTTGTTTTACTGCCGTCAAACCAGTCTGGCATTCAGCTTCTGAAGCTAAACGTCAAGCGGAGAGGCGCATGTCTCGACCAAGATGCAAAAACCGGTATTGACCTTTTCCTAAGTGAACGCTAAACTAAATGGCAAGTGTAAAGCAATGTCAATGTATTGCAGGTTTGGGTTGAAATGTGGTACACCTTGTCATGAGACATCTACATTTTGACAATTAACAAACTCTTGGCCGTGACTGTTTTTGTTTAGACTTGAAAGGGGCCAATAAGAATTAATACATACTGTTAAAATCCGAGTAAGGAGTAAAACACTCAGATAAATTGTGTCGGGAATGGACCATGTGGTTTCTGTTACAACTAGGTGATGTCCTAGTGAATTCAAAGCATGGATTTTTAGTTGAATAAGTCAAAGGAAACAAAACGTTGATATATGTACATGTTAGACACAATGTCATTCTGAGCTCCGCCAACTAGATCCATTCGTTTACAGGGAATGGGTCATTCATTATACTGTTGTTTACAGGGAATGGGTCATTCATTATACTGTTGTTTACAGGGATTGGGTTATTCTTTACACTGTTGTTTACAGGGAATTGGTAATTCATTATTCTGTTGTTTACAGGGAATTGGTCATTCATTATTCTGTTGTTTACAGGGGATGGGTCATTCATTATTCTGTTGTTTACAGGGGATGGGTCTGGCAATGTCAATCATTACACTGGAAATCGTACCCCAACAATACAGAGGCATAGTAGGTGCTATCGGACAATTCGCATGGACTGCGTTTGTCGTCATCTTGGCTGGCATAGGGTACTTCATGCGGAATCTCTCGTGGCGGTACATCCAACTTGCGACAGCTCTGGTATCGGTCCACGCTCTTGCATCGTATTGGTAAGTGGTTATTTTGTTACACATTCGACTAATTTATTTTCGGTCAATGGATTTCATGTTAATTCATACACATACATTGTAAATAATGCATAATTCTTATCCGTATGATACCAACAGTTCTGTCTCTTCAACTTATCCAATCAAAACAGTCGTAACATATGATAGATATCGAGAGAGAAAGTTGACTAGAACAACGAATACATTTTGTATAAGAAGTCGAAAAGTTCAAAGTAATTTCCTCTCGAACGGAGGGAAGATATCTAGTTTAAGTTCTAATGACCTCGCAGACAGAAAGTTTTGTTGCTAAATGTATGTATTGTCTGCTATCGCGGATTAATGGAATGAAATCACAGATCATCATAGGTCTCAACTGAGTCTTCTTTTCGTTTGACTCGTGGAAAGACTGCCTTTTTATGATTTTATCGACCAATTAAAATGCTTCTAATTGAATGAAACTCTTCCTCGTCAAAAAAAAGCGATATAGCATGTGGCCAGATTGGTTTGATTCGCAATCTTGCCAAACAAACCAGAGAGTACATAAAAAGCGTTTCTGATTGGTCAGATTCTCCGAGGGAAAATACATCGAAACCAATCACATAACTTGATTTGGTTCATGGGTATATAGTACTTTCAGCTGCTGGTTGACAATCTAGTTCGAGAATGACAGAGGCCAGTATCGTACGGGGTCCCTCATCTCTGATATCCCCTGTAACACACCCGACCGGTAAAACTGATGTGAATTAAGGAGGTTACTGTACAAGGGTTAATAGTTCATATGTTCCTGGAATTCTGTCCTATAGTATCATTTAAATATACAGTGATTCTGGTTATAATTAGATACAGCATAATGATCCCATCATCAATCGTCAATATCTCCTCAATTATGACAGAGAAAACAAAACAATGTCAGGTATTTTTTCAATTCATTTGATCGTAGATCCTGTGTTTTTTTGAAAGGAAATAAATTTGCCATTGGATTTGCTAATATTGGGAAATGTATAGGTGAAATACACAGATAGTATGTCCTTGGATTGTAAAAGTACAAGGTAACCAGGGATCCATTTCGGGTACAGTATACATTTTCAATGGAATCTTACATAACAAGGTACCTCACCAGCAAAACCTGTTTGGTACAATAGGATTCACCGAGAGTGTTGTCTCTGCCCTGGGCATATACGGCCAGGTGTGATTACCGTAGTCGCTTTCTTAGAAACCCTGGGTTTACAGGTAAAATAAACCTGGACGGAGATTTTATGTCAGAAGTGTGGACATGTACCTTAATAATAAAAACACGTCTGGGTTAACATGAATAATACAAGCTAAAGGGAGGTAACTCGAATAACATGTACGTGTGTGTGTAAGAGAAGTATTTTATGCATATGTTGATGTATCTATAAATGATTGATGAAATATACATCTGACATATGCATAACTGTTATTATGATACCGCATGTATTTAGTGATTGACAGAATAATACAAGTTAAAGGGAGGTAACTCGAATATACTCTCCACTGTTATAAGATCTCTGACACAGTGACATATGTCTGCTCTAGAGCTGACACGTGTCACCTAACGCCTACACGACCGACGTGACACCAGCGATATACGTACTCTCAAGAAATAGAAAGCTGTACATGTGATGTAAGCGAGCTGAACAGTTTAGGCCATCTTTAAGATCTTCATTATTTCGTCCCATAGGGCTAAGAGTCAAAATTATATTAATACAATGTATAGATCTTATACAATGTAAACAAATATGTCATATTTTAATTTAAGTTATTTTTACTTGTTATTTCTTTCTTTTTCCTGATAAAAAAACCGTGTTAAACAGCTGGTAAATAGACAACCAATATTTATTACATGACCAGTGACATTATGAACGAGTGCGATGTTTATTTCATGACGTCTTCAAAAATTATACAATAATCTGTAAAGCCATGATATATTCCGTGTCGCCTAAGGCAGTGACATCACAAACAATCGTCCATCAGTTGAAATTGTTTGATGCTTTAATCTCCCCCATACTTTTATACTCGTCTGAGATTTGGGGGTTTGAAAATGCTAAGGTGTGTGAGAAGTTGCATGTACAATTCTGTAAAAAAGTTTTAAATGTTCGTAGTTCCACAGAAAATATAATGGTATATGGTGAAACGGGTAGATATCCCCTAAATGTTGAAATTAAGTCTAGAATGATAATGTTCTGGTATAAATTAATTACAGGTGAAAATAAATTATCAAGTTTAATGTACAAGCTTATACTGAATTTACATGTAAATGATTTTTCTGGTTTCAAATGGATTTCTTATATAAAGGATATACTTAATAGTACAGGGCTAAGTTACGTTTGGTTACATCAAAATAGCTGCACTATGAATAAAAATTACCTCAAATTACGGTTAAAAACTATCCTGCACGATCAATTTATACAACAGTGGTATACTGATATTGACAAATCTTCCCGTGGTAAAACATATGCAGTATTTAAAAATCAGTTCCAGATTGAAAAATATTTAACCATGCTTAAACAAAAAGATAGAATAACAGTATGTAAATTCAGAACTAGTAATATATTTCTTCCGGTAGAGACAGGGCGATGGACCGGAACGTCTCGTCAAAATAGGATTTGTCCGCTATGTTTTACTGGGGTTGGATGCGAGTACCATTATTTATTTTTATGTTCTAGTATATATGTAAATCAAATTCGTAGAAAGTATATACCTAGTTATTATACATGTAACCCATCTATTCATAAAATGAAAGGATTATTATCATTATGCAATATTAGAGTATTATCAAATCTATCTATGTTCATCCAATTACTAGAAAAACATCTAAAAAAATAATATGTGAATTTCCAACATCAAATTCTAAAATTTATATAGTGTATACAGTATTGTAAAAATATTGAAATTATATGTTTTAAAACATAATGTTATATAATAAGTACTACTGTAAGGATAAATATACCATCCTGTATTGAACGAACGTTTCATGCAGTGTACACTACAAACTTTGTCTCAATGTATGTTTCACTACTCTGTATAGAATATTATATATTGTATTATGATGTTGTAATTTTTGCTGACCTCTTGTCGCACACAATAGTGTGCCTGAGTGCTAATAAAGATCTCTCTCTCTAAAACACGTACTGCACGTGAGATCACCGTATCACGGACAATACATAACCTCGATATGCTATCTGTCGTGATCAAATCCCCAACATGGACTTACAATAACACAATAAACTGTAATTCCGTTATATAGATGTATATGTCTTTGCTCCGGCTTATATCATTATTGCATTTACATATATATTTACATATTCAGATTTGTTTATTAAAGTGTAACGTATTGATACATTATACATAAAATACCTGCATAGTTTCATTAAAACATTAAGATACATCAATACCAAGCCATATTTGGCTTGTGATACACTATTACTGTACATGTGAAATTTTCTTCAATTTAATAAACATTTGATAAAAGGTTCTGTCTTTGCTCATGCATATAAAACAATGATTTGGCAACTTATCTTTTTGTAAATTATCTTCTTTCATATGAAATATCAGCTTAAACTTTTGAGATATCGCTTCTGCCTTATCGAAAATTTTAAGTCTGATATCAGAATAAAAATCGCAGTCAATGAAAAAGTGAGCTTCATCCTTAACACAGCTTGATGTACAATACTTACATTTCCTTTCATGTAAAGGTATATTAGGCATGACGTATCTACCCGTTCAAACAGCTAATAGCAGAGAACCACTTCTAAAATTAAACAAAATTCTTCTATGATATCTATTTCTAACATTCTAACACAGTAACTTACACCAATTTCATTTTTATACATGTATATCTACTATAGCACATCATTTACATACATGTATACACCCACATACATATATATACTATGTATAGTACATCATTTACATAGTTCCCTATATCACACGATAGCAATCGTAATAATGTCATAAAAACACAAATAAATAGACTGGTATTGTTTTAGATCTAATTACACAAGAAGGTCGAGCCTGGCGTATGGACTGCCAAAAATAGACATTTTCTAAATATAAATATATCATATTTAAGCTTATTTTTGCTTATATAACGCACTAAATATCATATTCCTAATACATTGTTTTATTGTTACAGTGTATTGGATCTATAAGACACCCATCGCTATTCCTGGCACCCTCACCCGCTCTCATTCCCGAGTGTTTCGATCAAATAACATAGTGTTTCAATCAAATAACGTAGGGGATATATATGATGTTTTAGTTTTCCTTTCCTTAGTACACCCTTCTGTAAACCAGGTATATCAAAAACAACAATAAACAAACATTTAATAAAATGTTAATAGTAAAAACATTAATCCTATATAAAAATTGATAATTATAAGAACATAATTATTGAGTTGGACAAATTAATATTTAGATTATGTACTCTAAGCCATGTGTTACGAAGAGAATGAGCCACTTCCTTTAGTCTCTGTGTGTGGCTTGTTTAAAAGAGAGCTAATTTTGATATTATAAATTAATCCAATAACCAAGGGGAGTGAAATCAAGAATCCAATCATCATTCGAGTATTAAATTTAGGTCTATGACATATATGCATTATAATTGGAGCTGTGTGAACAAATAATTGATAAATGCCATATTTTCCTCGCCAGACAACAAAGAGTTGTGGCCCAATGCCTATTGTTTAGGAGCTGGTATTGTTTACATAAACAACCTGGACTCGGGGCGTAGCGCGGTCTAATTAGAGGGTCAGTGCCCTAATTACTGTCCACGCCGCCGCTTTGAGTGATTAATTGGTGATTAAGACAAGCGTGTTGCTCAGCAAGTTTCACCTGTTGAACAGGTAAATTACTTATCATCTTCTCGTTCCCGTGAGTAGACACATGTCACTACTACAAGCCTTGGAGATATGAGCGGTTTGATAATATTGTTATGCCAGATGGCACCGGGTGTCATCAATAGTAAATCCTTTTATAAGCGGGACTAGATACAAAGTTTACATCATTATATCCAAAACAGCCAACATGAACACACGTGCCAATCCAGACCGCAGAGCTATCCTGGACAGGAACACGCAGAGAAGAACCTCACTATTGGGAGCAGAACGCCGGTTTCGTCGCTCTTGTGAACAGATTGTCCTTCTGAACCAGCGTCTTGACCAACTTCAAGTCAGATACGACAAGGCAAGGCAAAACTCGAACCGCGCCTTCCGATACAATCTGCGTCTGAAGCTGGCTGTTGTCGAGGGCATGCGCAATGTGTACTACGACTACGCACACAACAAGGCCAAGATGGTGGCGAACCTTCGGCGCGACCTGTTCGGAGAGACCGTGGAAATCATAGCTGACGACAGCGTGGCCTCAGATACGTCCACGGACTCCATAGAGTAGTGATGTGTGGATATCCCAACTCTACAGCTAAATGGTCCTTTTTAGGGCCACATATCTTTCCCAAAAAGGGTCTGACACAGCTCGAATATTACGCAATAATCCCCTCCCAGAGATCCCTGCCTCCTCCCCAACTATACTTATTCGTACATATATATCTTGCCGTGTATATATGTATATAGAGAATACATGGTCAGTGTCTTAAAATATACGTGTAAGCTGTATTTTGGCGAGGGTAAAGAAAGACAAAAGTGGTGACTTTCTGTCCCGAGCCAAAAATACAGCTTATATTTAAAGACACTGACCATGTATTCTATTTATCCTGCAACAGCCATCAAAAATAATCATTTTGAAGTGAAACGGTGTCAAAAATATTAGAAATATGTTCGCTTTTGAAACAGTGTTTCACTTCGAAGTAGGTCAGTCGAATTGACGCACGTGCTAAGATTCCAAAATACAGCTGTTTTCCGTCACTGACGTATACAGCAAAAACATACATGGTGGGTGTATTCCGACAATGCGGTGGCAGTTGCAGGATACTTTTAATTATAACCTAATTTACATTTGGATACAGTCATACTTATTATAAGTACATGTAATACAGGTCAGCATGTACATACAGTGTATGTAATAAGGTAAACATGTACATACAGTGTATGTAATACAGGATATTTGATTGTATTATCTAAAAATAATAGATTACCTATCATTAAGATACATACATGTAATTTAAAATTTCCAATTGAAACTGGTAGGTGGCAACGAATCCCAAAAGAAGAAAGAATATGTGATTTGTGTTTAGATGTTGGGGATGATTATCATTATCTGTTTTCTTGTGTAAAAAAAACGCGTCTACTGCCACTTTGCAAAGAAAGTATAATCCAAATTATTACCTCTCAAATCCAAATGAAATTAAAATGAAAGATCTATTGTCAATATATAATAAACGAGTCCTAAATGGATTTTCAATTTTTCTTGAAAAAAACTTTCTCTTCTACATTGTACTTTGATACTTTATGAAACACAATATAATATAATAGTATGCTATTGTACGTAAATTATTTATACGATAATCAATACATGTATAAACAGTATGTGTGTAATATTTGACAATATCATTGTTATTGTTACATGTATTTGTAATGTAGCTAACATTTGTGGTTTTCTGTCATCTAGAATAACATAGTTGTGATAGTTTGTTTTCTGTCCATCCTCTCATGCTTAATAAAATAAACTAAAAATGTATTATGTTCCTCTTGTAACACATTTTCATGTGCCTGAGTGTTCAAATAAAATCTTGAAATAAAATCTTAAATTCTTATGATATTGTCTAAGACGCAGAAGTGAAATCTTGATATGAAATACTATATCTAAATTTTGTTAGACTCTCAACTACTATACACACAATGTTGGCTAAGTGTGAATGTATGTCTACCAGCAACTTGAAGCTAATGGTAAGATTTTGATTAACAGTAAAAATCCCAGAAATATGCAGTAAACACTTGATAATTCACCTATATCATTTTAATTGATTCCTTTTCAAAACTGGATACTGGTACTCAATTTGCACTGTACATGGATTGTGTCAGGAAATCGGTGACTGTTGGACGACCCTATACAAATGAGACCAAATTCTACTCGGACTTATTCGACATACCTATGCATGCACTTGCGAAAAAAATCATGCATAGAACGCTGCAGGATGCACCAGTGTTAATTGTATGACTATCTATAGCAGTCGTGCTTTATTGTACAAACTCACCATCTATTGAAACTGTCCAATATTAACATATTTAACTTTAAGATAAAAGCCTCAAGCTATCTATCATGTAAAAAAAAAAAAAGTAATTACAGTCTGAGGCGCATAGCGCCGAATACTGTCCAACATTTACATGTAATAGACAGGCAGTACGAGACTTATACCCTTTACATATCAAGAAACACGAGTTTTTGAGACAATTAATGGGAGAAGTCGTGTTACTTTTCTATATAAACCTTTACCAATATTTAAGAATACATGTCGAGATATATATCGTATACATATTCACAATAATAATCTAACTATACCGATGGTAATCATGTGTGTCGTTTCTGGTTGTATCCTGACCTTTTGTTACACGCGAAAGTGTGTCCGACTGAGTGACATAAATCTGGTTATCTACCAGATCACTTTACTAATACGATAACGTAGTTCAGACTTAGCCAGTTCATCAGCTCAGCGTATCTTAACCCTATCCGCAATAGTAAATTTAATCTGATTATCCGAAATTTCCACAGGGTTGTAAGATAAAACAAGTCGGATTTTATTTTTATTTTAATCACATATGATGTATACACCATCCGTTGTCAAGTGGGCCCAGAATTCTAAAGAGTTGGAATTTGTTTTCCTGGAGAGGGCGAACATTGACAAATTGTAATAAAATAACACGCATTTTTCTTCGTTGACGACATACAAGAAAATTTAGGTCCAATCCAGGAAAGGTCACGCTCTCAAATTGAGAAATCGGGCGGTACGGCCAATGGAGCCACCAGACTTATCAAAGAATATTCTTTTGACCTTATGAAAATAGTTATAATGTCTAAAAGTTCTTAAATATTTTTTTTTTTTTAGGATCATTGACGAATCTTTAAGATGGCTGATTGCTAACAAACGAAAAGACGAAGCTTTGAAAGTAATACAGAGGGTAGCCAGAATCAACAAAGTCAGCCAATCAGATTTAGCGGACGTGACGCAACTACTTTCCGACGATCACGAACCGACCAATCGCGTGTCTTGTAACAGTCGACCGCAAGGACTTCAGCCTGTCAATGGGGTGTCACCGGTTCCGGACAGTTCCGAGGACACTCAGGATGATACCTACACTATCGAGACGAGATTGTCCGATAGTGTGGACAAGCCTACCTTTATAGAATTAATCCGGCACAAACTTCTACTGAAACATTCCCTCATACTGTGGTTCACATGGTAAGTGTTACAGCGTATACATATATATATATATAGCTAGACAACAGTTGTGACTGAGAAGGTTATATCAACTTATATTGGTCACTCCTTTTGGCCCGGATTGAAACCCACCTGGTCAGGCAGGTGACCCTGTACCTTTTCACGTGCGATTGGGGAATCGAACCCCAGTCGCCATCACGTAGGCGAAGGGCGAGTGAGTTACCAGAGCCCTCCGACCGATAGAGGGGTAGAGATTGCATGTTTTTATTTATTATCCATGAATATTGCCAAGAATAATTTTTTTCGGAGTAAATAAATTAGTTTCATTGATTCTGATATAAGGTTTGGGAGCAAAAGAAACGAGGTGATTTTGTGGTAAAATTAATTTGTGTTTCGATTTGGATTTTCTATATGAAAGTACATACGGCAACTTTGCAACGGTCAGATTTATCAATGGCTATTATCAACACTGCTTTCATTTATTTTCATTTTTGAGGAAAATTGACCAGGCCAACAAGAAGTTTATGGCATAGACAAATACTCGGATGAAATTATTTAAAATCCGTACAACATCTAAGAATACACGAAAGCCATATAGACTAGCATCAGCCTGCAGGTCTCCCTCTGATGGAAAGTTCGCGCATCGCGATCTCATTCTCAAAATAAACTCCAATATACTGGTATAGCTCATGTAGTTTCCACAGCAACGCGACGTCAAAATATTCGCATTGATACACAAGCCCCGAGAAATCGTTTCAGGGATCGCTTGAAATCCCCCCAAATAGTGATGTGACGAAATATTGAAAATGACGATTGATTCCCTCATCATGTGCATTGTTTCCAATTCATTAGGTGTACGAATAGTTTGACGTATTTTGGTTTATATCTGACGTCAGCATCTCTAACCGGAAATCGTCATCTCAACTTTTTCCTAAATGGGTTAGTGGAGCTTCCGGGCGGCTTCCTGTACGCTCTGCTTGTCAATAGGTAGGTTGTCATGGCAGATCTGATTCAGCTGATAAAGCTCTAAATATACAATATCTATATATATACATGTAGCTTACTATCATTTCACTCGCTCAATATTCTAGTTATTACATCACATAAATCACCATATCAAATTTTTGGCGGTGTCGGGTTTAATACAAGGAATAAGATGGGTCGCTCAGTCGTGATATCTCGGCCGACCTGTCGTCACTTGACGGAATAGACCGAGATGTTACGACTGGCGGATTAGGAAATATCGGCTGATACTTGAACTTCTATTCCCATGTCTACAAGCATTCCCGTCTTTACCACAGAATAGGCAGGAAGAGATGCAGTATTTTGTTCCATGCCGTGACGGGGGTGGCCTTGATACTATCTGTTGTCCTACTGGAGGTGGCAGGTAATGGACAAGGATTGTGTGTGTTAACTTCTCATAACCTCACTAAACACTTCCCCATATAGAGAAACATCGCTGTCACCACAACTAATACAAATCATACTAACTCAACACAAAACACGCTAAAAAAACACGCTCACTCAATACAAAATACGCTCACTTGACTCAAGCTCATTCAACACAAAACACACTCGCTCAACACAAAACACGTTCGCTCAACACAAACACACTAAAAAACACAAAACACGCTAACAAAAACACGCTCACTCAATACAAAATACGCTCACTCGACTCAAAATAAGCTCATCTAACACAAAACACACTAAAAAACGCTCACTCGACTCAAATCACGCTAACTCAACACAAAACACGCTAACTCAACACAAAACACGCTCAAAAACACGTTCACGCAACACAAAACAAGCTCATTCAACACAAAACACGCTCACTCAACACAAAACACGCTCACTCAACACAAAACACGCTCATTCAACACAAAACACACATACTCAACACAAATCACGCTCAGCTCACTCAACACAAATCACGTCACTCAAACACACTAAAAAACACAAAACACGCTCACTCAATACAAAATACGCTCACTCGACTCAAAACAAGCTCATTTGACACAAAACACACTCACTCAACACAAAACACGCTCAAAAACACGTTCACGCAACACAAAACAAGCTCATTCAACACAAAACACGCTCACTCAACACAAAACACGCTCACTCAACACAAAACACGCTCATTCAACACAAAACACACATACTCAACACAAATCACGCTCAGTTCACTCAACACAAATCACGTCACTCAAACACACTAAAATAAACACAAAACACGATAACTCAACACAAAACACGCTCACTCAACACAAAACACGCTCATTCAACACAAAACACACATACTCAACACAAATCACGCTCAGTTCACTCAACACAAATCACGTCACTCAAACACACTAAAATAAACACAAAACACGATAACTCAACACAAAACACGCTCACTCAACACAAAACACGCTCACTCAACACAAAACACGCTCAAAAACACGCTCACGCAACACAAAACAAGCTCATTCAACACAAAACACGCTCGTTCAACACAAAACACACATACTCAACACAAATCACGCTCAGCTCACTCAACACAAATCACGTCACTCAGCATAAAACAAGCTCGCTCAATACAAATCACGTCACTCAGCACAAAACATGCGCCCCGAAGCAAAACACGTCCATTCAACACAAAACACGCTCATTCAACACAAAACACACATACTCAACACAAATCACGCTCAGCTCACTCAACACAAATCACGTCACTCAGCATAAAACAAGCTCGCTCAATACAAATCACGTCACTCAGCACAAAACATGCGCCCCGAAGCAAAACACGTTCATTCAACACAAAACACGCTCATTCAACACAAAACACACATACTCAACACGAATCACGCTCAGCTCACTCAACACAAATCACGTCACTCAACAAACCAGTTGCTTATAAAGAGAGATGCCATCCTGATGGCATTTAGCATTATCCGTATGAATGAACACAATTATTTCAGAACATTTTTCGAAAAAATGTTTATGCGTTTTTATCCGTTAAACCTAATCATTGTTCTGGAAGTATGTAGATAATTGATTTTTTTTCTTTGAACGTGATCACAATTAGATATTAAATGACGTTTTTTCATATTCTATTTCAGGAGATGATGTGAATACCCCCCTGTCAATCCTGTCAACCATGTTGAACTACGTGGGAAAACTTGGGATAGCCGCCTCCTTTGCCCTGTTATTCCTCTACACTCCCGAACTCTACCCAACAAATCTTAGGTAGGGTTCCTCTACACTCCCGAACTCTACCACACAAATCTTAGGTAGGATTCCTCTACACTCCCGAACTCTACCATAACAAATCTTAGGTAGGATTCCTCTACACTCCCGAACTCTACCCAACAAATCTTAGGTAGGATTCCTCTACACTCCCGAACTCTACCACACAAATCTTAGGTAGGGTTCCTCTACACTCCCGAACTCTACCATAACAAATCTTAGGTAGGGTTCCTCTACACTCCCGAACTCTACCACACAAATCTTAGGTAGGGTTCCTCTACACTCCCGAACTCTACCCAACAAATCTTAGGTAGGGTTCCTCTACACTCCCGAACTCTACATAACAAATCTTAGGTAGGATTCCTCTACACTCCCGAACTCTACATAACAAATCTTAGGTAGGATTCCTCTACACTCCCGAACTCTACATAACAAATCTTAGGTAGGGTTCCTCTACACTCCCGAACTCTACCCAACAAATCTTAGGTAGGGTTCCTCTACACTCCCGAACTCTACCACACAAATCTTAGGTAGGATTCCTCTACACTCCCGAACTCTACCACACAAATCTTAGGTAGGATTCCTCTACACTCCCGAACTCTACCCAACAAATCTTAGGTAGGGTTCCTCTACACTCCCGAACTCTACCCAACAAATCTTAGGTAGGGTTCCTCTACACTCCCGAACTCTACCACACAAATCTTAGGTAGGATTCCTCTACACTCCCGAACTCTACCACACAAATCTTAGGTAGGGTTCCTCTACACTCCCGAACTCTACCACACAAATCTTAGGTAGGGTTCCTCTACACTCCCGAACTCTACCACACAAATCTTAGGTAGGATTCCTCTACACTCCCGAACTCTACCACACAAATCTTAGGTAGGGTTCCTCTACACTCCCGAACTCTACATAACAAATCTTAGGTAGGGTTCCTCTACACTCCCGAACTCTACATAACAAATCTTAGGTAGGATTCCTCTACACTCCCGAACTCTACCCAACAAATCTTAGGTAGGGTTCCTCTACACTCCCGAACTTTACCACACAAATCTTAGGTAGGGTTCCTCTACACTCCCGAACTCTACATAACAAATCTTAGGTAGGGTTCCTCTACACTCCCGAACTCTACCACACAAATCTTAGGTAGGGTTCCTCTACACTCCCGAACTCTACCCAACAAATCTTAGGTAGGGTTCCTCTACACTCCCGAACTCTACCACACAAATCTTAGGTAGGGTTCCTCTACACTCCCGAACTCTACATAACAAATCTTAGGTAGGATTCCTCTACACTCCCGAACTCTACCCAACAAATCTTAGGTAGGGTTCCTCTACACTCCCGAATTCTACATAACAAATCTTAGGTAGGGTTCCTCTACACTCCCGAACTCTACCACACAAATCTTAGGTAGGGTTCCTCTACACTCCCGAACTCTACCCAACAAATCTTAGGTAGGGTTCCTCTACACTCCCGAACTCTACATAACAAATCTTAGGTAGGATTCCTCTACACTCCCGAACTCTACCCAACAAATCTTAGGTAGGGTTCCTCTACACTCCCGAACTCTACATAACAAATCTTAGGTAGGATTCCTCTACACTCCCGAACTTTACCCAACAAATCTGATGTAGGGTTCCTCTACACTCCCGAACTTTACCCAACAAATCTTAGGTAGGATTCCTCTACACTCCCGAACTCTACATAACAAATCTTAGGTAGGATTCCTCTACACTCCCGAACTTTACCCAACAAATCTGATGTAGGGTTCCTCTACACTCCCGAACTTTACCCAACAAATCTTAGGTAGGGTTCCTCTACACTCCCGAACTCTACATAACAAATCTTAGGTAGGATTCCTCTACACTCCCGAACTCTACCAAACAAATCTTAGGTAGGATTCCTCTACACTCCCGAACTCTACCACACAAATCTTAGGTAGGATTCCTCTACACTCCCGAACTCTACCACACAAATCTTAGGTAGGGTTCCTCTACACTCCCGAACTCTACATAACAAATCTTAGGTAGGGTTCCTCTACACTCCCGAACTCTACCCAACAAATCTTAGGTAGGATTCCTCTACACTCCCGAACTCTACATAACAAATCTTAGGTAGGATTCCTCTACACTCCCGAACTCTACCACACAAATCTTAGGTAGGGTTCCTCTACACTCCCGAACTCTACCCAACAAATCTTAGGTAGGGTTCCTCTACACTCCCGAACTCTACCACACAAATCTTAGGTAGGGTTCCTCTACACTCCCGAACTCTACCACACAAATCTTAGGTAGGATTCCTCTACACTCCCGAACTCTACATAACAAATCTTAGGTAGGGTTCCTCTACACTCCCGAACTTTACCACACAAATCTTAGGTAGGGTTCCTCTACACTCCCGAACTCTACCACACAAATCTTAGGTAGGGTTCCTCTACACTCCCGAACTCTACCACACAAATCTTAGGTAGGATTCCTCTACACTCCCGAACTCTACCACACAAATCTTAGGTAGGTTCCTCTACACTCCCGAACTCTACCACACAAATCTTAGGTAGGATTCCTCTACACTCCCGAACTCTACCACACAAATCTTAGGTAGGATTCCTCTACACTCCCGAACTCTACCACACAAATCTTAGGTAGGGTTCCTCTACACTCCCGAACTCTACCACACAAATCTTAGGTAGGATTCCTCTACACTCCCGAACTCTACACAACAAATCTTAGGTAGGGTTCCTCTACACTCCCGAACTCTACCACACAAATCTTAGGTAGGATTCCTCTACACTCCCGAACTCTACCATAACAAATCTTAGGTAGGATTCCTCTACACTCCCGAACTCTACCAAACAAATCTTAGGTAGGATTCCTCTACACTCCCGAACTCTACCCAACAAATCTTAGGTAGGATTCCTCTACACTCCCGAACTCTACCACACAAATCTTAGGTAGGGTTCCTCTACACTCCGAACTCTACAATAGGTAGATTACACTCCCGAACTCTACATAACAAATCTTAGGTAGGGTTCCTCTACACTCCCGAACTCTACCACACAAATCTTAGGTAGGGTTCCTCTACACTCCCGAACTCTACCCAACAAATCTTAGGTAGGGTTCCTCTACACTCCCGAACTCTACCCAACAAATCTTAGGTAGGATTCCTCTACACTCCCGAACTCTACCACACAAATCTTAGGTAGGGTTCCTCTACACTCCCGAACTCTACCAACAAATCTTAGGTAGGGTCCCTCTACACTCCCGAACTCTACCCAACAAATCTTAGGTAGGGTTCCTCTACACTCCCGAACTCTACCCAACAAATCTTAGGTAAGGTTCCTCTACACTCCCGAACTCTACCACACAAATCTTAGGTAGGATTCCTCTACACTCCCGAACTCTACCACACAAATCTTAGGTAGGATTCCTCTACACTCCCGAACTCTACCACACAAATCTTAGGTAGGATTCCTCTACACTCCCGAACCCTACCACACAAATCTTAGGTAGGGTTCCTCTACACTCCCGAACTCTACATAACAAATCTTAGGTAGGGTTCCTCTACACTCCCGAACTCTACATAACAAATCTTAGGTAGGATTCCTCTACACTCCCGAACTCTACCCAACAAATCTTAGGTAGGGTTCCTCTACACTCCCGAACTCTACCACACAAATCTTAGGTAGGGTTCCTCTACACTCCCGAACTCTACATAACAAATCTTAGGTAGGGTTCCTCTACACTCCCGAACTCTACCACACAAATCTTAGGTAGGGTTCCTCTACACTCCCGAACTCTACCCAACAAATCTTAGGTAGGGTTCCTCTACACTCCCGAACTCTACCACACAAATCTTAGGTAGGGTTCCTCTACACTCCCGAACTCTACATAACAAATCTTAGGTAGGATTCCTCTACACTCCCGAACTCTACCCAACAAATCTTAGGTAGGGTTCCTCTACACTCCCGAACTCTACATAACAAATCTTAGGTAGGGTTCCTCTACACTCCCGAACTCTACCACACAATCTTAGGTAGGGTTCCTCTACACTCCCGAACTCTACCACACAAATCTTAGGTAGGGTTCCTCTACACTCCCGAACTCTACACAACAAATCTTAGGTAGGGATTCCTCTACACTCCCGAACTCTACCACACAAATCTTAGGTAGGATTCCTCTACACTCCCGAACTCTACCACACAAATCTTAGGTAGGGTTCCTCTACACTCCCGAACTCTACCACACAAATCTTAGGTAGGGATTCCTCTACACTCCCGAACTCTACCACACAAATCTTAGGTAGGGTTCCTCTACACTCCCGAACTCTACATAACAAATCTTAGGTAGGGTTCCTCTACACTCCCGAACTCTACATAACAAATCTTAGGTAGGGTTCCTCTACACTCCCGAACTCTACCCAACAATCTTAGGTAGGGATTCCTCTACACTCCCGAACTCTACCACACAAATCTTAGGTAGGGTTCCTCTACACTCCCGAACTCTACCACACAAATCTTAGGTAGGATTCCTCTACACTCCCGAACTCTACCACACAAATCTTAGGTAGGATTTCCTCTACACTCGCGAACTCTACATAACAAATCTTAGGTAGGGTTCCTCTACACTCCCGAACTCTACCACACAAATCTTAGGTAGGGTTCCTCTACACTCCCGAACTCTACCACACAAATCTTAGGTAGGGTTCCTCTACACTCCCGAACTCTACCACACAAATCTTAGGTAGGATTCCTCTACACTCCCGAACTCTACCCAACAAATCTTAGGTAGGGTTCCTCTACACTCCCGAACTCTACCCAACAAATCTTAGGTAGGATTCCTCTACACTCCCGAACTCTACATAACAAATCTTAGGTAGGGTTCCTCTACACTCCCGAACTTTACCACACAAATCTTAGGTAGGGTTCCTCTACACTCCCGAACTCTACCACACAAATCTTAGGTAGGGTTCCTCTACACTCCCGAACTCTACCACACAAATCTTAGGTAGGGTTCCTCTACACTCCCGAACTCTACCACACAAATCTTAGGTAGGATTCCTCTACACTCCCGAACTCTACCACACAAATCTTAGGTAGGATTCCTCTACACTCCCGAACTCTACCACACAAATCTTAGGTAGGATTCCTCTACACTCCCGAACTCTACCACACAAATCTTAGGTAGGATTCCTCTACACTCCCGAACTCTACATAACAAATCTTAGGTAGGATTCCTCTACACTCCCGAACTCTACATAACAAATCTTAGGTAGGATTCCTCTACACTCCCGAACTCTACATAACAAATCTTAGGTAGGATTCCTCTACACTCCCGAACTCTACATAACAAATCTTAGGTAGGATTCCTCTACACTCCCGAACTCTACCCAACAAATCTTAGGTAGGATTCCTCTACACTCCCGAACTCTACCACACAAATCTTAGGTAGGGTTCCTCTACACTCCCGAACTCTACCATAACAAATCTTAGGTAGGGTTCCTCTACACTCCCGAACTCTACCACACAAATCTTAGGTAGGGTTCCTCTACACTCCCGAACTCTACCCAACAAATCTTAGGTAGGGTTCCTCTACACTCCCGAACTCTACCCAACAAATCTTAGGTAGGATTCCTCTACACTCCCGAACTCTACCACACAAATCTTAGGTAGGATTCCTCTACACTCCCGAACTCTACCACACAAATCTTAGGTAGGGTTCCTCTACACTCCCGAACTCTACCCACAAATCTTAGGTAGGATTCCTCTACACTCCCGAACTCTACCCAACAAATCTTAGGTAGGGTTCCTCTACACTCCCGAACTCTACCCAACAAATCTTAGGTAAGGTTCCTCTACACTCCCGAACTCTACATCACAAATCTTAGGTAGGATTCCTCTACACTCCCGAACTCTACCACACAAATCTTAGGTAGGGTTCCTCTACACTCCCGAACTCTACCACACAAATCTTAGGTAGGATTCCTCTACACTCCCGAACTCTACATAACAAATCTTAGGTAGGGTTCCTCTACACTCCCGAACTCTACCCAACAAATCTTAGGTAGGGTTCCTCTACACTCCCGAACTCTACCACACAAATCTTAGGTAGGATTCCTCTACACTCCCGAACTCTACCACACAAATCTTAGGTAGGTTCTCTACACTCCCGAACTCTACATAACAAATCTTAGGTAGGATTCCTCTACACTCCCGAACTTCTACCTAACAAATCTTAGGTAGGATTCCTCTACACTCCCGAACTCTACCATAACAAATCTTAGGTAGGATTCCTCTACACTCCCGAACTCTACCACACAAATCTTAGGTAGGGTTCCTCTACACTCCCGAACTCTACCCAACAAATCTTAGGTAGGGATTCCTCTACACTCCCGAACTCTACATAACAAATCTTAGGTAGGATTCCTCTACACTCCCGAACTCTACCCAACAAATCTTAGGTAGGATTCCTCTACACTCCCGAACTCTACCACACAAATCTTAGGTAGGGTTCCTCTACACTCCCGAACTCTACATAACAAATCTTAGGTAGGGTTCCTCTACACTCCCGAACTCTACCACACAAATCTTAGGTAGGATTCCTCTACACTCCCGAACTCTACATAACAAATCTTAGGTAGGATTCCTCTACACTCCCGAACTCTACCACACAAATCTTAGGTAGGGTTCCTCTACACTCCCGAACTCTACCCAACAAATCTTAGGTAGGGTTCCTCTACACTCCCGAACTCTACCACACAAATCTTAGGTAGGGTTCCTCTACACTCCCGAACTCTACCACACAAATCTTAGGTAGGATTCCTCTACACTCCCGAACTCTACCACACAAATCTTAGGTAGGATTCCTCTACACTCCCGAACTCTACCACACAAATCTTAGGTAGGGTTCCTCTACACTCCCGAACTCTACCACACAAATCTTAGGTAGGGTTCCTCTACACTCCCGAACTCTACCACACAAATCTTAGGTAGGATTCCTCTACACTCCCGAACTCTACCACACAAATCTTAGGTAGGATTCCTCTACACTCCCGAACTCTACCCAACAAATCTTAGGTAGGATTCCTCTACACTCCCGAACTCTACCCAACAAATCTTAGGTAGGGTTCCTCTACACTCCCGAACTCTACCACACAAATCTTAGGTAGGGTTCCTCTACACTCCCGAACTCTACCACACAAATCTTAGGTAGGATTCCTCTACACTCCCGAACTCTACCACACAAATCTTAGGTAGGGTTCCTCTACACTCCCGAACTCTACAAAACAAATCTTAGGTAGGATTCCTCTACACTCCCGAACTCTACATAACAAATCTTAGGTAGGGTTCCTCTACACTCCCGAACTCTACCACACAAATCTTAGGTAGGGTTCCTCTACACTCCCGAACTCTACCCAACAAATCTTAGGTAGGATTCCTCTACACTCCCGAACTCTACATAACAAATCTTAGGTAGGATTCCTCTACACTCCCGAACTCTACATAACAAAATCTTAGGTAGGGTTCCTCTACACTCCCGAACTTTACCTAAAAAATATTAGGTAGGCTACTGACTCTAACAGCATTCATTACAATGTTTTAGAATTTTAGATTTTTAGATTTTTGACCAAAAACCTTAAATATGAAATTTCAAAACAAAAACGTGTTTTCAGATTTTTAGATTTTTGACCAAAATTCTGAAGTTTCAACTTTCAAAACTGAATATCAAATATCCAATATCATTTCGCGATTTTGAGTTTTTGGATTTTTGGATTTTTAGACCTTTGGCCCTTCAAAGTTCCAAAATATGAAAACTCGTTCATGTCTTCAAAGCACCCGAATGACTACAATGGCAATCAGCTAATTCGAAACCGAAAGTAAATCACGTGACTCATTTTCACACAAGATGTCGGCATTGGACCGGTACGTAGATATTGTTCGATTAATGGTAGAGGAATGGAAATACAATTGTTCTGATGTATCCAACACACTAAGGACTCAATATGGACTCAATAGAGGGATAGGCCAGTCTACTATTTGCAAATTTTGTTGTGCTAGTAACATACATATGACGTACGATTATGGACGATTTAATAATGCATAAATACAGGATATAGCTAGAAGTGCTGTATTAAGGACTTGACCGGTGTACGGTAGAAAAATGTTAACGGGTATGTTTTTTCAGAATCTCTTTGTAGACCAAATACATTTGAGTCATCGTATGACGATGGTGCCGCCATGCTCCACTATAGCCTACTTTCGGTTTCGCGGTTCTGGCGATCGTGGTCATTCCGGTGCTTTGAAGAGATGAACGAGTTTTGATATTTTGGAACTTTGAAGCCCTTCAAAGTTCCAAAATATCAAAACTCTAAAAATCCAAACATCCGAAAACTCAAAATCGCGAAACGATTTTGGAAATTTGATATTTTAGGTTTTTAGTAAAAAATCTAAAAATCTAAAAATTCAAAACAGTTTTGAAATTTTAGAATTTTGGCTAAAAAACTTAAAAATCTAAAAAATCAAAACAATTTTGAAAGTTGAAATTGAAATTTGATATTTTAGGTTTTTGGTAAAAAATCTAAATATTAAGTGTTACACGGACCTTTGACTGCTGTATTCTGTATCAAGTTAAAAACGAAAACAAATATTCAGAATCATGCATACATGTCCTGGTACAATTTGAAAGCCACACACACACCTCGCTGCCATCACTGTGCATCAGGAATCGAGAGTTAAGCTATGAGGCTAGTTGATTGCAAACGTCTTTCCACCGTCATCACGGTGCGTCAGGGAGACGAGTTAATTACAAACGTGCGTCAGGGAACGATAGTTGGGTTATACACTGTATTATGAGACTAGTTAATTACAAACGTTACTATGACTGAGACTGACAAATGCTTGTAAACTTATTTATAGAAATGTTGGTCTGGGATTCTGTTCGGCAGCAGCTCGCATCGGAGGGATGATTGCGCCTTACTCCAATATATTCGTAAGTACAATGTAGTATTCACACTATGAGACGTAATAACATGTTATGTTAGAACGTATGCAAATTAGGCACGTATATTGTTAAGACGAAATGCCTATGCAGGAAACTTACGTATTCTGTGATTATTTTAATTTAAACAACTGATATTTTACTGCTGTTGATTTGTATATTATATATGTTACTGCTATCTAACACATGTATTTGTACTAACAAGAGGCCCATAAGGTAGACTAGCCTTTGGACAGAAATATGTATTTATCCTTCAGAGAGAGAAAAAATCGGATGTATTACAAGCGCAAAATCACAGATTTTGTAATGTTCAAATGACTTGATATATGAAGAATCCTTCGATCTTTAAGAAGCTCTGCAATGTGTCCTGATTTATTCGAGGAATATTTTTACCATATTCTGATTTGTTCCATATATATGCCCCGTCGTTCCACGGGCACTTCGTTAAATGTCCGTTATGAGTTCAGGCAACCTACGTTATTTGCTCCAATCTCTGTAAAATGTTCATTAAGTTTTCAGACGACCTGCGAGATTTGCCCAATAGTCTCTTTGTTAAATGTTCGTTAAGTGTTCAGGCGACCTACGAGATTTGCTCCATAGTCTCTTTGTTAAATGTTCGTTATGTGTTCAGGCGACCTACGAGATTTGCTCCATAGTCTCTTTGTTAAATGTTCGTTATGTGTTCAGGCGACCTACGAGATTTGCTCCATAGTCTCTTTGTTAAATGTTCGTTATGTTTTCAGGCGACCTACGAGATTTGCTCCATAATCTCTTCGTTAAATGTCTGTTATTTTCTAGGCGACCTGCGTGATTTGCTCCAATCTCTGTTAAATGTTCGTTATGTTTTCAGGCGACCTACGATATTTGCTCCATAATCTCTTCGTTAAATGTCTGTTATTTTCTAGGCGACCTACGTGATTTGCTCCAATCTCTGTTAAATGTTCGTTATGTTTTCAAGCGACCTACGAGATTTGCTCCATAATCTCTTCGTTAAATGTCTGTTATTTTCTAGGCGACTTACGTGATTTGCTCCAATCTCTGTTAAATGTTCGTTATGTTTCCAGGCGACCTACGAGATTTGCTCCAATCTCTGTTAAATGTTCGTTATGTTTTCAGGCGTCCTACGTGCTTTGGGGGCCAGGCGTGGTGTTCGGGATATGTTGTATCCTTGTAGCCTTCCTCACCCTCCTGCTACCAGAGACGAATGGCAAGGAGCTCCCGCAGACAGTAGAGGATTATAACGATTGGGTTAAACAAAGACCCAATGCATCACAAGCGATATAGTTAAAATGTACCTATCGGAAGTAGGAAAGTGTGGAGTGGTGCAAAGGTCGCCATGTTGTAGTTCCATTATCAAACCAAGCATATTGTTAGAAATAAAATGACATTTTAGTTCCAAAAATAACTATATGCAAGCTGCGTCTAAATGCTCAATACCATCGCACGCATTAATTAGGGTTGTATTAGCTAAGTTTGCATGTATTAAATATGAAATTTTAATTTTACAAGCATTCAAGTTTTGATGATAAGTATGCTTAGTGAATATTATATGAATTCTACGAATAATAGTTGTATCATGATGAAATTACGAATGACGTGTCAAATGATAAAAGTAATGTGTCACATTATACAGTAATGTGTCACATGATAAAAGTAATGTGTCACATGATTAAAGTAATGTGTCACATGATACAGAAATATGTATCAAGTGAGAGGGAAAGGTGTCACGTGGTATGAATTATATGTCAACTGATTTACGAACGCTTACCGTATTCATACATTCGGAATGATAAACATACTAATGTATGGTACTAAGAAGACGTCCATGGACATCTCATTTCTTTCCGCATCTGGCTTTGGTCCAATTATTCTGAAACTTTGTTACGAATTTTCAGAAAAAAAAACACAGGGACTGTCCGATGTATGTTTTAAGGAAAACATTCGGATGTATTAATAAAATGGCGGGCTTAAGTAACTGAAATCAACGCATATACGTTCAAAGAGATGCAGCCACACGTTTGATAAAACACTGACATGTTTTCACACATTTACGTCCATCTTGATTCCTATACATCCAATTCCCATAGCATTCTAGCGCTGGGATTAGGACTGTCTTTGGCAATAAACAACACCGTATTTTTCACATATATCCCTTTCACGTATGGTTTTTACCGGAGCCATTTTTCCTGGCATTTCATTTCTTTCTTTTTTTGTTCTTTTTTCTTCTTCTGTAAAGCCGTTTAAAATCTTAAACCTACGTCATGCAGTAACGCCCTGAATAAAGTATGATCTCGCGATTGGTTGCAAGTAATGGAAGTTAATACAGTAAATTCTACGATTGGTCGTAAATAGTGCTAGTATATAATACGAAAACAATAAGCAACATGTCTGCTTCCAGTACTAGACAAATGATTCGCCGTTTCGAGAATTTAAAAGTCAGTGAACTTCGTGCAAAAATTCCAAAAAACAAAAAGGGCGAAACTCCGTAATCCAATAATCGGAAACAAAGCCACTGTTTCAGAGGTTGTCGTCATGTTCCTTTAGTTTAACATCTAATTTTTACATAGATCTGCATGCTTCTTTCGGGGAAAATCTACGCTGAGAGATGCCTAAAATTTGAGCTGGCCGGGTCATTTCTTCAATAAAACATATAAAATGAATTTTAGTAATAAAGTGGACATTATATAACATTTCTAGTGACAACTTTGTGTATTTATAAAGAAGTATAGCGTTACGTCCATGCATAGTTATCAACTTTTTCTTATCAGAACTACATGTAGGAGGCAGACACCAGCGGCAACAGGAGACATCTTCCAAGGTATTATTTTTGCAGAATGTATGGTAACTTTTATATTAATAAACGCGATTTTTTTTTCTTCAAATTTACAGTTACGCTAACTTTGCCGGTTATCTTTTTAAAAGATAGTTCTTCTTTTGTTTTTATCCGATGCGCGCGGTACGGTGCTCCTTACCCGTGTCGGTTTGTGTTTCTCGGGAAGCTGAGAAACCGGCCAGTCTGTGCTTTGGCAAAACACTTCTCTCTAATTGCTCCTGATAGCATGCGAAGGGCCTTTCGTATGTTGTTCAGTGAGCTAGTCACCGACTACTACAAGGAGGCCCCGCCTCAAAATGATACTAATGTTCATGGTGAGATAAACTCGGCAAGTGGGAAGCCTAATTGAACTGGTCTTACCGCATAATTGGAAACAATCAAGTTCTAACCAATCGTAAAAATAATACTGCATGACGGAAATTTTATAAATCGACCTTATATGGCTTTGCAACATCAAAGGTCATTACTCTGTGTCGGATAAGTCGAGACGAGCGGGAAAATAAGGCTTTCGCCAGAAATCTTCACAAGGTGTGCCCAGTTCGTACAAATCCACAACCCATGGCCCGTATATAATGTAGACTGGGAATGTCTGTCTCTGTGAGCTATCATACAATGTATTCATCAGTATATCTCTGAAGGAACATCTTGTTTCAAGAGTCAACACGTTATTTGCACACAACATAATGTCATTATAGTACTTGTCTCGGTAAACATGTAAATTAAGTCAGCATTTATATTGACACGCTGTGTAAAGTTCGTCACCATGGTAACATTCTTATATTTGTTTATTACGACAGCTATGATGAATTGTAACAATGGATACGTATCTCATTATAACCGGTATGAAATGTAGTCTATATAGTATGGTGGTCTGTAAGGCCATTTCGCAATCTTGCTCGCTTGTACAGTGCTTATAAGGCATTCTTACCTACTCGGCCGATTCCGTACCATCCATTTAACCGTAGCAATTGGAACCCCTATTGTTACCCCGATAACACCTATTTTAACCACGACCACACCTATTGTAACCCTGATCACACCTATTGTAACCTCGATCACGCGTATTGTAGCCTGATCAGTTTTTGTACCCCAATCACACCGACAGTATATTCAAACCCCGATCACACCTATTGTAACCACGATCACAACTATTATAACCAGGACCAAACCTATTGTAACCTCGATCACAAATATTTTAACCTGATCACAGCTATTGTTACCACGACCACACCTCGTAGCAGAAATTGTTAGTCTGGTCATAACTATTATAACCCCTATCACACCTTGTTCCCGATTGCAGATATTGTAACCTGATCAATGCTATTAATAAACCCGATAACAGCTATTGTAACATTGATAACAGCTATTGTAACACTGATCCCAGCTATTGTAACACTGATCCCAGCTATTGTAACACTGATTACAGCTATTGTAAACCTGATCACAGCTATTGTAACATTGATAACAGCTATTGTAACACTGATTACAGCTATTGTAACACTGATCACAGCTATTGTAACAGTTATCACAGCTATTGTAACAGTTATCACAGCTATTGTAACACTGATCACAGCTATGGTAACACTGATCACAGCTATTGTAACACTGATCACAGGTATTGTAACACTGATCACAGGTATTGTAACACTGATCACAGCTATTGTAACACTGATCACAGCTATTGTAACACTGATCACAGGTATTGTAACACTGATCACAGGTATTGTAACACTGATCACAGGTATTGTAACACTGATCACAGCCATTGTAACACTGATCACAGGTATTGTAACACTGATCACAGGTAGTGTAACACTGATCACAGCTATTGTAACAGTTATCACATCTATTGTAACACTGATCACAGGTATTGTAACACTGATCACAGGTATTGTAACACTGATCACAGGTAGTGTAACACTGATCCCAGCTATTGTAACACTGATCACAGCTATTGTAACACTGATCACAGCTATTGTAACACTGATCACAGGTATTGTAACACTGATCACAGGTATTGTAACACTGATCACAGCTATTGTAACACTGATCACAGGTATTGTAACACTGATCACAGCTACTGTAACAGTGATCACAGGTATTGTAACACTGATCACAGCCATTGTAACAGTTATCACAGCTACTGTAACAGTGATCACAGGTATTGTAACACTGATCACAGCTATTGTAACACTGATCACAGGTATTGTAACACTGATCACATCTATTGTAACACTGATCACAGCTATTGTAACAGTTATCACATCTATTGTAACACTAATCACATCTATTGTAACACTGATCACAGCTATTGTAACACTGATCACAGCTATTGTAACACTGATCACAGGTATTGTAACACTGATCCCAGCTATTGTAACACTGACCACAGCTATTGTAACACTGATCACAGCTATTGTAGCACTGATCACAGCTACTGTAACAGTGATCACAGCTATTGTAACACTGATCACAGCTACTGTAACAGTGATCACAGCTATTGTAACAGTGATCACAGCTATTGTAACACTGATCACAGCTATAAGTCTGATCATTGCTATGGTAGCACTGATCACAGCTATTGTAACACTGATCACAGCTATTGTAACACAGATCACCGCTATTGTAACACTGATCACAGGTATTGTAACACTGATCACAGCTATTGTAACAATGATCACAGCTATTGTAACACTGATCACAGCTATTGTAACAGTTATCACAGCTATTGTAACACTGATCACAGCTATTGTAACACTGACCACAGCTATTGTAACACTGATCACAGCTATTGTAACACTAATCACATCTATTGTAACACTGATCACAGCTATTGTAACAGTTATCACAGCTATTGTAACACTGATCACAGCTATTGTAACACTGACCACAGCTATTGTAACACTGATCACAGCTATTGTAACACTGATCACAGCTATTGTAAACCTGATCACAGCTATTGTAACACTGATTACAGCTATTGTAACACTGATCACAGCTATTGTAACACTGACCACAGCTATTGTAACACTGATCACAGCTATTGTAACACTGACCACAGCTATTGTAACACTTATCACAGCTATTGTAAACCTGATCACAGCTATTGTAACACTGATCACAGCTATTGTAACACTGATTACAGCTATTGTAACACTGATCACAGCTATTGTAGCACTGATCACAGCTATTGTAACACTGACCACAGCTATTGTAACACTGATCACAGCCATTGTAACACTGATCACAGCTATTGTAACCCCGACCACACCTATTGTAACCCCGATAACACCTATTGTAACCCCGATAACACCTATTATAACCACGACCACACCTATCGTAACCACGACCATGCCTATTGTAACCCCGATAACACCTATTGTAACCCCGATAACACCTATTGTAACTACGACCACACCTATTGTAACCCCGATAACACCTATTGTAGCCCCGACCACACCTATTGTAACCACGGCCACACCTATTATAACCACGACCACACCTATTATAACCACGACCACACCTATCGTAACCACGACCACACCTATTGTAACCACGACAACACCTATTGTAACCACGACCACACCTATTATAACCACGACCACACCTATAATAACCACGACCACACCTATCGTAACCACGACCACACCTATTGTAACCACGACAACATCTATTGTAACCAAGACCACACCTATTGTAACCTCGATATCACCTATTGTAACCTTGATAACACCTATTTTAACCTCGATAACACTTATTGTAACCCCGATAACACCTATTGTAACCCCGATCACACCTATTGTAACCCGATAACACCTATTATAACCCCGATCACACCTATTGTAACCCCGATAACACCTATTGTAACCCCGATCACACCTATTGTAACCCCGATAACACCTATTGTAACCCCGATAACACCTATTGTAACCCCGATAACATCTATTGTAACCCCGATAACATCTATTGTAACCCCGATCACACCTAATGTAACCCCGATAACACCTATTGTAACCCCGATAACATCTATTATAACCCCGACCACACCTATTGTTACCCCGATCACACCTATTGTAACCCCGATAACACGTATTGTAACCCCGATAACATCTATTATAACCACGACCACACCCATTGTAACCCCGATAACACCTATTGTAACCCCGATCACACCTATTGTAACCCCGATAACATCTATTATAACCACAACCACACCTATTGTAACCCCGATAACATCTATTGTAACCCCGATCACACCTATTGTAACCCCGATAACACCTATTGTAACCTCGATAACATCTATCGTAACCACGACCACACCTATTGTAACCCCGATCACACCTATTGTAACATCGATAACACCTATTGTAACATCGATAACACCTATTGTAACCCCGATAACACCTATTGTAACCCCGATCACACCTATTGTAACCCCGATCACACCTATTGTAACCCCGATAACACCTATTATAACCCTGATCACACCTGTTGTAACCACGACCACACCTATTATAACCACGACCACTCCTATTGTAACCTCGATAACACCTATTATAACCACGACCACACCTATTATAATCAGGGCCACACCTATTGTAACCTCGATCACAAATATTTTAACCTGATCACAGCTATTGTTACCACGACCACACATGGTAGCAGAAATTGTTAGTCTGATCATAACTATCGTTGCTACCACACCTATTGTAACCCTTATCACACCTTGTTCCCGATTGCAGATATTGTAACCTGATCAATGTTATTAATAAACCCGATCACAGCTTTTGTTACACTGATCACAGCTATTGTAAATCTGATCACAGCTATTGTAACACTGATCACAGCTATTGTAAACCTGATCACAGCTATTGTAACACTGATCACAGCTATTGTAACACTGATCACAGCTATTGTAACACTGATCACAGCTATTGTAACACTGATCACAGCTATTGTAACACTGATCACAGCTATTGTAGCACTGATCACAGCTATTGTAACACTGATCACAGCTATTGTAACACTGATCACAGCTATTGTAACACTGACCACAGCTATTGTAACACTGATCACAGCTATTGTAACACTGATCACAGCTATTGTAAACCTGATCACAGCTATTGTAACACTGATTACAGCTATTGTAACACTGATCACAGCTATTGTAACACTAATCACAGCTATTGTAACACTGATCACATCTATTGTAACACTGACCACAGCTATTGTAACAGTTATCACAGCTATTGTAACACTGATTACAGCTATTGTAACACTGATCACAGCTATTGTAGCACTGATCACAGCTATTGTAACACTGACCACAGCTATTGTAACACTGATCACAGCCATTGTAAAACTGATCACAGCCATTGTAACACTGATTACAGCTATTGTAACACTGATTACAGCTATTGTAACACTGATCACAGCTATTGTAACACTGATCACAGCTATTGTAACACTGATCACAGCTATTGTAAACCTGATCACAGCTATTGTAACACTGATCACAGCTATTGTAACACTGATCACAGCTATAGTAACAGTTATCACAGCTATTGTAACAGTTATCACAGCTATTGTAAGTAATCACAGCCATTGCTATTCTACATCCTTACCCTCCCACGCACGCACACACACTCACTCTCATACATACAATATTGTAACTACAATAACACGACCCAATGTCGTGACACGGCCGCTGATGTAACCCCGCCCATTATTGTAACCCAGTCCCGGTCCGGTTTGATACCGCCCACTAGTCCTCCCGACTACTTTAGTGCGGTCCATTATTGTGACACAGTCCACTAATTAAACCCAGCCCACTAATGTAACTCAGTCTACTATTGATACACCGCCCACCATCGTAGTCTCCCTACTGTTTTAGCACGGTTCACTTATATGATTCAGCCGTTAAGGTAACTCCGCCCCTATTATTAACCCCACCCACTATTGTAACCTTGCCACTACTGTAACCACGCCCACATTTGTAGCTCCACCCACTTGTTCTCTTACTTTTTTGCTGAGCGCGTTCAGCCATACACAGCTACCACAAACAGCTGTATATACATGTACAACAGTCTGCACAAATGACAATGCCTACCATGCGCATCAGGCACATATAGAAGCTAACCGGTTCCCACCAGCTGATATATATACACATATCATATATTTCCTGGTGAAGCTAGTGTCTTGTGTCATCAATGGAGGCGACCCATCAATTGCAAGCAACGGAAGTCACCCCGAAAACAACTCCGTGTGTTGTTGTTGATGACGTATGGCGGGTACTCCGGCCGTGGGGTCGATATCAGCTGATCCAAATTCCTTTCATCCTCCTGGCTTTCTTCCCGGTAGCGTACGGCATGCTGATACACGTGTTTATAGGTACGTTTATCAATATACTGGTTATGTGACCACCTTAATCTCTCTAACGTTAATTTATAGCAATGGTTTGTACAGTATTATGTATATTTCAATGTATATAGTGTCGCCTCGCGTACCACAATCCCCTGGTCGCATAACCAAATCTTCTTTCTTAACATGTCTTTGACCTATTTGGTGGTGGTGCGATCAATATTGGGTCATGTGTGTATTGGTTAGATCTGTTATTGTTTATCCACACTGTAGCGATCTGTGTAGAACGTAAGGTCGCTGAAATATTCACAGGTCTTTTCTCTGAAAGACTACAACGCTGAGTGATCATTATTTATGTTTCAATCGCAATTCAGACGCATGGAAGTCAGGTCAATGCCCCTTTGACCTTTGAAGGGACATACTGGAAATACATGTATTTATATAACATGGCCCCTGAGTTAGTCTTAGTACACACCGCACCTAAATTGTCTTAATGTGTTGATAGGAAGTCAAACATTTAATGACTTCATTACAGTTTAATATATCAGTATTAAGCGCAAAACTCATGTTATACATGTATAGAGATATACATGTATCATAGCATAATTATCCCTCCTGGTCAGCGGGCGTAATTTGGTTTGAAATGTCAACCGACACCGTGTACGGTGCCACATTGGGGCCACTGCTGTATTTGACTCCGAGGGTAAACAATGAAGTAAAATGTGAGGAATTTTGATTTAATTGCTCTAGATTGATTCATTTTCAGCAAAAAGGTTATCGCCCGGAACTAAGTGGTCTCTGAAAATAATCAGAATAAAAGGTTGCTACATCTTTTTTTAGAAATATTTCGAAAGCATATGGCCATTGACATAAAATATCGTTCCATATATAGCAAAATCACATTTAAAGACCTTGATTTCGACCTTATGCGTTGTTTCACGTTACAGCTCACCCATAAATGTCCAGTATAATTATCTAAATGTTACGCGCTCGGGTTCACGACGAGGCGTCGTACTGGGCTGAGGTCACGACTGTATCTAATTAAACCATTTCAAGTCTATACAATATGCGAGTATGCAAATACATTATGTGTAGACCAGTTCCAGCTTTTGACACCGCTGATAATTTATGCTTTGCGTCCGTTATAAGGAGATTGGGGTCTCGAGTCACGAGATGTTTTATGGGTCAGCAGACGCAGCAAATACGCGTTAATGAATTTGTAGGTAAACAATTAAAACGTAAGGATGAAATAGGGCAGAACAATATTGAATACCGAATACTGATGTATTCAAACCAACGTCACAATAAACTTGATATCGACAATCACATACAGTTTGCTCTCGTGACCGTTTCGATAGTACGGAGTTGACTTCCTCTTTTAAACGACCTTATCTATTCTACCTATCTGTCCGCCACGATTGATTTGTAGTCCGAGGTCAACACAGTAGATCATTCTGGTCCGAATATATCAAACATAACAGTCGTGGCCTTGAAGACCCGCAACGATTCGTGATCTGGAGCAGGGACGGTGGCAACGGTCATATGATACATAATACCATCTTAGACTTTACTGCCGTTTATTGACAAATTTAACGGATCAATTGGTTTAGATACAATGGTGTACAAAAGGACGAAATTGGTGATCATTATCGTAACTTCTGTTTGGACGTGCCATTTGTCATCATTATTTCCGTTATTTCCAACAAATATGAAGAGTTACAGAAATAAAGAAATTACAAGTACATCTCAAACAACAGTGAAAGAAAAAAAAGTAAATACATTCAGGCTCGTGATCACACCCTTACATAGTTACATGTACACACACATGTACATAGAAAGATACACATAAAGGAATACTGTAATGATAGTAATAAACGGTTAATAGAGCACGTGTCGACTACAACGTACTATAAACATAATGATACAATAGGTACTATAACAGCTATCATACTGTGATAATTATGATGATAGACAGTGTAACAATCTATTGATAGACATTTAACACTCCCCATACTACAATATCATAGAATAGTATAAAATTAACACACTTCTCGTACTAATCAATCACACAACATCGTAATAAACAGTACAACACACATTACACAATGTATTGTGTAGTATCGTTATTATAGGTAGTATTACTGGTACCAAACTCTTATAATACACCATCCATACACGATAACCATACATACACGATAACCATCCATACACGATAAACATACATACACGATAACCATACATACACGATAACATATACACGATAACCATACATACACGATAACCATACATACACGATAACCATACATACACGATAACCATACATACACGATAACCATACATACACGATAACCATACATACACGATAACCATACATACACGATAACCATACATACACGATAACCATACATACACGATATACATACATACACGATAACAATACATACACGATAACCATACATACACGATAACCATACATACACGATAACCATACATACACGATAACCATACATACACGATAACCATACATACACGATAAACATACATACACGATAATCATACATACACGATAAACATACATACACGATAAACATACATACACGATAAACATACATACACGATAACCATACATACACGATAAACATACATACACGATACATACACTATAAACATACATACACGATAACCTTACATACACGATAACCATACATACACGATAACCATACATACACGATAACCTTACATACATGATAACCATACATACACGATAACCTTACATACACGATAACCTTACATACACGATAACCATACATACACGATAACCTTACATACACGATAACCATACATACACGATAACCATACATACACGATAACCATACATACACGATAACCTTACATACACGATAACCATACATACACGATAACCATACATACATACAAGATATCCATACATACACGATAAACATATACACGATAACCTTACATACACGATAATCATACATACACGATAACCATACATACACGATAACCATACATACACGATAACCATACATACACGATAATCATACATACACGATAACCATACGTACACGATAACCATACATACACGATAAACATACATACACGATAACCATACGTACACGATAACCATACATACACGATAACCATACATACACGATAACCATACATACACGATAACCATACATACACGTAAACATATACACGATAACCTTACATACACGATAACCATACATACACGATAACCATACATACACGATAAACATACATACACGATAACCATACATACACGATAAACATACATACACGATAACCATATACACGATAACCTTACATACACGATAACCATACATACACGATAACCTTACATACACGATAACCATACATACACGATAACCATACATACACGATAAACATATACACGATAACCATACATACACGATAACCATACATACACGATAAACATACATACACGATAAACATACATACACGATAAACATACATACACGATAACCATACATACACGATAAACATATACACCATACATACACGATAACCATACATACACGATAACCATACATACACGATAACCATACATACACGATAACCATACATACACGATAACCATACGTACACGATAACCATACATACACGATAACCTTACATACACGATAACCATACATACACGATAACCATACATACACGATAACCATACATACACGATAACCATACGTACACGATACATACACGATAAACATACATACACGATAACCATACATACACGATAACCATACATACACGATAACTATACATACACGATAACCATACATACACGATAACCATACATACACGATAACCATACATACACGATAACTATACATACACGATAACCATACATACACGATAACCATACATACACGATAACCATACATACACGATAACCATACACAACGATAACCATACATACACGATAACCATACGTACACGATAACCATACATACACGATAACCATACATACACGATAACCATACATACACGATAACCATACATACACGATAAACATACATACACGATATAGTCATACACGATAACCATACATACACGATAACCATACATACACGATAACCATACATACACGATAACCATACATACACGATAAACATACATACACGATATAGTCATACACGATAACCATACACGATAACCATACATACACGATAACCATACATACACGATAACCATACATACACGATAAACATACATACACGATAAACATACATACACGATAAAAATACATACACAATAATCATACATACACGATAACCATACATACACGATAAACATATACACCATACATACACGATAACCATACATACACGATAACCATACATACACGATAACCATACATACACGATAACCATACGTACACGATAACCATACATACACGATAACCTTACATACACGATAACCATACATACACGATAACCATACATACACGATAACCATACATACACGATAACCATACATACACGATAACCATACGTACACGATACATACACGATAAACATACATACACGATAACCATACATACACGATAACCATACATACACGATAACTATACATACACGATAACCATACATACACGATAACCATACGTACACGATACATACACGATAAACATACATACACGATAACCATACATACACGATAACCATACATATACGATAACTATACATACACGATAACCATACATACACGATAACCTTACATACACGATAAACATACATACACGATATAGTCATACACGATAACCATACATACACGATAACCATACATACACGATAACCATACATACACGATAACCATACATACACGACCAACATACATACACGATAATCATGCATACACGATCAACATACACACACCATAAACATACATACACGATAAACATACATACACGATAACCATACACACACGATAACCATACATACACGATAAACATACATACACGATAACCATACATACACGATAACCATACATACACGATAAACATACATACACGATAACCATACATACACGATAACCATACATACACGATAAACATACATACACGATAACCATACATACACGATAACCATACATACACGATAAACATACATACACGATAACCATACATACACGATAAACATACATACACGATAACCATATACACGATAACCTTACATACACGATAACCATACATACACGATAACCTTACATACACGATAACCATACATACACGATAACCATACATACACGATAAACATATACACGATAACCATACATACACGATAACCATACATACACGATAAACATACATACACGATAAACATACATACACGATAAACATACATACACGATAACCATACATACACGATAAACATATACACCATACATACACGATAACCATACATACACGATAACCATACATACACGATAACCATACATACACGATAACCATACATACACGATAACCATACGTACACGATAACCATACATACACGATAACCTTACATACACGATAACCATACATACACGATAACCATACATACACGATAACCATACATACACGATAACCATACGTACACGATACATACACGATAAACATACATACACGATAACCATACATACACGATAACCATACATACACGATAACTATACATACACGATAACCATACATACACGATAACCATACATACACGATAACCATACATACACGATAACTATACATACACGATAACCATACATACACGATAACCATACATACACGATAACCATACATACACGATAACCATACACAACGATAACCATACATACACGATAACCATACGTACACGATAACCATACATACACGATAACCATACATACACGATAACCATACATACACGATAAACATACATACACGATATAGTCATACACGATAACCATACATACACGATAACCATACATACACGATAACCATACATACACGATAACCATACATACACGATAAACATACATACACGATATAGTCATACACGATAACCATACACGATAACCATACATACACGATAACCATACATACACGATAACCATACATACACGATAAACATACATACACGATAAACATACATACACGATAAACATACATACACAATAATCATACATACACGATAACCATACATACACGATAAACATATACACCATACATACACGATAACCATACATACACGATAACCATACATACACGATAACCATACATACACGATAACCATACGTACACGATAACCATACATACACGATAACCTTACATACACGATAACCATACATACACGATAACCATACATACACGATAACCATACATACACGATAACCATACATACACGATAGCCATACGTACACGATACATACACGATAAACATACATACACGATAACCATACATACACGATAACCATACATACACGATAACTATACATACACGATAACCATACATACACGATAACCATACGTACACGATACATACACGATAAACATACATACACGATAACCATACATACACGATAACCATACATATACGATAACTATACATACACGATAACCATACATACACGATAACCTTACATACACGATAAACATACATACACGATATAGTCATACACGATAACCATACATACACGATAACCATACATACACGATAACCATACATACACGATAACCATACATACACGACCAACATACATACACGATAATCATGCATACACGATCAACATACACACACCATAAACATACATACACGATAAACATACATACACGATAACCATACACACACGATAACCATACATACACGATAAACATACATACACGATAACCATACATACACGATAACCATACATACACGATAAACATACATACACGATAACCATACATACACGATAACCATACATACACGATAACCATACATACACGATATAGTCATACAGTGGTGTGTTATGTTGTACATCATATTACACTTTGTATGCGATACAATATCATAATAAACTTCTCAGAGCAACCGTGTAATGATTGTAGCAATACACATCACAAGATTCATACAACACAAACAATATTATGATCAAAAGTAAGCTGCACTCATCATACAGCCTTATTGCGCAGTGATGTAACAGGAAAGACGTAGGAGTTGTTTGATGTGTATTGATATTGCTGAAGCGTGAAGTACGTGAAGTTTAAATTAGTGGTTGCAAACATTATTCTCACTATACAAGATTTAATATTTATATTTCCATTCAATTCAGACTCAATGAACCTACCACAGTTAACTCGAGTCATTTTTCAATGAACTATATCAAGTCCGGCGTAGGAATACATTTGTCGAGCTTGGACTATATCTTTTTTAATTCCTTTTCAAAAGTGATCATATTTATATGAAATAAATTCCTTTAAAACTAATATTTGTTTTAATTCGCTATTAAGTTTGTTTACGAAAGAAGTCCTAAAAGTGTTAACAATATGTAGACGAAGAGTGATGACGTATATTTTGGTAAGTTCTGTGGTAGACTTGCACAAGTCCCTATTTGTCAAAGACACAATATTGTACAAAATACCAAAAAAATATAAATATAAGGATTGAATAAAGTTATGTTGAGGTGTATGGGGATATTAACCTCAATAGGTCCTTAGACAAATTTTATGAACTGTTTCGCAGTTCATAAAATTTGTCTCAAGACCTATTGAGGTTTATACCCCCATACACCTCAATATAACATTATTCAATCCTTAAAAGACATAATGTGATATGTAAATTTAATAATACATGTACCACTGTGTTGAAGGATTTTAGAATTGATAGCAATGGATTTCAAAATTTTCCAGTTCATTTAGAGATCAATCATAAATGCGAATATCACTCACAGAAGAACATGAAGTAGATGGTTATGAGACATTACATTAAGATAAGATACAAAATCTGTATCATTTTTAGTACTGAGTACACACCAGGGCTGGTCACGTTATAGTTCTATATGTGAACATTCAAGTACACTATACATCATATCTTATGTAGTTTCCGTAGTAAAAACACAAATACATGTATATATTTCTATAATCACGAATTTCAACATAAAATTTAACAATTTTCTTAAAAATAAACTGTATGGTAGAGAACTTAAAGCAGGTTTCCATATAGCATATGATTGCATATTATTGTGTAAAAGAGTGAAGCGAGAGAAGTACTATCGACGGTCATCCTTTCATATAGATATATTTACATTCCTAATGTGGTTTGCTGATATGAACATACCAAGTGAAAACAACAAACATATGACCATGAATACACTATGAAAACCGTATGAAAACATTGTCTCTCGTGCAAATCACCTGATTAATCGGGTCATATTAATACGCCATCAAAAAAATAGTCCGCCTTTCAATTATGAAAATATTGTGTTTTTGTTGCAATTTATTCACATAAAATAAATACGATTTGAATTGAATGATTGTATTTAATATTATTTTTACTTTAATACTTCTTTCTTTTTGTTTTATACAAAATTAACCAAAAAAGACCGGAAAATGCGGAACGACATTAAAACAATGGCGTGGTGCATAGGCGGGATCTCCCGGCTGTTCTAATAATTTGGCGTTTTTGGCGTATACATGACAATTTTTTCTTCTTAATAAAATTTCTCGTTTTCTCGATATAATTTTTTTAAATCAAGGTTATGTAAATATATGAATTGAATAGATTTTTTTGCGCGCCACGGGATATGTAGCTAGCTACTGGTATTCATAGCCGCAATGAAAATTAAAAAATCTATTCAATCCATATTTAGCTGTTTCTTGTATACCAATTATCAAAAAGTCCTCGAGCATATGATACAAATAATATTTTTGTAAAACATTTACAATGTAAGGAACAAAACCCCTACTTAAATGAGACAGGTTGAATTCGAAAAGATGTTAGATAAGAATTTCACGTCAGCCAACTTCCATGGTGCATATTTTTCTTAGGAATAACATTTTCTGATGTATACATGTACCTCGACCGGAACCCAACCAATTATAGACGTGCACACATCTATTATTGTTTTTACATTAAAAACCTTGGATTGGTTTGACAACCAAGTTTTGTTCTTTCTCTAACATGGACATTTCATTTTGTGTTAACTGCCACAATTCAAACCATATAGTGCTGATGTATATACTTCACACATAACAATGTTAGCAATGCATCTAGTAAAGGGGTTGATAGTACAGGGATATGCTCAAAAACGACTGACGGACAATATCCCCACACCTTAATTAAAAAAGCACGTTCACGCTTAATGCATTAGTTAGATACAATGTTCTACTAAAGGACGGAATCGGACGTTATTATCGTAACTTCAACTTTGACGTGCTGCCCTCAATCCATTACGGACGGTATTACGTCATCACCGACTGGTGTCGGAATGTTTGAGATAACTACACAGTATACCAAATACGTTTATTCTGAATACTTCCAGAGACACCCCTTTGTTCCGAACGATATCCGTTGTGATGAAAATGATACAGTTTAGAACAATACACGCAAACTTCCTCAACTTGGACTGCACCTTGTCGCGCCACGTCAAGCACAGAAATGATCCCCATGTGGCAGTGTGAGGGCGATGACCAATCTGTCCCAGGCATCGAATTCCATACACAAGCTGTAATACACCATGTTAATAAAATGCTTGTAATATATATCACTGTAATATATCACTGAATTTGCTATTTACATGAACCTTTATGGATAATATTTATCTTTATGGCAAAGCCACGATATACACCAACTAAAGCATAAACGTGACTTTTTGAATATATAATTTCATTTACGCGCAACAGCCGTTCAATGTTTGAATAATCGAAATTTCTACACGCGACACATAGTGTATATCGGTTTGGTCAGAGCTTAAGGTCGTTTGTTAACGTCGTAAAATACATCTAACTGCAATCAAATGTGCTACCCCTGTTTGAGTGCAGATCACAAGAGTTATCCCCCCTGTGAGCGCTGATACATGTGTTTATTGTCAGGAGCCATGTTGGTCTGTGGCACCAGGAGTCTACAGAACAACATCACGAAATATAAGGGGGAGATAACTCATCTTTATGTGATCTATAGAAGAAAAAAGAACATCAATGTCTTGTATTATCTTAATTATCATTGTAAGGTGGTGTTTTATTCTTCCACAATCTAATATTCATCCTAATCTATCACTACAGGAAAGGTTATATGATTCCAATCATGACAAAATAGTTTTGTTTGTTTATGTCTTTGTTCAGTTTACAAAAGATATATCAATTACTTTAAATCCACATCCATCTTTATTATTGAGAAGCAGCAAAGATGAGGTAAAGTTATTTGCACAGAAAGCACGAGATCTCTAATAAAAAAATTATCAAACTTAAAAAAATCATGAGATCTCTTGAGCTCTTGTCATCCCCAAAATACTACTAATGTTTATATATCCAAACAAAACAATACACCTCTCTGGTCGCATACGAAGACAGAGACGAAAGGAACATGTCAATATGACGTTTGTCTGAAAAACCCTGGATTTATATCGGCCATGGACACCATATCAAGACAGTTCAATGGGACTTATTCCCAATCAAGTGAAAGATATTTACTACATGTACAACTATTTGATTTTTGAATATATTTAAAATAGCTTGTAAGTTATAGCTATTGAACATATACATCAATACATACACGTCGATTTTCGGTTTCCGTCGTCTCTAAGAATGGCGTCCCTGGTACCCAGGTATCAGTGTCAAGTCGACGGCCATCTTGCTAATTCCCATTCAAGTTTTGTAACCCGTGATTTCATTGGTCGGCTATTGACAGTGGCAAGATGGCTGTCGACTTGACACTGATACCTGTCGATGCAGAAAATAACCATGGGGAGCACGAGAGGAGAGATGGAGTGAAGCGTTAGACAAGTAAATAAGTTTGTTTTGACCTCATATTTGTTAACATCAAACCATGTAATTGTAGACCGTCACGTTTTCTGTGTAGCGAATAGACATTTTCATTTGAAAAAAATGTTCTCGATCGTGTCCGACTAAAGACAATTCATCACTTTTCAGAGTTTCGGAGCTGCGTATGAAAGAAATAGATTATTTAGGTATGATTCCTAGGTATCATGTTAAAGATTACTATCTTAACTTTTAATTAAGACTATCGCCATTGAAAAATCTTTTCTGGTAAAATGTTGACGACACTTTGAATGAAACTGACCCATTTTTGCCGGACGGAGGAGTTCCAGACCTTTCTCTAAATATTAGTCTATAATCGGTCTTGGACTTATAAACGTGCTAAGCACCTATATATGGTTTATGTAGGGAAATGAATTGTATCATCTACTCCATGTTGTCATTGAGGATTTGTTGCATTTCGTCCCCTTGGGGTGGTTTTGGAGCCGCATGTGGCGACAACGGTTTCCCTCACTGGAGTACATTTTCCGCATGTTTCACAATCGACATTGTTAATGAGAGTAGCTGAAATATTGTGGGAAAATAACGTGAATCACTGACGCTTCCGTGTTGGTTTGACTACCATTTTGTTACGTCAGATATGTATTCCCAAAGATCATCGAGAATCGTACACTTCATGTAACAATGATGATATTCTGGTTGTTCTCATACTTTTTACAAACCTATTGGATTTCGCGTTATAGTTAAATGAATATACTATGGTTTCCGTTCTAATTACACTATAACACAGTGATAAACATTCTAGTCATGTACTGTATCAACTTTGAGTGCGGTGATCAGATCTTCAAACAGATCACAAGCATACTCACGGGAACTGTGTTTTTATATTGGCTGACTTGTTTCAATACGAGGCTGATTATATTAAAGAGCTTTTCAGAACATCTAATAGAGACTTTGCAAAGTCGTTCAATTCCTTCTAAAGATGTATTGGTAGGGAACGGGTCGATGTGACTTGTACATAGTGTTAATACAGTATCTGGTCACTCAGCTGACGGAGCGGGTCGGTGTGACTTGTACATAGTGTTACATACGGTAGACTATCTGTCACTCAGCTGACGGAGCGGGTCGGGGTGACTTGTACATAGTGTTAATACAGTATCTGGTCACTCAGCTGACGGAGCGGGTCGGTGTGACTTGTACATAGTGTTACATACGGTAGACTATCTGTCACTCAGCTGACGGAGCGGGTCGGGGTGACTTGTACATAGTGTTAATACAGATTCTGGTCACTCAGCTGACGGAGCGGGTCGGGGTGACTTGTACATAGTGTTAATACAGTATCTGGTCACTCAGCTGACGGAGCGGGTCGGGGTGACTTGTACATAGTGTTACATACGGTAGACTATCTGTCACTCAGCTGACGGAGCGGGTCGGGGTGACTTGTACATAGTGTTAATACAGTATCTGGTCACTCAGCTGACGGAGCGGGTCGGTGTGACTTGTACATAGTGTTACATACGGTAGACTATCTGTCACTCAGCTGACGGAGCGGGTCGGGGTGACTTGTACATAGTGTTAAATACGGTCTCTGTCACTCAGCTGATGGAGTGGGTCGGTGTGGCTTGTACATAATATTAGGAACCTGGTCACTCAGCTGACGGAGCGGGTCGGTGTGACTTGTACATAGTGTTAGATATCTGGTCACTCAGCTGACGGAGCGGGTCGGTGTGACTTGTACATAGTATTAGATATCTGGTCACTCAGCTGACGGGGCGGGTCGGTGTGACTTGTACATAGTGTTAGGTACCTGGTCACTCAGCTGGCGGAACGGGTCGGTGTGACTTGTACATAGTGTTAAATACGGTCTCTGTCACTCAGCTGATGGAGTGGGTCGGTGTGACTTGTACATAGTGTTAGGTACCTGGTCACTCAGCTGACGGAGCGGGTCGGTGTGACTTGTACATAGTGTTAAATACGGTATCTATCACTCAGCTGACGGAGCGGGTCGGTGTGGCTTGTACATAGTGTTAAATACGGTATCTGTCACTCAGCTGGCGGAACGGGTCGGTGTGACTTGTACATAGTGTTAGGTATCTGGTCACTCAGCTGACGGAGGGGGTCGGTGTGACTTGTACATAGTGTTAAATACGGTATCTATCACTCAGCTGACGGAGCGGGTCGGTGTGGCTTGTACATAGTGTTAAATACGGTATCTGTCACTCAGCTGGCGGAACGGGTCGGTGTGACTTGTACATAGTGTTAGGTATCTGGTCACTCAGCTGACGGAGCGGGTCGGTGTGACTTGAACATAGTGTTAAATACGGTATCAGGTCACTTAGCTGTCGGAGCGGGTCGGTGTGACTTGTACATAGTGTTAAATACGGTATCTGATCACTCAGCTTTTTGGTTTGGTTTGGTTTATTTTGTTTAACGTCCTATTAACAGCTAAGGTCATTTAAGGACGGCCTCCCGTGCGTGCGACATGCATGCGTGTGGCGAGTGCGTATGCGTGTTTTAGGAGGCTGCGGTATGTTCGTGTTAAGTATTCTTGTGATAGGCCGGAACTTTTGCCGATTTATAGTGCTACCTCACTGAAGCATACTGCCGAAGACACCCAGCAGGACACCCCACCCGGTCACATTATACTGACAACGGGCGAACCAGTCGTCCCACTCATAATATGCTGAGCGCTAAGCAGGAGCAGCAACTACCATTTTGAAAGACTCTGGTATGTCTCGGCTAGGGGACAGAACCCAAAGCCTTCCTCACAGCGGCGAACGCTCAACTAAAGGCCAAAAGTGAGGCATTGTCAAGAGAGGCATTAGGAAGAAGAAAGTTGTTCAGAAAGAAGAGAAAAGATAAGATCCCAAATTTAGTCGCCTCTTACGATCATGCAATGGGGGCAGCAGGTACAATTCTTACGCCCTACCTCACTCAGCTGACGGAGCGGGTCGGTGTGACTTGTACATAGTGTTAAATACGGTATCTATCACTCAGCTGACGGAGCGGGTCGGTGTGACTTGTACATAGTGTTAAATACGGTCTCTGTCACTCAGCTGACGGAGCGGGTCGGTGTGCCTTGTACATAGTGTTAAATACGGTATCTGTTCACTCAGCTGACGGAGCATGCTTCTTTGGCTCAGGAGGTAGGGCCGTGGCTTATTATACCAAAGACCAGGGTTCGATTCCTGTCGGGGCACTCAGCAGAAATGTGCCTTTCCCTATTCGGTCACACAGATGATGAGTTATTTTTGGATAACAAAACCTTGATTGACCATGTCGATCGGTAAGCATTAGAACTTGAAATTAAGGACACTAGACAGAATCTTCAACATGAACCGCTTACCTCGGCTTACCTCGGTCTTTTCTACTATTTACGTAACCAGGAGGGACAAATTACAGCTAAGCTGTGTGATAGGCCTGAACATTTCGAATTTTCTATTTCTAGATAGTAACATCCCTGCTTCCCCTACCTACGCCGTTTACATGTCCCACTTGATTCCATATTCAAGGACTTGTTCCCATTATCACGATTTTGGTGATAGATGTTGACTATTGACAGAAAGTTTCGAGAGATGCAAGTTTATGAAAGCCATGGTGTATGGTCGACATCAGGATAAAATTTACTCAGTCAAATAGGGTGGATATTTGTTGATATGCATATAGTGGTTCCGTTGTCACCATCGTAGCTCTTCTTTTGAGAGTGTTACGTAACCCGGATTTGACCTTGAGTAGTATGGCGGATGTCGTCGCTGAGCAGTCGCTTACTCTTCCAGGGCTATTCACCTTGCATCTCTCATAAAGTAAGCGTTGGTAAATCATCGCTCGTGAATGTATATGGTATACCATCAGATACCTTAATACAGACGTCTCTGATATCGTGAAATAGCATCTGATATACATGTACATTTATACATTTTCATTATTGTAAACGTACTATATAGATATGTGTACAATGTACAGATGGGGTTTCCTTTGTCAAAATTGTCTGTTCTCCATAATTATATGAAGAATGGTATTTACAATCTTAAAATGAACACTGTAAATAGTTCCTCTACAGGGCGTTTGTCTTACCACTTGTCTCTGAGGTGAGTAATTGCCGCAATATCTGTGCAACAAAATTACTCATTCCAAACCTCTTGTCGTGTCAGGGAAGATTACTGAATCTCCGGTCACACACAGGCTACAAGAATGGGGTGTTCTATGATATAAACACGAGGAGTTAAATTCCATCCCTAAATTATCAAGCATATTGCAGAACATAATGTCTATGAATTGTTAACAGGTCAGATAGTAAGTGATTTTCCGAAAGCCTTCAATGCTGAATAGAAATACATTTTTTGTCCAATGTTGTTGATACGAAGGGAATAATTATTGATATACAGAGGGGAAATGCCGGTGACATTTCGCCAAGTGATTTTGAATCAAACTCTTTCGAGGATAAAATTCAAACAACAATTTTCCATTTAACCCAAGATTTAACATTAAAAGCAACGACTTTTTAACTGACCTCGCAGCAATTATATCATGTGGTGTCAATACAAAGTATTAAATAACCTTCTCGTAGTTAATGATGTATTGTTGGCTCGTCCAATCAGCTTTTTGATATATGATCACATGGCCCTTTACTATGCTTTGTATACATAATTGACATCACGAAACAGTGCGTCCCATATATATTTCTGCAGTTTAGAATGCACAACAGACCATATATAGTAGTTGATGACCTACACCAGCTGTTACGCTAATAAGCATTTACACCCGTCATCCTGGTGAAGTTGGTGTTTGGTGTCATCAATGGAGGTTTCCGAGCAAGGATCTGACGTCAACTCCAAAACAACTTCGTGTGTTGTTGTTGATGACGTATGGCGGGTACTCCGGCCCTGGGGGTGGTACCAGGTGACCCAGGCCCCTTTCATCCTCCTGGCTTTCTTCCCGGCAGCGTGTGGCATGCTGATCCACGTGTTTATAGGTACGTCCACTCGATAGCTCCACTCACATCACGTGTTTATAGGTACGTCCACTCGATAGCTCCACTCACATCCGCTGCTAGGTCTCGTGGAGGAGATGTGTCTGTTTATATACCGATCTTTATGTAGATATATTGTATTGATTGAAATATTGTACTGATTGAAATATTGTATTGATTGAAATTGCAAGAGACAGCGAAATACAAATAACACGAGCTCAAACAGATTTCAACTTATTCGTCAATATATGTTTGACTACTCTTACCTAAAACCTTAGTTATATCATTAGTTATATCATTGAGGCGTATCTGTTATAATACAAGACCAATAATTTAAATACACAGTGTTTGTCTGACGTACCAGTCACAATCCATTGATCAGAATCGTTTTTTTTTTTAACGCGTATGACCCAGTTTGCTTTGGTGTTATTGTGACCAATATCGGGACGTGTGTTTATAAAAGATTATTCCGCTTCGCGGTCAAATGTCAATTCTTCCTGTTAATGCTACATATATCTTACTATATTGGTGACAAATTGGAACTTGTGAACAATATACACAATTTGACAAGGAGAAACTGTTTCTTCTGTGATATCTCACCCAGGTCGGTACTTTGTAGTTTCAGTCAATTTCACAACACTATAAACTTTCATATAAGTGGTGGTTCATATCAATATATCGCCAATTATCATTCATGGTACGTCAGAGTTTATAGGCAAACATTGACGAAACCTTACACAAAGCATATACACATCCAGACTTCAAATACGTTCTATAAATACTCGTTCTAACTTTCTTCAAAGATAACTTGTGTAAGTTGTTAAGTAATACTTGTGTAATACAGCGAAGTAAAACTAACAGAGAATACCGACATCACAAAGAAACTTAAGGCAAAATATGAACAATAAATTTGCATGGAGACCAGGCGTACGTCTTCTGTTCTGTGTGTTCCCTGAACCCAAACATAGCTTTTAACAATATGTATGTGTTTTGAAGAAACAATACGGAGTCAATCATTTAATGTTTCATAAAAGCTATCTATTTGACCGTGTTTTGCAAAGCACAAATTTCGGATAAATAAATATTTGTTCTAAATTGATTATGCAAAGCGCATTTTCTGCAAAACTTCGAAAATATTCCCATTTGTTAAATTAACTAATTAAGAATTATGCATCATTAGACAATTGGTAAAATTATAGGAAATATGACTAAAATAATGTTTTTGTACCCAACACTTATTACTTCTTCATACTTCCCACCTTTCACAATAAATCCCCTTTGTCAGATGGCCATTAATAATTACATGACCAGGGGGGGGGGGGGGGGGGGGGGGGGGGGGGGGGGGTGCGTTCAGTGGACAGTGATAACAAATGTTGTAGGAAAGGGAGAGAATCAATAATTAGTGGACAGTATAAAGTTCATTATTAAATCATGCAATTTAAAATCAATAATTACCTGGTTAGTACTGATTAAATCAATAATAGATGGAACGATTTACTTCAATTACACATTTAAACTTACGAAAAATAACAAACCTTTCAAATGATAATTTTTCGCCTTCAAAAACATTTCCTAAAGTCTTCAGAAGCCGTTTCCTTTTACAAAATTACACATTCAAATATACCATTTCTTGAAAGATACATAAGAAAATTACTAGAAATCCTTAAGGATTGATACTTCTTATGTATAAAAATTGCTCAACAAACACGTTTTACCTTCCCTGGCACCATATATGGATAGTGATCCAAAAGTTTCAGACTGTAGAACTTTTCCAAACCTCTTGTTATATTCTATGTTGAAATATAACTAAAGCCAGGAATTCAGTCCATATGAAAATATCCATGTGTCCATTTGGACGGAGAGACTGTGTTAGTTTTGGGATTCCCTGGTAGAAAACTTATGTATTCAGGTACATGTAATACAGGAAACCATGAAGAGGTGGGGTAGGGGGACCGACAAAGTGAGGGGCTTTTTTTCACTCGCTCTTTCTGTTTGATCGAGGTTAGAAGTATGCAGTAAGTCAGTCATTGCATGATTTCTCGTCACTCGGGATTTATTACAACCTCGCTGTGCTCAGGTGTAATAAATCCCTTATTACTCGAAAGACATGCAATAACCTATAAACAAATGTACATTATACTTACTGCATACTTCCTATCTCTCACAATGGAAAAGTGTGGGCAATAAATAACTTGTTATCACACATAATCCCCTTTCATGGCCATATGAATTTCAGCTGCTCCTTGCCAACATTGCAAAATAGACCAATTCTTTAATGTCATTGTGGAGCTTGGACGCGGTCATATTTTTGTTGTGTTCGTCAGTGCCTTAGCACCTTTGTCAATTCGAATGCTCTACTTCCACTTGAAACAACGCTTAAACGGCGAACATGTGTGGAACATTTTGACAAATTTCGCCAACCTAGTATTCTTTACCTTCGCTACAGCTTATATATAAAACACTAACCGTGTACTCTATATTATATGAGAAGTCGTCTCCCTTCCTATTACACTAAAGAGCGCAGTGTTTACAAGTTGTATAAAATAAGTAATGGTTGTTAAAATATAATCATTACTTCTAGTATTTCTAGTTATCATGAAAGGAATAGCATACATTTCAGCCGGAATTTCCTGGTTGTAACCAAATGAAGTCCCCAATTTTGTTTGTCAAGTTATTTGTGTACTGTTTTTTATTAGTATGTTATAGAAATTTTCTGATCCCCTTTTCCTAAAATCATTTTAAGATATAACGGTGAAAGTGGGTATACTATTTTTGTTTGGCAAATCAAATTGCTTCAGATAATCCTAAACACTTGTTATCAAACCGTGAAACTCTAGAAAATTTCATTAAAAGATAAAGAATAATCTGTATTGTTTTTTCAACAGATCATTAATTATCATAATTTCCTTTTTAAACATTCAGCTATCAACGGTAAGCAATCCAACTTAGCCTATATTACAGCGGGTCTTCCGCAAGGTTCAATCCTTGGCCCACTACTTTTCTTAATTTTCATAAATGACATTGTTAATAACATGAGCTGTGCCATAAAACTGTTTGCTGATGACACATCTCTGTACGTCATCGTTGAATCTCCACATCTTAGCGCTAACCTGTTAAATGATAACCTTAGTAAAATTAACGAATGGTCTAAAACATGGCTTGTTAACTTTAACCCTTCTAAAACTCTAACAATGACCGTAAGCAAAAAAACTAACAAACCGATCCACCCCTCCCTATTCATGAATAATACCATACTTACGGAAGTCACCTCACACACACATCTAGGTATTACACTCTCAGCTAACGGAAACTGGACTGATCATTTACAGCACATTATAAGTAAAGCCTCTAAAAAACTAGCTGTCCTTAGAAATCTCAAATTTAGCATTGATCGGAAATCCCTTCAAACTTTATACTGTTCATTTATTAGACCTTTACTAGAATATGGAGACATTGTCTGGGACAATATAACATTAGGCCAAAGTAAATTATTGGAAAGTATACAACTTGAAGCTGCTAGGATCATTACCGGGGCTACAAAACTTACAAGTCACGACCGCCTATATTTAGAGTCTGGTTTAGATACTCTTGTTAACAGAAGAAGAAAACATAAAATTATTAAATTTCATCAGATGGTTCATGACCAATGTCCTACCTACTTAACAAACTTGCTTCCAGCTCGCCACTCCAATATCCACTCCTACAACACAAGAAGTGCCGACTCCTTCAAATTAATTCCCTGCCGAACTAATCTCTTCAAAGACTCTTTCCTTCCCTCTTCTGTTGTTCTGTGGAACGCACTCCCTGAGGTCGTAAAAACTAACCCCTCTATTATTAATCTTAAAAAATTCCTCAATGCTGGCACTGAAACCGTACCCCTATATTACTATCGTTGTAAAACTAGATACAGTCAGATTCACCACGCACGACTCAGGATGCATTGTAGTTCTCTGAACAGTCATTTATATATACGACATCTAGTTAACAGTCCCCCTGTGTTTATGCAACTTATCTGACGAAACTACAGAGCACTTCCTTCTTCACTGTCCAAACTACCAGCACATCAGAATTCAATGTTTTAGAAACTTACCTCCCGACTACAATGTTAACATTTTATTATATGGTAACCCTGATATGCCAGACCAGTATAGCGAAAATATCTTTGATATTGTTCAAACATTTATAATGCATTCTAAAAGATTCTAGAGTCACTGGTACACGTCTAACATCACATTCTTATAATGTGTGGCTTTTATATGCGCAATATCTATACGTACCGAAAACACCATACGATTCCATACCGCAGTGACCTGGTTACCGATATAAGGTTGTCAGGTTGTAATACAATTATTTCGGTTAATACATGTGCAAATATATTTATATACATATATATATATTAACAAATTAATCCTATCGGTAAATCCATGTAACAGTTTCCTCTTCTCAATCCCACACGCTTTCCTCCCCTCCCCGCACCCCCTCACTACCTGTATTAAATAATGTAGTCCACTTTGTCAGTACCGTCATTTTGCCAATATGTTACAACTTATGGAGACAGATTAATATAAGTACACTGTACTTGTTTCTGAATCCGATCATTTTCATATAAAATACAATTTAAACTAAACATTCACGATGAAAACAACTATATTCCGAACAGATCCATTTCCCTAATGTCATAATGGTGTCTTAATTAGGGAATGATTCTCTTTTTAATTAGCTCTTCTTTCGTTCTTAATTGGTACCAAACCCTAAAAATATTACAAAACACGATTTTATAATTTCTTTGAATTTCATTTCATTAACTGAGTAAGCCAATATATAAAGATTTATTTGAGATTTTGAAATGCTTACCAATTTTCCTTCTGACCAAAAATCCTTCTGATCCAACTTGTTTTCGGAGATTTAATGAAAGTACGTTTTATTTCATCCCGCCATCTTTATATTTATGCTAGTGTCCTGTTTAAAATTTATCAGTTTTTATTTGTCTATGAAAAAATGTGAAGAACAGAGCTGGGCTGTTTGATAAAGGAAATAAAGGTGATTCGTCTGAATAAAAATGATAAAGGTTAAACAAAGCTAATTCTACCAATGGGCGAGAGTAATATTCTACTCAGCTCTTGATAAGAGCTTTGAGTTTAACTCTCTTTTTTTTCAAAAATCATTTAAGATGTTTTGTAAAGATCTTCATGAGAGTCTATCCCAAGAACAGAACATATATCAACCCGCCATCAAGGATTTATGTTTGGAAGAACAGCATTGCTGTATTTTTACTGTTTATCAAGACAACTTCAGTTTACCTACATTTACCAGAAATGTCTGGAATTGTTTTAGAAAAACTTAGACTTGTTGTGTACAAGGATATCACAGTGCCTGGTGAAGCTGGAAAATATCGCTAGAATAGGAAATATGGAAGATAAAAGGTATTAAACCGAGGCCATTCGATATTCAAACAGCCAAAAACTATCATCATAATGGCTACATGAACTTTGGACGATACCCTTAATCACATCAACTGCAATCTAAAACGTCAGCTGAAGCGTAGCGTTGGACTTGTATTGAAGATCCCCTCCTATACAGATCGAAGTTTTCATCCCATTCCACAGGTCACTAGTCCTACCACTCTATCTCCGTTATTTGATCACCATATCCAAAACCGGACTAAATATTTATCCAAATTGTAGAACAGACGCAAGCGTGAGCGGGAGTTATTCGGATATTCTGAATCGCTGAAGAGAAAGATATTGTGGAACAGGAAAGTATGTTCATAAACGGGTCTAAACTAGAATCTAGAACTAAGAGTAAGTACCAGGAGACTCTCCTAAATGAGAATACGTCTACATGATATACTTCAGTAGTGTGGGTATTTGTATAGGCTGTCAAATGATACGTTTTGTACGTTATACGCTCACAGGGATTTACACCAGACACACTTACGGACAGAACACCGATATGGGACTAAAGAGGCGTTTTAGGGTAAATAAATCATTTTTCCACATATGTTAGAAAGGCCGATTATATTGTTTGCACTAATTTTCACCAAATCCAAATCCCTACACCAGACATAGTGTCAAGGCCAGAGGACTACAAGTAGGGTATCGACAAACCTCGGGGTATTACAGTCCACCAGTAGGGTATCGACAAACCTCGGGGTATTACAGTCCACCAGTAGAGTATCGACAAACCTCGGGGAATTACAGTCCACCAGTAGGGTGTCGACAAACCTCGGGGTATTACAGTCCACCAGTAGGGTATCGACAAACCTCGGGGACGTACAGTCCACCAGTAGGGTATCGACAAACCTCGGGGTATTACAGTCCACCAGTAGGGTATCGACAAACCTCGGGGACGTACAGTCCACCAGTGGGGTATCGACAAACCTCGGGGTATTACAGTCCACCAGTAGGGTATCGACAAACCTCGGGGACGTACAGTCCACCAGTAGGGTAGCAACAAACCTCGGGGACGTAGTCCACCAGTAGTGTATCGACAAATCTCGGGGTATTACAGTCCACCAGTAGTGTAACGACAAACCTCGGGGATGTACAGTCCACCAGTAGTGTAACGACAAACCTCTGGGACGTACAGTCCACCAGTAGGGTATCGACAAACCTCGGGGTATTACAGTCCACCAGTAGGGTATCGACAAACCTCGGGGTATTACAGTCCACCAGTAGGGTATCGACAAACCTCGGGGTATTACAGTCCACCAGTGGGGTATCGACAAACCTCGGGGACGTAGTCCACCAGTAGGGTATCGACAAACCTCGGGGTATTACAGTCCACCAGTAGGGTATCGACAAACCTCGGGGTATTACAGTCCACCAGTAGGGTATCGACAAACCTCGGGGTATTACAGTCCACCAGTGGGGTATCGACAAACCTCGGGGTATTACAGTCCACCAGTAGGGTATCGACAAACCTCGGGGACTAACAGTCCACCAGTAGGGTATCGACAAACCTCGGGGTATTACAGTCCACCAGTAGGGTATCGACAAACCTCGGGGTATTACAGTCCACCAGTAGGGTATCGACAAACCTCGGGGTATTACAGTCCACCAGTAGGGTATCGACAAACCTCGGGGTATTACAGTCCACCAGTGGGGTACCGACAAACCTCGGGGTATTACAGTCCACCAGTAGTGTAACGACAAACCTCGGGGTATTACAGTCCACCAGTAGGGTATCGACAAACCTCGGGGTATTACAGTCCACCAGTGGGGTACCGACAAACCTCGGGGTATTACAGTCCACCAGTAGTGTAACGACAAACCTCGGGGTATTACAGTCCACCAGTGGGGTATCGACAAACCTCGGGGACGTAGTCCACCAGTAGGGTATCGACAAACCTCGGGGTATTACAGTCCACCAGTAGGGTATCGACAAACCTCGGGGTATTACAGTCCACCAGTAGGGTATCGACAAACCTCGGGGTATTACAGTCCACCAGTAGGGTATCGACAAACCTCGGGGTATTACAGTCCACCAGTAGGGTATCGACAAACCTCGGGGTATTACAGTCCACCAGTAGGGTATCGACAAACCTCGGGGTATTATAGTCCACCAGTAGGGTGTCGACAAACCTCGGGGTATTACAGTCCACCAGTAGGGTATCAACAAACCTCGGGGTATTACAGTCCACCAGTAGAGTATCGACAAACCTCGGGGTATTACAGTCCACCAGTAGGGTATCGATAAACCTCGGGGAATTACAGTCCACCGGTAGGGTATCGGCAAACCTCGTTGACTTAAGGGGCATCTAAACAGCAAATCCAGTCAAAACATTGATATTTTACAGGCCTATAAATCCCTATTATGGTGCAATGTCACAGAAGTAACATGATGAACTTTTAGTATGTATCATGGCAAACCCTTGGTCTTGTTGTTGACATGTAATTTGTTAAGCTGTTTGTAAATTTCAACAAAACGTAAGAAAAATGCATGTTTCAGGGGGACATAATTAACTCATTTGTATCCCATATATTACACAAACTTGCCATGTCGTTTTGCTCACAATTGTCTAAAGCACAAAATAGGAGCATTGGTTTGACCAGCTTTGACGTTATTATATGTATAAAAGCTGTTTTTATTTTGACCTTGAATTGCAAATGGCGGTCGTGAACGATATCACACAAATATGGCATATAAGGAGGTATTTAAAACATCAAAAATGCTCTTATTAGACAATATAAAGTATTCTTGAAGTGGCAAGAAGACTGCTTTTATGAAAAAATGTTCAACCGTTGAGTTTGGGGTAAAATATGCCTATTTGTGAAAAAGGCTGCAAACTCACCATTTTAACAAATTGACATTCAAATGTTCATGTTACTATGATGAGATGTCTAAAAAGTACGATATAGGAGTTTTGTTATTAACTGAAATGCCTCCTTTAAGCCATATTTGTGTAATATTATTCTCAGCTGCCATTTGCATTTCAAGGTGAAAACAAAATAAGTGTTTATACGTACATACAGTAAAATCCGGTCAAACAAATGCTCCTACCCTGTGCTATAGACACTTGTGAACATAACAGCATGGCTATTTTTCAGGTTTGATCATTTGCGTGACTTGGAATTATTCCATGCCAAATCTTACCACAAAGTTACTCTACAGAAGAAACTGGTAGCATCTATAGCATATTATTGGTGATTATAAGAAGCTACATGTCCAAACAAACATTTTGGTATATTACATGACATTTTTTGTGCAAATCTTAAGGTATTTATTCGTGTTTGAAATTCAACACTATTCTGCTATATAGATGACCCTTAAATCCACTATCATCGCAATGGAAAAGAGCTTACCATATATTTAATAATCTCAAACATCAGGTACTGTAGTCCACCATTAAAGATTACCATCCATTAATTTCAAACCTCGGGGAATGAAGTCCAACAGTGGAGCCAACCATCTAAAAATTCGGAGACTGAACCCGTCAGCAAAGCTTCCCATCCACCGATCTCGAGGACTAAAGTCTACCAGAAGATCTTACCATTCTTTGATATCAAACTCCAGCGACTAAAGTCTACCAGTAAATCTTACCATTCTTTGATATCAAACTCCAGCGACTAAAGTCTACCAGCAGGGTAATGCCAAACCCGGGAACTGAAGTCTACCAGTTAAACTTGCAACGCACAATCTTAAATCTCGTGGACTGAAGTCTACCAGTAAAGCTTACCATGCACAATCTTAAATCTCGGGGATCAAAGTCTTCCAGTAAAGCTTACCACTTACCAATTATCAACATCCGGGGACTAAAGTCTTCTAGTAAAGCTTACAAAAAAACTTGTACAAAATACACGCAAATCAGCATCGCTTTGAAAGGTTCGTAATAGATAGAGTTAATGTAGGGGAATGAATAATAGAGTTAATGTAGGGGAATGAATATTGAACGATGTAACACAGTTCGTCTTTGGAAGATAGAATGGGATGACCTAGATTACGATTTTATTTTTACCTGCGTGTCGTGATAGGGATGACCTACATTACGATTTTATTTTTACCTGCGTGTCGTGATAGGGATGACCTAGATTACGATTTTATTTTTACCTGCGTGTCGTGATACGTCATCTGATAAAACAGCCATTGGACTTGTTTCGTGGTCCTCATGAGGGTATCGATTGTAAATAAAACGATGATAATTTATACATGAGGTTTGACTGATAGCAACATTACGTGATCCGACTGAACATGTATTAACAGTATCTACATCGTATACGGCTTTAATTGAAGGTGACTACACCTCCGCTGTGCACACTGTATCAAGAAGTTACGGTGTGCAATCTCTTGTCGGTCAGGCCGGCGGGAGAACGAGACCGCCAATTGAAACCGGCTACGAGTTGACCGTACATGTGATACACACGGAATCCTCGGGCTTTATCTGTGACACAATCGGACTGAAACCGCTACCAAGTTGACCGTACATGTGATACACACGGAATCCTCGGGCTTTATCTGTGACACAATCGGATTGAAACCAGCTACGAGTTGACCGTACACGTGATACACACGGAATCCTCGGGCTTTATCTGTGACACAATCGGACTGAAACCGGCTACAAGTTGACCGTACATGTGATACACACGGAATCCTCGGGCTTTATCTAGATCTGTGACACAATCGGACTTATCCGGAATACACACCTGGCCATGGTCTTTTGAACATTTCATCCCATATGTTATAACTTTTCCCGATACTACATATGGCTTTCAAGAAAATAATTGATTCTTGATAAGATGTATGTAAATGTAAGTCGCAAACACGTACGAACACCCGTGTAACATGTCGGTTCTAGTAAAATTTCACGAACATTATATATGCATGTACAGTAATTGATACCATCCTGTAACTGAAGCACACATTTAGTATAGACGGAAGAACATTAAAACACATTAGTGATGAATGCTAACGCTTTATTCATGCCTTATTGTGTACCCTAATACACTGTGTAACTAAAATAAACAAAAGTCATTCCCTTCCTCTCAACATTGAATTTTATTTTACGCCTGGCTGCATCGTTTTTCATCAGGTAACTTAATATAAAAGGTATTTGTATATAACACATGTAGTGGGAGCCATGTCCGGCATGATACCACACAGTGTGAACACCACGTGTTATATCGAGGGCACATGTAGACATAACACAGCAGTCGATAGCATCTGCCTAGATGGATTGTGACAAAGAAGGTGGTAGTAGCATGATGGACAAGGAATTCGATACGAAACTTACTACCAACAATGCTACAGTGGATAACGTATTGCTAGCCTTGAAACCTTTAGGATGGTACCAAAGAATCAGTATTCTCTGTATATTTGTCGGCTTCCTACAGATGGCGCACACAGTTCTTATTCACGTTTTCATTGGTAAGTCTGTATTTTTTACTACATACTTTATATATATCCAGTCGTAGCCCGACCTAGTCCGTTAGGCCTAACCTTTCCCTTATACAGGATATTTAAACATGTCCGCTTAGGGCAGGTTACAGAATGCTTAGGCATGTCCACTTAAGACAGGTTACAGGATGTTAAGGCCTGTCCACTTAGGACAGGTAAAATGATGTTTAGACCTGTCCACTTAGGACAGGTAAAATGATGTTTAGACCTGTCCACTTAGGACAGGTAAAATGATGTTTAGGCATGTCCACTTAGGACATATTATAGGATATTTAGGACTGTCCACTTAGGACAGGCTATAGGATATTTAGGACTGTCCACTAAGGGCAGGTTATAGGATATTTAGGACTGTCCACTAAGGGCAGGTTGTAGGATATTTAGGACAGGTTATAGGATATTTAGGACTGTTCATTTAGGACAGGTTGTAGGATATTTAGGACAGGTTATAGGATATTTAGGACTGTCCACTTAGGACAGATTATAGGATATTTAGGACAGGTTATAGGATATTTAGGACAGGTTATAGGTTATTTAGGACTGTCCACTTAGGACAGGTTATAGGATATTAAGGACAGGTTATAGGATATTTAGGACTGTCCACTTAGGACAGGTTATAGGATATTCAGGACTGTCCATTTAGGACAGGTTATAGGATATTTAGGACAGGTTATAGGATATTTAGGACTGTCCATTTAGGACAGGTTATAGGATATTTAGGACTGTCCACTTAGGACAGGTTAAATGATGTTTAGACTTGTCCACTAAGGACAGGATACATGATGTTTAGGCATGTACACTAAGGACAGGTTATAAGATATTTAGGACTGTCCACTTAGGACAGGTTACATGATATTTAGGACTGTCCACTAAGGCAGGCTATAGGATATTTAGGACTGTCCACTAAGGACAGGCTATAGGATATTTAGGACTGTCCACTAAGGACAGGCAACATTATGTTTAGGCATGTCCACTAAGGACAGGTTATAGGATATTTAGGCATGTCCACTAAGGACATGTTATAGGATATGTTTAAGCCTGTCCTGTAGGAATATGTTTCAGGATAAACAGATGTAAACAATCGCCTCCTGGCACAGGGATGTTCTCACTATCCATACATATATTATGCAAACATCTATAATTCAAACATGCACTAACCTCTCAATAATGTCATTGTTTAACACGTGCATAATGTATGGTTATGCTAATAATGTGATATCCACTCAAACACACCCGTTACCAAATATTAAAAACGTACTTAATTATCACCACAAAGCACTTTCTCACAACATGCATTATTAAAACACTTTCAATGACAAGAAACATTAACATCTGATTGATGTGCTGAGGATATCCCGAGATAACATCAGAAGTCCCGAGACAACATCAGAAGTCCCGAGAAAACATCAGATGTCCCGAGAAAACATCAGATGTCCCGAGAAAACATCAGATGTCCCGAGAAAATATCAGATGTCCCGAGATAACATCAGATGTCCCGAGACAACATCAGATGTCCCGAGATAACATCAGATGTCCCGAGATAACATCAGATGTCCCGAGAAAATATCAGATATCCCGAGACAACATCAGATATGTCCCGATATAACATCAGATATCCCGAGATAACATCAGATGTCCCGAGACAACATCAGATGTCCCGAGATAACATCAGATGTCCCGAGACAACATCAGATGTCCCGAGATAACATCAGATGTCCCGAAATAACATCAGATGTCCCGAGAAAATATCAGATATCCCGAGACAACATCAGATGTCCCGAGAAAACATCAGATATCCCGAGAAAAATATCAGATATCCCGAGACAACATCAGATGTCCCGAGAAAATATCAGATATCCCGAGACAACATATGTCCCGAGATAACATCAGATGTCCCGAGATAACATCAGATGTCCCGAGACAACATCAGATGTCCCGAGATAACATCAGATGTCCCGAGACAACATCAGATGTCCCGAGATAACATCAGATGTCCCGAGATAACATCAGATGTCCCGAGATAACATCAGATGTCCCGAGACAACATCAGATGTCCCGAGATAACATCAGATGTCCCGAGACAACATCAGATGTCCCGAGAAAACATTAGATGTCCCGGGAAAACATCAGATGTCCCGAGAAAATATCAGATGTCCCGAGATAACATCAGATGTCCCGAGACAACATCGGATGTCCCGATATAACATCAGATGTCCCGAGATAACATCAGATGTCCCGAGACAACATCAGATATGTCCCGAGATAACATCAGATGTCCCGAGATAACATCAGATGTCCCGAGACAACATCAGATGTCCCGAGAAAACATCAGATGTCCCGAGACAACATCAGATGTCCCGAGATAACATCAGATGTCCCGATATAACATTAGATGTCCCGAGATAACATCAGATGTCCCGAGACAACATCAGATGTCCCAAGATAACATCAGATGTCCCGAGATAACATCAGATGTCCCGAGACAACATTAGATGTCATCACTGACGACCAAAGTATGTACCCAAATTTGATACATACTTCAAAAGGGATATGATAGAATAATCAGTAATAAGGGATATGATAGAATGATCAGTGATATCTTAAGATCTTTATGATCCAGTATTGAGACAACTCCAGATATCCCGAAACAACACCATATATCTCGAAACAACATCAGGTGTTCCAAGAAAACATCAGGTGTCTCGAGACAACATATTACATATGTATTATAAGGTTGATAAATCCTCGTATTCACATGAAAAAAGGTTGATAAATGTATATTGTCTTTAGATATTTATGTATCCAGTATTACCTTAAACCCTCCAAGAAAATAAGTTATACAGTATATCGGCACCACATAGACACCACACAGACACCACATTGACACCACATATACACCATATAGTCACCATATAGTCACCATATAGACACCATATAGACGCCATATAGACACCATATAAACACAACATTGACACCATATAGACACCACATTGACACCACATTGACACCACATAGACACCACATAGACACCAAAGACACCACATTGACACCACATAGACACCAAAGACACCACAGACACCACAGACACCACATTGATACCACATAGACACCGCATAGACACCACATTGAAACCACATTGACACCACATAGACACCAAAGACACCACAGACACCACATTGACACCACATTGATACCACAAAGACACCAAAGACACCACAGACACCACATTGATACCACATAGACACCGCATAGACACCACATTGAAACCACATTGACACCACATAGACACCAAAGACACCACATAGACACCACATAGACACCACATTGATACCACATAGACACCACATAGACACCAAAGACACCAGACACCATATAGACACCACATAGACACCACATAGACACCACACAGACAACACACAGACACCACATTGACACCACATATAAACCATATAGACACCACATAGACACCACGCAGACACCACACAGACACCACATTGACACCATATAGACACCACATTGACACCACATTGACACCACATTGACACCATATAGACACCACATTGACACCACATTGACACCACATTGACACCACATTGACACCAAAGACACCACAGACACCACATTGATACCACATTGAAACCACATTGACACCACATAGAAACCACATTGACACCACATAGACACCGCGATGATATCTGCATATGACGTAGGCAGTAATAGCACTCTTCTCCAGTAATATAAAGTACAAACATTTACCCATATCAAAGATTCAACGGTTTATATACAGTACAATAAAAAAGCAAATGCTGAATAAATATTGATCATTAGAAATATTAAACATTTTAGTCTTTAATTGGACGATTTCTATAGGCCGGTGTGGACCCCTTTGTATACATAATGTATATGTACTGCCGATATCGTGACCGTAAATAAGACGCCTTTATAGTCAAAGACTTTCTACACCTCCACCTCCAAAACCTGGCACGTCCTTAAATGTCCCTGGCTGTTAATAGGACGTTAAACAAAAACAAACCAAACTTTCTACACGCGGACAGTGTTTATCTTATGATTTATCAGTTAATGTTTTCCGTCGAGTATGATAAAGACAACTACTCCGAAAGTTTCATTGCTTCCAATGCTTTACTTTAGCATATTCTATGTATTTTTATATAAAACAATACCACATCAACTTCAAAATGGATAAAGCCCACGTATAACTTCTAGATCAGTTCATAAACAGGTATGACAAATCGATTTGAGGAAAATACACTGATATACTATGTGTGTGAAACGAAAACGCATGCTGTCGGCGCAAAATACCCTGTGGCAGAGCCAAGTCTCAGGATGTTTTTAGCGGTTTTCTCTTTTCATCCTGTCCAGTCCGTTGCCATGTTACACCGATCCTTCTCACTTCTTTTATTTAATATCCATTTATATATCTGACCTTCTTATTTCACTGAATTCGCTCTCACACATCAACGTATCCGTCATCAGTTTATTACCAGCCACATGTTGGTATTGATTACTTACCAGCTGGCTGTTTTACGATGAACAGTGTTTAGGAATTACAGATAACAGCAAACCACAGTTGGTATCGAACCTTGGAAAGAAAAGATTGCCCCTTCGCCTCAATGCCCCTCTCGTGTTCTTATAACTAGGTATTCCCCTCAACACATGTCCATAACTGGTCTCGGTACGACAACAAAATCAGAATGACGTTACAGTTATAACATGATTTGACAGTATAGGTATAATCTGTTGGACATCATATATGGTCACTCTGATGAAGTCCTTCAGAAAAAGTGGGAGGCTTGTTTTGTTTTCACTTGTGTTTTATTATTATTAATATTTGGTTTGAAACAAGGTCTTATGACGTCATTCAAGATGACCGCCAGTTCCTGGCCTTTGATAAGATGAAATTAGAAAGTGTCCGATGTAAATTAAATATGATAGTAGCAGTTTGGAGTTTGTGAGTGTTCTTGTTACGATCAGAATGCTTTATGTTTTCTTACCAAACGTATTAGTGTTTTTTTTTTGTGTTGTAGGTTACACTCCGGATTTCCAGTGTCGGAACGCGAGTAAACCTTGGACCGAGTATGGAATCAATCTACCCAACAATTCATATAGCGTGGAGTACGGTCAGTGTCACGTAACGATAAAAGAAAATAACACAGATGGACATCAGACGGAATTGGCTTGTCCGAACGGGTACCACTTCAGCTCACAACAAATTCGCTCAACTATTATAACTGAGGTAGGTCAGACACGCACCTGACAATGATTTAATTACCTGCTCTACATTGCTATACGTGTCACAAATATCGTAGATTACATATAGTGATGCAAGATATAAAGTCGTTCTGACCCCAACTAGTACATTAGTACATTCGTACTTGTCATGTCCAGGAACAGTACATTGTGTGAATATTATAAATGCAGCTATTAGTCTGGGATCTCAACATTGAAAGTCTAAAAATGTCGGGACCCATCCTGATGGCATCATTATCCAATGATCATTCTTGAAATAGATAAACAGGGATATTTTTCTAAGGTTACACAACGCATTTTAAGGCTCCAATAATTTCTAAGCTGGCTCGCTTTTTGGGGCCAATTTTCGGTTTGAATATTATTGAATCATCAACTTAGAATATTCCAACCAATGGTTGATATTCATGGATCTCAGAAGTCCAGATGCAAGTCGCTTAAAGCATTAAGGCGAACATCCTTGTGTGGTCCTACCACTAAGCCGTCTGGATGGCATTCTCCCCGTTGGTAATCATCATTTTCAATCGTCACCAAGATATTTTCAACCAAATACGGTGGTATCCACGACCCGGTTCCTCCGAAGACGTCGACTCGAGCAATAAGTGTATTTCAGTATTCCCCCTTTTAACGTCGTTACCAGATCACAGGTCAGTTCTTCAGTGTGTAAATTTGAATACCCATCCCAAACTGACGTTTTCATCCCAATTCGGCAAATCCCTTCCATGGTTTAGATCAATGTTGGCGTTTGAAAGTATTATTAATGATATACGACAAAGGCATGGTAATGTTTTAATAATTAGAGCGGTATTCCGGAAGAGGCACCGTCCTCTGCTTTCATGAACGACACACCCTTTGTCCGCAGAGGTAAAATCGAATGAATACCTCAAGCTAGGAACCGGGCTAGTGAGAACGACACCACAAACAAATAATAAACAAAAATACACGAAAGCTTTCACGTCATACCAGAAATCAAACTTTGAAATTATATCTATTGCATACAAAATCAATAATGATCTGTCTATTATCTTCGTTAATCTGCATGGCTGGTAACTCCGTGTTATGAGCATTCGACCATTTGTGTTCTATTTAAGGGCCTATTGAATGACCCAACATCCAATTCACGTTTAAACCCCTGATAATATGAGTCTTTTGCAGTGGGACATGGTGTGTGATCGGCAGGGCTTGGGTGAATTAAGTCAGACCCTTGTCATGGTTGGACAGATTGTAGGGGCAATATTTCTGTCTCCACTTCCGGACAGATACGGCCGGAAACCCGTCATGGTAGTCGGACAGGTTCTAGCCTTTGCCTTGGGCGTGTCAGCGTCGTTCAGCCCAACGTACGCGGTCTTCTGCGTGCTCCGTTTTCTTGTCGGCGTTGTTATACAGGTAATTCTGATAGAATAAATTAACACTTCTCACAGAACGAACACAATGATGTATATCGCTTTACTTTGACTTTCCCACCATTTTGTTATATAGACATGTCATTTTCTGTCCTGCAGTGTCTTAACACGACTGTTCCTGTGATGTGCCTGGAGCTGTTCCCGACGGAGCACAGGGGCTCCGCGGGTATCATCACCAACACCATGTGGTCTGTTGCAGTCTTATCCCTCTCTGTCTTTGGCTATTTTCTAAGGAACTTATCCTGGCGGTATATTCAACTGGTATCCTCATTGTCTTGTGCAGTGGGTCTTTTCTCATTTTGGTAAGTTGAATTGGTTTACCTTTATAATGGGACTAAAAGATTGTGTACTGATTACAGTGTCAATGTTAATGTCTATTATTGAAGGGCTTCAACAAACATGCCAAGTTCCATCCCGATTCGATTACTGTTAATCTCCGTACATTTTGTTTCCTATTAAAGAAAAGGGTGTAAAACAATCCAAACGACCTCGATAACACGTCTCGTACAGTATGGGGACAGAAAGAATGGGCAAGATTTGACAGTAGATCGCCACACCCGCCGGATATTACTGTACACATCTTCAGAACACCTCGACATATTTGGCTTATACTCTCACCATAGTACCATAATACTGATGTAATTGCTACACCTCTTCATATTCTGGTGATCATTAGTCAAGTCTGAAGTGTCAAAGGCCACGCTTGACCCCAACTACATGGGACTTTTACGTTTTGAATCACATCATACCTTGAGAACCCCTCAACATGCATATATATTTACAATGGTCCTGTACATCGTGACATCAAATTCTACATCCATTCATAGTGTTGCGATCATCAAGTTTAAAGGTTCAAAGGTCATATTAGACCACTTTTACAATACAATGCAATACAATAGGTCGTGTATAAGATAATGAACAAAACCCACAACAGATGTATACGATTTCTATAGGCACGGGTCAAAACAAAACAACGATACTTTCTTGTGTAATAGCGGAGATGTTCATGTCTTAGATATTTTCTAGTTTACTAAAACAAACACTGTAAAATATTTGTATAAAAAAGCACTGTGTAACTCCTTAAACCAGGTATCATTTCCCTATTGTTGCTGTCTTTTGTTTTCAACTCGTACTTTAGTTACGGTAATGTGGTATTTCGCAGGACCATAGACGAATCCCTGAGGTGGCTGGTGGCCAACAACAGAAGAAGAGACGCCATGGCATTAGTACGGAAAGTCGCAAGGCGTAACAATGTATCCGAAGGTAAGGCTATATACCTGCTCGAGAAAATACTGGAAGGGTTCACAATCACAATAGAACCAACTGGAGCCGATTGTGCACAGGGTAAAGAACCCACAGTTCTCACATCGAATTTAGATCCTGAAGACCAAAACGAAGTGATCTGTTGGCAAACGACAAACGGAATGGGCAATCTGAAATTCCTAAACAACCGAAAAGCGAAGACAAAGCAATCCAAGATACCTACCAAAGACCTCATATCCAACAATCTACACCAGAAAGTGAGGATTTACTGACAACGAAAGACCGAACGGGTGAATCTAAACCTGAACATATTACTTACTTGGATATGTTCAGAAATAGGAAACTGCTCCGCAATACATTAGTGCTGAGTCTATGTTGGTTAGTATCCGATTACATGTGTATATTATATACTCATTACTGAATCTCTCAAAATTGTAGTTCCCCCCGAGTTAAAACATTCTCAACATCGCCTAATTAAAGTAAAATATATTTTGGATCAGTGAGTTCGTCAAAGATACAGTTGTGGGATCGCACGACGTTACACGATGTGCGATGTTTGCACGATGTTTGCACGACATGCGCACGACAGCGTAAATGAACGATTGTATCGTACAGGCGAATGTGCGCATGACGGTTGATATTAACTTAGGAATGGATTAAAAATGCATATGGTGTAAAAAAACGTTCGGAACAGTTTTGATTAAATAAGGTGATAGATACATAGTTTCTTTAACACCGTACATGGAATTAGCATATCTATCAGCTTATCCATCTTGGAGTCTATTTAAGAAAATAAAATTAGTCTTTTTTCGGTAGTAGAGGCTTGTGATTAACTAGGCCTTACTTATTATCACTCGCCATCGAGACGTGAAGTGTTGGGTATCATATAGAGAAGTCATACCGAATATCACCTTTAAAATATACGCTTCAAGTGCTAACATAATCAACTTGGAAAACGACATGTTGTGTTGATAAATAAAGGATAATTAACATTGAATTCGTTGAGTCCGAGATCATTCCTTAACCCGCGCAAGGCTATAAACATACATTTGTACGGAGCGAGCGATGCTGGTGGAAGGAATATACTCTATTTTAATCTGTGTTAGTTAGAGAACTGACTATATTGGTTTGCAATACAAATCACCCCATTTCTTTGTTCTCCAAAACGTGGGGTAACGAACCCCACGGCTACAGGTGTACGCTATAATAGACATATTGACGTAGACCTACTTTTCGAAAAGTGGATTCATGGAAATATATGTTATATGCATGTATCCATATAAGTTTATGCAGAAAATTAAAGATTTTGTTTTCATAAGGACTAGAATTTAAACCCCAATTTACATTGCGATTGTAACTAAAGGTATATGACCAGTTCAATTTAATGTCTGGAATTCGAACGTTCCGGACAATTAGGACAGCAATCGAACGGAACGGAATTCGAACACTGTCTAAAAGGTGGTGTGACTCGCACAGTGACGTCATCCATCATGGCCGACGGTAACATGTTCCACACAAATGTGCATTCGGTATTTTCATAAGAAAATACTGCTGTTACAAACCAGCCATTTTTATCATTTTCTATCTCATCAATCATGATAAAAGCTGTTATTCTTTTGGTGGTAGGGTTGTCAGTCATGTCGATATTTTTCCTCCTGTCCGGTACGGCCCCGTGCATTCGATTGTGAACAAATCCCGTACATGTTCAGAACATGTACCAGACAGTCAATCGAGCGCACCCTATATCAATTATACGTCTTTGATACGATTGACACATTCCGTATTTTTGTCATTTCGCAATATTGATCGTCCGACCTTACGAAACCGCGCAGATTGCACATCTATAGCACACATTGTGGCGCACTGTATAAGCACGGTGGTTTTGCGTTTTGCGTTGTTCGATCCCACAACTGTATTAGAACAGTAAAATACAAATTAGGAGCTATATACAGCCAAATATTTACTAATATTTGTTAACAAGGACCTAAAGTGTTGATATTAATAGGCGACTGAGGTCAACAGAAATGCCACAACCTAGATCGAGAGGTGCAATAGCCATGTCATTTAATAAATATCACAATTTTCAAAAAGATAAGTTAGATACAGCACAGCAAAACTGGATTAAATTGCATCATACAGTTGTTTCGTCTTTGAAAGGACTCCTCTATGATACCGATGGTCAAAAGTGATGGTTTCTAATAGACGACCAGGGAAATTCAAAATTGAAGGAAATGTCAAACTCATGATAAGGATGTACAACAGCCTCATAGTCCAATAATATCATATCTTTCAATATCGGTTTTCTAAACACGGAGAACTAAAGAGTAACCTTATTGAGATATCGAGTAGACTTGATACTATTACTTTACCGTTTCAGGTTTTCATCTGGTTTTGGCTACATGGGATTGTTCCTGGTTCCATCATCATTCACTAAAAACATCTATATCAACTATTTCATCAACTCCATCGTCGAGTTCCCGGGACTCTTCATCCTGCTTTTATTAATCAACAGGTAATAAAACTGACTTATATATAAATAACAACCGTTATAAGTCGTTAACGAAAATTGTGAAAGTGATTTTATTATTTATTTTTTGTCGACATTATGATAATACATTGAGAAATTTCATTTTCTTGTGCGATATGAAGTCAGACGTGATCGATTCTTGTCGATATAAATAGCTGTTCCGTTGCAACCATAACTCTCCTATTGACTTACATCATATCTGACCTAGATTTGTGTGGCGGGTGTCTGCGCTGAAGCCGCTTACTCTACAGGAGCACCTGGTCTCATTCTCCTTGTAATTTTCCGAGTCTATATTTGTTGATATTTTACCATCGTTTTAATGGTTTAGAGGTCGAAATACAAATCAGCTTGCATGTCGCTATTCTCTATTTATTATTATTAGTTCCAGCTGTAATCATTAAAATATAAACATTATATTAAACTCTGTCAACAAATATTCACAATATTAATGTGCCAGGGATTGCACCAAAGACACACAAAATGTCGCCTTTAAATACAAATTCAAATTAGGTACAGTAGAAAAATATAAATTAATCGTCGTTAAACAGTGGAAAACTCCAAAAAGGTCAAAACAAACCGTTTAAAATCTAGACATACGTGAACCTTATTTCGGTTTTAATACATGAGACGATGAGTTTTCTTTTACAAATAGCGCAATATTAGAAAATCAAAGCAAAACAGTCGACAGAAATAAATGCTATAATTTTTCCTCTCTTTCTTCCCAGAGTTGGTCGCAGGTGGCTGACGATGTCATACTTTGGCCTGGCCGGCGTGGCGATAGTAGCAGCGGTCAGCATTTTACTCCTTACATCAAGTAAGAAGTCACCGCCAAATATAATCATATAGCTGATATTAAACAGTTACTGGTACATTGTAATTAGATACATGTATAAAACAAAAACATTATTTGCATACATATATCATACCAAAGCATTATATTTTATAGACATTACGTCATATAATTATTGTATTATTAAAAACAGTGGGGGTACTTGGAACAAATTCCTAAACCACAATCTGTTGATACATCGACTGTTGGTTGGGAAATGTTTTACTGCGCATTATATACTTTTCATTTCTAAATCCTAAACGCTTATCAGGACAAGTTTTTTGAATACCAATTGTCCTAAAAATGAAAACATTGTTAATATAAAAAACAAACATAAACATTGGTAATATAAAATTTCTAATTTCTGACAGGAAGTAACGAGACGACCAATGTGATCGGAGCAGTGACGATCTACGTAGGAAAGTTCTCCATCTCTGGTGTGGTGGCCATGTTGTATATATATACACCAGAACTCTACCCAACCAACGTCAGGTATACTACATCATTTTACTCACACACCTACATGTGTTACGTACCTAATCATAACATATAGTTTGTGTCAGGTAGATATGTCTAAACCTACTTCAGGTATATACATGTACTGTACGTTTGTATGACAACGTGGTAAACGACATATTGACATGGGAAGCCACGCGTACAGGTAGATCTGAGTATTGTATTTAAACCGACCTGTGTGTTATGTATTAGTGGGGTATGCAAATACTTCATGCAATAAAAAATATTATTTATCACCTAAGTTGATAGGTATACAGACAAGCACCTTAACACGTAAAGAGTATATATAAATACGGACGATTACTTCGCTTATCTCTCTAATTGTGACGAGGACGGTAAATTAGTATTTGGTTAACACAGAACAAATTATCGTGATAATAGAGCACGGTGTACAAACACGTCTTCCTGTTATTAGGAACGATGCCAAAAGTTCATGCTACAGCGCTTATCCCGGGGATCATTCAGTCCTTTCTTCGATATTTATAAGTAATTAGGGTAGCAAAAACAGAATACAATATAATGTAAAGGCGCTCTGCTCTCCAGTGCTACATAGTCGTACAGCATTGCAAATATGATTTGGTTAAATATTGGGGTACATGTAAAGTGCGAAACGAAAGCAAAACGAAATCAAACGAAACGAAACGAAATCAAACGAAAAGAAAAATGAGAGCATTGAAAAAAATTTAAATTAAAAATTTACAAAGGCCTAAGTGTCCCTTTCTCATCGGTGTTAAAACAACACACAGGAAAGAATGAATTTATCGCAATATTCACTCAATTTTTTAAATATAGAATAACTCTATTTAGATCATATGCTTAGTCCACGATATATAGGCGTCCTCGGACTAATTTTCGATTCGAAACTCTCCTTTGTTCCACATATTAAACACCTGAGGATAGGTACTCAAAGGCAATGAACATTTTACGCGTACTTTCGCATACTGACTGGGGTGCGGACCGTGAAATGCTCTTGCGCCTTTATAGGGCACTTATTCGATCAAAACTCGACTATGGGTCCATCGTTTATAGATCGGCACGGAATTCTTACCTGCAAATGTTGGCTCCTATCCACAACCAAGGATTACGTCTAGCACTTGATGCTTTCCGAACAACACCAGTGCAGAGCCTTTATGTAGAGGCAAATGAACCATCTTTAAATGACCGAAGGAAAAAACTTGCTCTTCAATATGCCGCCCAATTGAAATCCAACCCGGAAAACCCGGCTTTTGATCTTGTTGTCAATCCGCAATACCGAAACATATTCACTCAAAACCAAAAACTCTGACCAACATTTGGCATTAGAATTTCGAATTTTCTTCATGAACTTAACATAAGCTTAGACAACATAGGCGAGTACACCGTATCTGATGTACCGTCATGGCTTGTCGAAACACCAGATATTAACCTTACTCTACACCAGAAGGCAAAATCGAGTGCATTACCCGAAGAACACAAATCCTCCTTTCGGGAGTGCATTACAGATTTCCATGATCACGTTCAGATCTACACTGATGACTCAAAAGATGGTGAGAAGGTATCAGCAGCATGCTACACCGATCACCATTGTTCTTCAATCCGTCTACCAGATGGCGCCTCTATTTTTTCTGCTGAAGCATGTGTCATCGATTTGGCCCTCGACCATATCGATGAACAACGCATCAAAAAGACAATTATTTGTTCTGACTCTCTGTCTGTCCTTCAGAGTTTACAATTACGAGACCCTAAAAATATACTCATACAAAACCTTGCCTTTCGAATATCTCGTATTTAAAAAAAAATGCAAAATAACATTACTTTGGATTCCGAGCCATGTCGGAATTAAAGGCAACGAAATTGTTGACCGCCAAGCAAAACATGCTTTAAATCTGCAACAAACAAATACACTGTATCAAAATACAATATACAGATTTCAAACCTATAATTAGTATAATCCAGAGTAAATGGCAGCAACGCTGGTCTCTCGAGACGAGCAACAAACTTTTTAAAGTACAACCAAAACTTAAAACATCAAACCAAGTCGGAAGGATCGTAGAGGAAATCGTCCTCTCTCGGCTCCGTACCGGGCACACATATCCTACTCATTCGTTCCTTTTGAAACGAGAGGATCCACCGGTGTGTTATGCATGTGACGCTCAATTCACAGTGGAGCATTTTTTAATAGAATGTTCCGATTTCAAGCACATTCGTGATAAATACTTTCGAGTCCCGGATATGAAAACCCTTTTCAGTTCCGTGGATTCGAAAACAATATTTAGCTACTTGAAAGAAATCGATCTATTCTATAGACTTTGATGTCTTTTACGTTACTCTCTTTGACGTTTATTTATATCACAAAGTTCACATAATCTATTCGTACATATATATATTTTACCATTTTTAACCAACTTTTTTATCATAATGATCTAAATATACAATACGAATGCTTTTAAAAATGACAAATTTTATCTGATTTTAACTTTAAAAATAAAAAACGATAGTATATTGTTTGGCCCTAAATAACCGTATTTGTCGATGGGCCGCAAAACATAAACAAACAAACAATATAGGCGTGCAATTGTATTGGTGCACGCTCGATCTAAAATCACGTGACAGAGGTGATTGTAAGCAACTCCCTTTATGGTGGGAAAGCCAGGTGTGTATCTGATCGTGAAAAGCTAGAGTTCCGGGAAAATTGCTGGCTTTGAAAGGCGCGATTCGTATAAAAACGCCGGCTAAACGCGCCGTTTCCCTGTTGCTGGTGTCGGGAGCGTAGACAGAATGGAAGCATCAGAGTACGACTATATTTCTGTAACTTTGATGAACTGTGAATAATTCTGGATATGTTTTAGACAATATTTAAGTACTGGATTAGTTAAGTGGACCGAAGGTTTTAAAACTACAATTCTCGGCCCTTATCGGCTGTCAAACGTATCGCTCTACTATCCTACGGACAAAGAAAAAGAGAAGATATAAAAGAATAATTTTACATAATGTTTTCGAAATGGTAACATTATCTTCTGGTTCTTTTATCTGAGCAAATGCAGACGTTTTAGTTTAAGTATTTCATTGAAACGGGTGTGTTGATATACCTGGGTTATAGAAGTTTGATAAAATCTCTCGGTTATCATCCGAATCTGGCAAATTGCATTATTTTCTGATATTTTGCAATATCCATGTTACCTCCAGTTACTAACATAGTACAGTGAAGCTTAAATAGATACAGCGTCTGTTAAGAGTTCAAAGGACTAGAGCTCCAGTCCTAGTCTGGTATTTTCATATACTATTACACCTGGCGCTCAACTAAATTCGTCACTCGTGTGCATCTTCGGGACCGAAAACGTTGTTTAAGAATGGACTAGTATAAGCAAAACTGAACTGGACTGAACGTAATTTTTCTGTCTAGAGTTCAAAGGTCGTGGGTGTGTTCGTTGAATCTTCCCTATCATACTACATAAGTATTGCATCTCCAGTACTAGTTGTATTTATCACCTTGAGGAAGGCGCTCGTCAATTTGATCGTGCGGACCCGTCCGGTGCCCCCTCTCTTGATGAAATCACGCGGTAAATTTGGAGCAGCAAGCTCAGCATCAGATATGACATTTGACCTTTCCAATGTTTTAACATAAACATACACTGTTCGCTAGAATAAACCGTGACGGTCCCTTGTCACCTGACGAGAGCGTGGTTCTAAACAGTAATGGCAGCAGTATTTAGGTACAGGGAGGCATTTGACATCAAATATTGTGACACGTCTTTATGACAAACTCCTTGTCTTACACAGAAACAGTGTAATGTTAAATGCATAAACGAACTTTAGTACCCTCTTCTAAAACTGTCTTTATTGTCTCTTTCTAATTACAGAAATATAGGTTACGGTATAACTGGTTGTGCAGGTAGACTCGGTGCAATGGCGGCGCCCTTTCTAACAGTGTTGGTGAGTAAACTTCGTGGGCTGCTATGAGATGTTAGTCTTTTTGATAAGTATTCAAAAAGAAAAAGTATTTGTGAATATAATGCTGATTTTGTCCTTAATGTGACGTACCATAAAACAGCATACATCTATAATTGTACCAATCATTGAAGGCTTTCAGTTCTTTACTATATATATAGGCCTAGAGTTTTTTTTAGGTCCGACGTTTTTGGTTCTCATGGCGGAGGGATGTTATTCAGTTCTGGCATACATATTTTCTACGTTCCTATCAGCCTAGACGTGTTCTGTCGTTCTCTTGGCCAGAAGATATTTTTCAGTTCTAGAGGCCTAGAGGTGTTACATTTTTTACCAGTCATATTGACCTAGGCGTATTCTACTGGATTAGGGGTATTCTAGTACAATTCTAACGGCATAGAGAAATTTTTCAGATCTAGTGATCTAGAAATGCTGTATAGTTCTACTGATATATATTATACAGTTCTACTGGCTTAGAGATGCTGTTTATGTCTACGGGCCTGAGATGCTGTTCAGCTCTATAGTCCTAGATATGCTGTTCAGTGCTAAAGGCCTAGCTATATATGCTGTTCAGTGCTGAAGGCCTAGAGAGGAAGTTCAGATATGTTACTTAGTTCTACTGGCTTAGGCATGTTCTACAGTTGTAAAGGCCTAAAGAAATTGTTCTGTTCTACTTGCATAGAATCTTCGAGCCTAGAGATGTTGTTCAGTTCTGTTGCTCATTTCCTCTGGCTTATATATGCTGTTCAGTTATATAGGTATAGCAGATGTTGTTCAGTCTTTCTGGCCTAGACATTGTATTGAGTTGTACTGGCCTAGACATTGTATTGAGTTGTACTGGCCTAGACATTGTATTGAGTTGTACTGGCCTAGACATTGTATGGAGTTGTACTGGCCTAGACATTGTATTGAGTTGTACTGGCCTAGACATTGTATTGAGTTGTACTGGCCTAGACATTGTATTGAGTTGTACTGGCCTAGACATTGTATGGAGTTGTACTGGCCTAGACATTGTATGGAGTTGTACTGGCCTAGACATTGTATGAAGTTGTACTGGCCTAGACATTGTATGGAGTTGTACTGGCCTAGACATTGTATTGAGTTGTACTGGCCTAGACATTGTATGGAGTTGTACTGGCCTAGACATTGTATTGAGTTGTACTGGCCTAGACATTGTATTGAGTTGTACTGGCCTAGACATTGTATGGAGTTGTACTGGCCTAGACATTGTATTGAGTTGTACTGGCCTAGATATGTTGTTCGATTTTCCTTGCCTAGATATGAAGATCAGTTGTATAGGCCTAGACATTGTATGGAGTTGTACTGGCCTAGACATTGTATGGAGTTGTACTGGCCTAGACATTGTATTGAGTTGTACTGGCCTAGATATGTTGTTCGATTTTCCTGGCCTAGATATGAAGATCAGTTGTATAGGCATAGACATTGTATTGAGTTGTACTGGCCTAGACATTGTATGGAGTTGTACTGGCCTAGACATTGTATTGAGTTGTACTGGCCTAGATATGTTGTTCGATTTTCCTGGCCTAGATATGAAGATCAGTTGTATAGGCCTAGACATTGTATGGAGTTGTACTGGCCTAGACATTGTATGGAGTTGTACTGGCCTAGACATTGTATTGAGTTGTACTGGCCTAGATATGTTGTTCGATTTTCCTGGCCTAGATATGAAGATCAGTTGTATAGGCATAGACATTGTATGGAGTTGTACTGGCCTAGACATTGTATGGAGTTGTACTGGCCTAGACATTGTATTGAGTTGTACTGGCCTAGATATGTTGTTCGATTTTCCTGGCCTAGATATGAAGATCAGTTGTATAGGCATAGACATATATATTGTTCTGTTATAAGTACCACTGCCCTGGAGATGTTAGGGTTTAAAGGTATATAAATGTCTCCAGAATGCCTAATGAACCCCATAATCAGGTGGTCGAAAGCATCTTTTTGCTTTTGTTTGAGTAAGCATTTTTTTTAAAGATATTACATAGCACATATATTAAACCATTTATTCAATCCTATATGACATAAATTTGTTTGCAGGCATCACTGGCAGAGTGGGCCCCGGGAGCTGCCTTAAGTACCACTTTTATTCTGGCCTTGTGTTCTCTACTGCTCCTACCAGAGACCAAGGGGAAAGAGTTACCACAGACTTTACACGAATTTGTATTATGGGAGGAAGAGGACAACAATTCAAAGCAGTATAAAGCATGTTCATGTATACATGTACAATGATGGCATTAGGTTGTTAACTCCGTTCAATTTCCTATTAATAACTTGTTATGCTAAATCTAATGAACAATTAGTCCCATCCTTGCCTGTTTCAGGGATTATACTCCACAAAAACAGAAATATTCTTAATTGTTATTAAAATGGTATTGTTTCCTTTAAATATTTATCTTACAGAAGCTGATACTGCATTTATCAAACATCCTTTGAAGTGTTGATAAGAGGCCCATAGACCATAACCGTCATCTGAGTTCAGATATATTTCAATTTGATCCATTGCCTTGCCTATCAGCCCCTTGGGATCAGTCTGGGCCAACACGTCATGTAGTCGCATATACATGTATATCCTAACACCCTGTTCACAATGCACCAGCCTGAACATTTATTTATATGAATGTAATCATTTTGTTGCACTCAAATTTTGGTGCATAACCAATATAAGCAGGTGTAGCTACAATACTATTTAGCTGTAGAAAACATTATACAGAAATTACCGCACCCATATCCGAGCAATTTTTTCGCAATGCAAATATCATTAATATGTGTACAGTATGTTTATAGAATACAACACGATCACACTTTTTGACCTTTGTGACCTTTTTGATCTTGAGTGTGACAAATAGAAAATCGTAATTTCCGATCATGTAAAAATTTTCAGAAATGAAAATAGTATTTGCATTGTTTTGAGAGGTCACCTATTCGTTGATAAAACATATTAATTCCTTTGCCACCCCACATTTTAATAAAGTGTGTTTAAAATGTATTGTTTGTGATGATTAGTAGATGTGAGTGTGTGTATGGGGTGTTTTGTGTTAACTTATTTTTGTAACTTTATGAATCATGAAATATGTATTAAAATTTATATTACAAGCAAACATTATTCGAATATGTATTTTATTTAATTCAATCTTGCTACAACTATGTTGCAAAAAGAAACATTGAGGATGCAGCAAATAAATGTGTATACTCTGGTCTCAAAGTAAGGACGGTAACAGTTATCGGTAGGCTAATTACCAGGCCAGGCATACCCTTGATGTCATACACGTACTATAATACATCCCCATTTCTCTCTCTCTCTCTCACTGGTGATGTCTGTCTATTTATCATACATTTCATTTTTCTCACTCATCCTTGTCATACAGTTCAGTTTAATACATACTCTCAATATGCATTTATCATCACCTACTAGCTGATAATATCCAGAACACAATCCTACATAGTCTATCTCTTCTTTTTCACTAATCCTGATGTAGATCTTGAGTCCAATCATGCGGTTTCCACCACTCGGAAAACTGTAAAACTTTCTTTCTCTGGTCATCAAAGTTTTCTTTTTGATCTTTTCTCCATATTCTTGGTTCGACATCCAGCATCCCTCCTATGATCTCCTGGAATCAAATAAATGATGTTGTAACAGACGCACTATAGGGTTATAGACGCACCATAGGGCTACAGATGCACCATAGGGTTATAGACGCACCATAGGGCTACAGACGCACCATAGGGTACAGACGCACCATAGGGTTATAGACGCACCATAGGGTTATAGACGCACCATAGGGTACAGACGCACCATAGGGTTATAGACGCACCATAGGGTTATAGACGCACCATAGGGTTATAGACGCACCATAGGGTACAGATGCACCATAGGGTTATAGACGCACCATAGGGTACAGACGCACTATAGGGTTATAGACGCACCATAGGGTACAGATGCACCATAGGGTTATAGACGCACCATAGGGTTATAGACGCACCATAGGGTTACAGACGCACCATAGGGTTATAGACGCACCATAGGGCTACAGACGCACCATAGTGTTACAGACGCACCATAGGGTTACAGATTCACCATAGGGTAAATGTAACAGACGCACCATAGGGTTACAGACGCAACGTAGGGTTATAGACGCACCATAGGGTTACAGACGCACCATAGGGTTAACAGTCAGTTTGTCCACTGTTTCAATTGAGATTGAGATTAATGAAACTGAAAAAGGTTTTTTAAAATTTGTATGTCCCCATGACAATAGTTCTTAGCGAAGTCTAAATGAGACCAATCCAAATTCAGTGTAGACAGAAATAGACAATATTGCACATGGTGACCTGTATTTCACAAACCGGCACTTAATAAACAGATGACCTTTATATATCGGTACACAGTAACATTGGGAACCTAAACAGATGACCTTTATATATCGGTACATACACAGTAACATTGGGAACCTAAACAGATGGCCTTTATATATCGGTACATACACAGTAACATAGGGGAACCTAAACAGATGACCTTTATATATCGGTACATACACAGTAACATTGGGAACCTAAACAGATGACCTTTATATATCGGTACATACACAGTAACATTGGGAACCTAAACAGATGACCTTTATATATCGGTACATACACAGTAACATTGGGAACCTAAACAGATGGCCTTTATATATCGGTACATACACAGTAACATTGGGAACCTAAACAGATGACCTTTATATATCGGTACATACACAGTAACATTGGGAACCTAAACAGATGACCTTTATATATCGGTACACAGTAACATTGGGAACCTAAACAGATGGCCTTTATATATCGGTACATACACAGTAACATTGGGAACCTAAACAGATGGCCTTTATATATCGGTACATACACAGTAACATTGGGAACCTAAACAGATGGCCTTTATATATCGGTACATACACAGTAACATTGGGAACCTAAACAGATGGCCTTTATATATCGGTACATACACAGTAACATTGGGAACCTAAACAGATGACCTTTATATATCGGTACATACACAGTAACATTGGGAACCTAAACAGATGGCCTTTATATATCGGTACATACACAGTAACATTGGGAACCTAAACAGATGACCTTTATATATCGGTACATACACAGTAACATTGGGAACCTAAACAGATGACCTTTATATATCGGTACATACACAGTAACATTGGGAACCTAAACAGATGGCCTTTATATATCGGTACATACACAGTAACATTGGGAACCTAAACAGATGGCCTTTATATATCGGTACATACACAGTAACATTGGGAACCTAAACAGATGACCTTTATATATCGGTACATACACAGTAACATTGGGAACCTAAACAGATGACCTTTATATATCGGTACATACACAGTAACATTGGGAACCTAAACAGATGACCTTTATATATCGGTACATACACAGTAACATTGGGAACCTAAACAGATGGCCTTTATATATCGGTACACAGTAACATTGGGAACCTAAACAGATGGCCTTTATATATCGGTACATACACAGTAACATTGGGAACCTAAACAGATGACCTTTATATATCGGTACATACACAGTAACATTGGGAACCTAAACAGATGACCTTTATATATCGGTACATACACAGTAACATTGGGAACCTAAACAGATGGCCTTTATATATCGGTACATACACAGTAACATTGGGAACCTAAACAGATGACCTTTATATATCGGTACATACACAGTAACATTGGGAACCTAAACAGATGGCCTTTATATATCGGTACATACACAGTAACATTGGGAACCTAAACAGATGACCTTTATATATCGGTACATACACAGTAACATTGGGAACCTAAACAGATGACCTTTATATATCGGTACATACACAGTAACATTGGGAACCTAAACAGATGGCCTTTATATATCGGTACATACACAGTAACATTGGGAACCTAAACAGATGGCCTTTATATATCGGTACATACACAGTAACATTGGGAACCTAAACAGATGACCTTTATATATCGGTACACAGTAACATTGGGAACCTAAACAGATGGCCTTTATATATCGGTACACAGTAACATTGGGAACCTAAACAGATGGCCTTTATATATCGGTACATACACAGTAACATTGGGAACCTAAACAGATGGCCTTTATATATCGGTACATACACAGTAACATTGGGAACCTAAACAGATGGCCTTTATATATCGGTACATACACAGTAACATTGGGAACCTAAACAGATGGCCTTTATATATCGGTACATACACAGTAACATTGGGAACCTAAACAGATGACCTTTATATATCGGTACACAGTAACATTGGGAACCTAAACAGATGGCCTTTATATATCGGTACATACACAGTAACATTGGGAACCTAAACAGATGGCCTTTATATATCGGTACATACACAGTAACATTGGGAACCTAAACAGATGACCTTTATATATCGGTACATACACAGTAACATTGGGAACCTAAACAGATGACCTTTATATATCGGTACATACAGTAACATTGGGAACCTAAACAGATGACCTTTATATATCGGTACATACACAGTAACATTGGGAACCTAAACAGATGACCTTTATATATCGGTACATACACAGTAACATTGGGAACCTAAACAGATGGCCTTTATATATCGGTACATACACAGTAACATTGGGAACCTAAACAGATGACCTTTATATATCGGTACACAGTAACATTGGGAACCTAAACAGATGGCCTTTATATATCGGTACATACACAGTAACATTGGGAACCTAAACAGATGGCCTTTATATATCGGTACATACACAGTAACATTGGGAACCTAAACAGATGGCCTTTATATATCGGTACATACACAGTAACATTGGGAACCTAAACAGATGGCCTTTATATATCGGTACACAGTAACATTGGGAACCTAAACAGATGGCCTTTATATATCGGTACATACACAGTAACATTGGGAACCTAAACAGATGGCCTTTATATATCGGTACACAGTAACATTGGGAACCTAAACAGATGGCCTTTATATATCGGTACATACACAGTAACATTGGGAACCTAAACAGATGGCCTTTATATATCGGTACATACACAGTAACATTGGGAACCTAAACAGATGACCTTTATATATCGGTACATACACAGTAACATTGGGAACCTAAACAGATGGCCTTTATATATCGGTACATACACAGTAACATTGGGAATCTAAACAGATGGCCTTTATATATCGGTACATACACAGTAACATTGGGAACCTAAACAGATGGCCTTTATATATCGGTACATACACAGTAACATTGGGAACCTAAACAGATGGCCTTTATATATCGGTACATACACAGTAACATTGGGAACCTAAACAGATGGCCTTTATATATCGGTACATACACAGTAACATTGGGAACCTAAACAGATGGCCTTTATATATCGGTACATACACAGTAACATTGGGAATCTAAACAGATGGCCTTTATATATCGGTACATACACAGTAACATTGGGAACCTAAACAGATGACCTTTATATATCGGTACATACACAGTAACATTGGGAACCTAAACAGATGGCCTTTATATATCGGTACATACACAGTAACATTGGGAACCTAAACAGATGACCTTTATATATCGGTACATACACAGTAACATTGGGAACCTAAACAGATGACCTTTATATATCGGTACATACACAGTAACATTGGGAACCTAAACAGATGGCCTTTATATATCGGTACATACACAGTAACATTGGGAACCTAAACAGATGGCCTTTATATATCGGTACATACACAGTAACATTGGGAACCTAAACAGATGACCTTTATATATCGGTACATACACAGTAACATTGGGAACCTAAACAGATGACCTTTATATATCGGTACATACACAGTAACATTGGGAACCTAAACAGATGACCTTTATATATCGGTACATACACAGTAACATTGGGAATCTAAACAGATGGCCTTTATATATCGGTACATACACAGTAACATTGGGAACCTAAACAGATGGCCTTTATATATCGGTACATACACAGTAACATTGGGAACCTAAACAGATGACCTTTATATATCGGTACATACACAGTAACATTGGGAACCTAAACAGATGGCCTTTATATATCGGTACATACACAGTAACATTGGGAACCTAAACAGATGGCCTTTATATATCGGTACATACACAGTAACATTGGGAACCTAAACAGATGACCTTTATATATCGGTACATACACAGTAACATTGGGAACCTAAACAGATGGCCTTTATATATCGGTACATACACAGTAACATTGGGAACCTAAACAGATGACCTTTATATATCGGTACATACACAGTAACATTGGGAACCTAAACAGATGCACCTTTATATATCGGTACATACACAGTAACACTGGGAACCTAAACAGATGGCCTTTATATATCGGTACATACACAGTAACATTGGGAACCTAAACAGATGGCCTTTATATATCGGTACATACACAGTAACATTGGGAACCTAAACAGATGGCCTTTATATATCGGTACATACACAGTAACATTGGGAACCTAAACAGATGGCCTTTATATATCGGTACATACACAGTAACATTGGGAACCTAAACAGATGGCCTTTATATATCGGTACATACACAGTAACATTGGGAACCTAAACAGATGGCCTTTATATATCGGTACATACACAGTAACATTGGGAACCTAAACAGATGGCCTTTATATATCGGTACATACACAGTAACATTGGGAACCTAAACAGATGGCCTTTATATATCGGTACATACACAGTAACATTGGGAACCTAAACAGATGGCCTTTATATATCGGTACATACACAGTAACATTGGGAACCTAAACAGATGGCCTTTATATATCGGTACATACACAGTAACATTGGGAACCTAAACAGATGGCCTTTATATATCGGTACATACACAGTAACATTGGGAACCTAAACAGATGACCTTTATATATCGGTACATACACAGTAACATTGGGAACCTAAACAGATGACCTTTATATATCGGTACACAGTAACATTGGGAACCTAAACAGATGACCTTTATATATCGGTACATACACAGTAACATTGGGAACCTAAACAGATGGACCTTTATATATCGGTACATACACAGTAACATTGGGAACCTAAACAGATGGCCTTTATATATCGGTACATACACAGTAACATTGGGAACCTAAACAGATGGCCTTTATATATCGGTACACAGTAACATTGGGAACCTAAACAGATGGCCTTTATATATCGGTACACAGTAACATTGGGAACCTAAACAGATGGCCTTTATATATCGGTACATACACAGTAACATTGGGAACCTAAACAGATGGCCTTTATATATCGGTACATACACAGTAACATTGGGAACCTAAACAGATGGCCTTTATATATCGGTACATACACAGTAACATTGGGAACCTAAACAGATGGCCTTTATATATCGGTACATACACAGTAACATTGGGAACCTAAACAGATGGCCTTTATATATCGGTACATACACAGTAACATTGGGAACCTAAACAGATGGCCTTTATATATCGGTACATACACAGTAACATTGGGAACCTAAACAGATGGCCTTTATATATCGGTACATACACAGTAACATTGGGAACCTAAACAGATGACCTTTATATATCGGTACATACACAGTAACATTGGGAACCTAAACAGATGGCCTTTATATATCGGTACATACACAGTAACATTGGGAACCTAAACAGATGGCCTTTATATATCGGTACATACACAGTAACATTGGGAACCTAAACAGATGGCCTTTATATATCGGTACATACACAGTAACATTGGGAACCTAAACAGATGGCCTTTATATATCGGTACATACACAGTAACATTGGGAACCTAAACAGATGGCCTTTATATATCGGTACATACACAGTAACATTGGGAACCTAAACAGATGACCTTTATATATCGGTACATACACAGTAACATTGGGAACCTAAACAGATGACCTTTATATATCGGTACACAGTAACATTGGGAACCTAAACAGATGACCTTTATATATCGGTACATACACAGTAACATTGGGAACCTAAACAGATGGCCTTTATATATCGGTACATACACAGTAACATTGGGAACCTAAACAGATGGCCTTTATATATCGGTACATACACAGTAACATTGGGAACCTAAACAGATGACCTTTATATATCGGTACATACACAGTAACATTGGGAACCTAAACAGATGGCCTTTATATATCGGTACATACACAGTAACATTGGGAACCTAAACAGATGGCCTTTATATATCGGTACATACACAGTAACATTGGGAACCTAAACAGATGACCTTTATATATCGGTACATACACAGTAACATTGGGAACCTAAACAGATGGCCTTTATATATCGGTACATACACAGTAACATTGGGAACCTAAACAGATGGCCTTTATATATCGGTACATACACAGTAACATTGGGAACCTAAACAGATGGCCTTTATATATCGGTACACAGTAACATTGGGAACCTAAACAGATGGCCTTTATATATCGGTACATACACAGTAACATTGGGAACCTAAACAGATGGCCTTTATATATCGGTACATACACAGTAACATTGGGAACCTAAACAGATGGCCTTTATATATCGGTACATACACAGTAACATTGGGAACCTAAACAGATGACCTTTATATATCGGTACATACACAGTAACATTGGGAACCTAAACAGATGGCCTTTATATATCGGTACATACACAGTAACATTGGGAACCTAAACAGATGGCCTTTATATATCGGTACATACACAGTAACATTGGGAACCTAAACAGATGGCCTTTATATATCGGTACATACACAGTAACATTGGGAACCTAAACAGATGACCTTTATATATCGGTACACAGTAACATTGGGAACCTAAACAGATGGCCTTTATATATCGGTACATACACAGTAACATTGGGAACCTAAACAGATGACCTTTATATATCGGTACATACACAGTAACATTGGGAACCTAAACAGATGGCCTTTATATATCGGTACATACACAGTAACATTGGGAACCTAAACAGATGGCCTTTATATATCGGTACATACACAGTAACATTGGGAACCTAAACAGATGGCCTTTATATATCGGTACATACACAGTAACATTGGGAACCTAAACAGATGGCCTTTATATATCGGTACATACACAGTAACATTGGGAACCTAAACAGATGGCCTTTATATATCGGTACATACACAGTAACATTGGGAACCTAAACAGATGGCCTTTATATATCGGTACATACACAGTAACATTGGGAACCTAAACAGATGGCCTTTATATATCGGTACATACACAGTAACATTGGGAACCTAAACAGATGGCCTTTATATATCGGTACATACACAGTAACATTGGGAACCTAAACAGATGGCCTTTATATATCGGTACATACACAGTAACATTGGGAACCTAAACAGATGGCCTTTATATATCGGTACATACACAGTAACATTGGGAACCTAAACAGATGGCCTTTATATATCGGTACATACACAGTAACATTGGGAACCTAAACAGATGGCCTTTATATATCGGTACATACACAGTAACATTGGGAACCTAAACAGATGGCCTTTATATATCGGTACATACACAGTAACATTGGGAACCTAAACAGATGGCCTTTATATATCGGTACATACACAGTAACATTGGGAACCTAAACAGATGGCCTTTATATATCGGTACATACACAGTAACATTGGGAACCTAAACAGATGGCCTTTATATATCGGTACATACACAGTAACATTGGGAACCTAAACAGATGGCCTTTATATATCGGTACATACACAGTAACATTGGGAACCTAAACAGATGGCCTTTATATATCGGTACATACACAGTAACATTGGGAACCTAAACAGATGGACCTTTATATATCGGTACATACACAGTAACATTGGGAACCTAAACAGATGGCCTTTATATATCGGTACATACACAGTAACATTGGGAACCTAAACAGATGGCCTTTATATATCGGTACATACACAGTAACATTGGGAACCTAAACAGATGGCCTTTATATATCGGTACATACACAGTAACATTGGGAACCTAAACAGATGGCCTTTATATATCGGTACATACACAGTAACATTGGGAACCTAAACAGATGGCCTTTATATATCGGTACATACACAGTAACATTGGGAACCTAAACAGATGGCCTTTATATATCGGTACATACACAGTAACATTGGGAATCTAAACAGATGGCCTTTATATATCGGTACATACACAGTAACATTGGGAACCTAAACAGATGACCTTTATATATCGGTACATACACAGTAACATTGGGAACCTAAACAGATGGCCTTTATATATCGGTACATACACAGTAACATTGGGAACCTAAACAGATGGCCTTTATATATCGGTACATACACAGTAACATTGGGAACCTAAACAGATGGCCTTTATATATCGGTACATACACAGTAACATTGGGAATCTAAACAGATGGCCTTTATATATCGGTACATACACAGTAACATTGGGAACCTAAACAGATGGCCTTTATATATCGGTACATACACAGTAACATTGGGAACCTAAACAGATGGCCTTTATATATCGGTACATACACAGTAACATTGGGAACCTAAACAGATGGCCTTTATATATCGGTACATACAGTAACATTGGGAACCTAAACAGATGGCCTTTATATATCGGTACATACACAGTAACATTGGGAACCTAAACAGATGGCCTTTATATATCGGTACATACACAGTAACATTGGGAACCTAAACAGATGACCTTTATATATCGGTACATACACAGTAACATTGGGAACCTAAACAGATGGCCTTTATATATCGGTACACAGTAACATTGGGAACCTAAACAGATGGCCTTTATATATCGGTACATACACAGTAACATTGGGAACCTAAACAGATGGCCTTTATATATCGGTACATACACAGTAACATTGGGAACCTAAACAGATGGCCTTTATATATCGGTACATACACAGTAACATTGGGAACCTAAACAGATGGCCTTTATATATCGGTACATACAGTAACATTGGGAACCTAAACAGATGGCCTTTATATATCGGTACATACACAGTAACATTGGGAACCTAAACAGATGGCCTTTATATATCGGTACATACACAGTAACATTGGGAACCTAAACAGATGGCCTTTATATATCGGTACATACACAGTAACATTGGGAATCTAAACAGATGGCCTTTATATATCGGTACATACACAGTAACATTGGGAACCTAAACAGATGGCCTTTATATATCGGTACACAGTAACATTGGGAACCTAAACAGATGACCTTTATATATCGGTACATACACAGTAACATTGGGAACCTAAACAGATGGCCTTTATATATCGGTACATACACAGTAACATTGGGAACCTAAACAGATGGCCTTTATATATCGGTACATACACAGTAACATTGGGAACCTAAACAGATGGCCTTTATATATCGGTACATACACAGTAACATTGGGAACCTAAACAGATGGCCTTTATATATCGGTACATACACAGTAACATTGGGAACCTAAACAGATGGACCTTTATATATCGGTACATACACAGTAACATTGGGAACCTAAACAGATGACCTTTATATATCGGTACATACACAGTAACATTGGGAACCTAAACAGATGACCTTTATATATCGGTACATACACAGTAACATTGGGAACCTAAACAGATGGCCTTTATATATCGGTACATACACAGTAACATTGGGAACCTAAACAGATGACCTTTATATATCGGTACATACACAGTAACATTGGGAACCTAAACAGATGACCTTTATATATCGGTACATACACAGTAACATTGGGAACCTAAACAGATGACCTTTATATATCGGTACATACACAGTAACATTGGGAACCTAAACAGATGGCCTTTATATATCGGTACATACACAGTAACATTGGGAACCTAAACAGATGGACCTTTATATATCGGTACATACACAGTAACATTGGGAATCTAAACAGATGGCCTTTATATATCGGTACATACACAGTAACATTGGGAACCTAAACAGATGGACCTTTATATATCGGTACATACACAGTAACATTGGGAACCTAAACAGATGGCCTTTATATATCGGTACATACACAGTAACATTGGGAACCTAAACAGATGGCCTTTATATATCGGTACATACACAGTAACATTGGGAACCTAAACAGATGGCCTTTATATATCGGTACATACACAGTAACATTGGGAATCTAAACAGATGGCCTTTATATATCGGTACATACACAGTAACATTGGGAACCTAAACAGATGGCCTTTATATATCGGTACATACACAGTAACATTGGGAACCTAAACAGATGACCTTTATATATCGGTACATACACAGTAACATTGGGAACCTAAACAGATGGACCTTTATATATCGGTACATACACAGTAACATTGGGAACCTAAACAGCTGGCCTTTATATATCGGTACATACACAGTAACATTGGGAACCTAAACAGATGACCTTTATATATCGGTACATACACAGTAACATTGGGAACCTAAACAGATGGCCTTTATATATCGGTACATACACAGTAACATTGGGAACCTAAACAGATGACCTTTATATATCGGTACATACACAGTAACATTGGGAACCTAAACAGATGGCCTTTATATATCGGTACATACACAGTAACATTGGGAACCTAAACAGATGGCCTTTATATATCGGTACATACACAGTAACATTGGGAACCTAAACAGATGGCCTTTATATATCGGTACATACACAGTAACATTGGGAACCTAAACAGATGGCCTTTATATATCGGTACATACACAGTAACATTGGGAACCTAAACAGATGGCCTTTATATATCGGTACATACACAGTAACATTGGGAACCTAAACAGATGGCCTTTATATATCGGTACATACACAGTAACATTGGGAACCTAAACAGATGGCCTTTATATATCGGTACATACACAGTAACATTGGGAACCTAAACAGATGGCCTTTATATATCGGTACATACACAGTAACATTGGGAACCTAAACAGATGGCCTTTATATATCGGTACATACACAGTAACATTGGGAACCTAAACAGATGACCTTTATATATCGGTACATACACAGTAACATTGGGAATCTAAACAGATGGCCTTTATATATCGGTACATACACAGTAACATTGGGAACCTAAACAGATGGCCTTTATATATCGGTACATACACAGTAACATTGGGAACCTAAACAGATGGACTTTATATATCGGTACATACACAGTAACATTGGGAACCTAAACAGATGACCTTTATATATCGGTACACAGTAACATTGGGAACCTAAACAGATGACCTTTATATATCGGTACATACACAGTAACATTGGGAACCTAAACAGATGGCCTTTATATATCGGTACATACACAGTAACATTGGGAACCTAAACAGATGACCTTTATATATCGGTACATACACAGTAACATTGGGAACCTAAACAGATGGCCTTTATATATCGGTACATACACAGTAACATTGGGAACCTAAACAGATGGCCTTTATATATCGGTACATACACAGTAACATTGGGAATCTAAACAGATGGCCTTTATATATCGGTACATACACAGTAACATTGGGAATCTAAACAGATGACCTTTATATATCGGTACATACACAGTAACATTGGGAACCTAAACAGATGGCCTTTATATATCGGTACATACACAGTAACATTGGGAACCTAAACAGATGGCCTTTATATATCGGTACATACACAGTAACATTGGGAACCTAAACAGATGACCTTTATATATCGGTACATACACAGTAACATTGGGAACCTAAACAGATGGCCTTTATATATCGGTACATACACAGTAACATTGGGAACCTAAACAGATGGCCTTTATATATCGGTACATACACAGTAACATTGGGAACCTAAACAGATGGCCTTTATATATCGGTACATACACAGTAACATTGGGAACCTAAACAGATGGCCTTTATATATCGGTACATACACAGTAACATTGGGAACCTAAACAGATGGCCTTTATATATCGGTACATACACAGTAACATTGGGGACCTAAACAGATGGACCTTTATATATCGGTACATACACAGTAACATTGGGAACCTAAACAGATGGCCTTTATATATCGGTACATACACAGTAACATTGGGAACCTAAACAGATGACCTTTATATATCGGTACACAGTAACATTGGGAACCTAAACAGATGGCCTTTATATATCGGTACATACACAGTAACATTGGGAACCTAAACAGATGGCCTTTATATATCGGTACATACACAGTAACATTGGGAACCTAAACAGATGGCCTTTATATATCGGTACATACACAGTAACATTGGGAATCTAAACAGATGGCCTTTATATATCGGTACATACACAGTAACATTGGGAACCTAAACAGATGGACCTTTATATATCGGTACATACACAGTAACATTGGGAACCTAAACAGATGACCTTTATATATCGGTACATACACAGTAACATTGGGAACCTAAACAGATGGCCTTTATATATCGGTACATACACAGTAACATTGGGAACCTAAACAGATGGCCTTTATATATCGGTACATACACAGTAACATTGGGAACCTAAACAGATGGACCTTTATATATCGGTACATACACAGTAACATTGGGAACCTAAACAGATGGCCTTTATATATCGGTACATACACAGTAACATTGGGAATCTAAACAGATGGCCTTTATATATCGGTACATACACAGTAACATTGGGAACCTAAACAGATGGACCTTTATATATCGGTACATACACAGTAACATTGGGAACCTAAACAGATGGACCTTTATATATCGGTACATACACAGTAACATTGGGAACCTAAACAGATGGCCTTTATATATCGGTACATACACAGTAACATTGGGAACCTAAACAGATGGCCTTTATATATCGGTACACACAGTAACATTGGGAACCTAAACAGATGACCTTTATATATCGGTACATACACAGTAACATTGGGAACCTAAACAGATGGCCTTTATATATCGGTACATACACAGTAACATTGGGAACCTAAACAGATGGCCTTTATATATCGGTACATACACAGTAACATTGGGAACCTAAACAGATGACCTTTATATATCGGTACACACAGTAACATTGGGAACCTAAACAGATGGACCTTTATATATCGGTACATACACAGTAACATTGGGAACCTAAACAGATGGCCTTTATATATCGGTACATACACAGTAACATTGGGAACCTAAACAGATGGCCTTTATATATCGGTACACAGTAACATTGGGAACCTAAACAGATGGCCTTTATATATCGGTACATACACAGTAACATTGGGAACCTAAACAGATGACCTTTATATATCGGTACATACACAGTAACATTGGGAACCTAAACAGATGGCCTTTATATATCGGTACATACACAGTAACATTGGGAACCTAAACAGATGGCCTTTATATATCGGTACATACACAGTAACATTGGGAACCTAAACAGATGGCCTTTATATATCGGTACATACACAGTAACATTGGGAACCTAAACAGATGGCCTTTATATATCGGTACATACACAGTAACATTGGGAACCTAAACAGATGACCTTTATATATCGGTACACAGTAACATTGGGAACCTAAACAGATGACCTTTATATATCGGTACACAGTAACATTGGGAACCTAAACAGATGACCTTTATATATCGGTACATACACAGTAACATTGGGAACCTAAACAGATGACCTTTATATATCGGTACACAGTAACATTGGGAACCTAAACAGATGACCTTTATATATCGGTACATACAGTAACATTGGGAACCTAAACAGATGACCTTTATATATCGGTACATACACAGTAACATTGGGAACCTAAACAGATGACCTTTATATATCGGTACATACACAGTAACATTGGGAACCTAAACAGATGGCCTTTATATATCGGTACATACACAGTAACATTGGGAACCTAAACAGATGACCTTTATATATCGGTACATACACAGTAACATTGGGAACCTAAACAGATGGCCTTTATATATCGGTACATACACAGTAACATTGGGAACCTAAACAGATGACCTTTATATATCGGTACACAGTAACATTGGGAACCTAAACAGATGACCTTTATATATCGGTACATACACAGTAACATTGGGAACCTAAACAGATGGCCTTTATATATCGGTACATACACAGTAACATTGGGAACCTAAACAGATGGCCTTTATATATCGGTACATACACAGTAACATTGGGAACCTAAACAGATGGCCTTTATATATCGGTACATACACAGTAACATTGGGAACCTAAACAGATGGCCTTTATATATCGGTACATACACAGTAACATTGGGAACCTAAACAGATGACCTTTATATATCGGTACATACACAGTAACATTGGGAACCTAAACAGATGGACCTTTATATATCGGTACATACACAGTAACATTGGGAACCTAAACAGATGGACCTTTATATATCGGTACATACACAGTAACATTGGGAACCTAAACAGATGACCTTTATATATCGGTACATACACAGTAACATTGGGAACCTAAACAGATGACCTTTATATATCGGTACATACACAGTAACATTGGGAACCTAAACAGATGACCTTTATATATCGGTACATACACAGTAACATTGGGAACCTAAACAGATGGCCTTTATATATCGGTACATACACAGTAACATTGGGAACCTAAACAGATGGCCTTTATATATCGGTACATACACAGTAACATTGGGAACCTAAACAGATGGCCTTTATATATCGGTACACAGTAACATTGGGAACCTAAACAGATGGCCTTTATATATCGGTACATACACAGTAACATTGGGAACCTAAACAGATGGCCTTTATATATCGGTACATACACAGTAACATTGGGAACCTAAACAGATGACCTTTATATATCGGTACATACACAGTAACATTGGGAACCTAAACAGATGGCCTTTATATATCGGTACATACACAGTAACATTGGGAACCTAAACAGATGGCCTTTATATATCGGTACATACACAGTAACATTGGGAACCTAAACAGATGACCTTTATATATCGGTACACAGTAACATTGGGAACCTAAACAGATGGCCTTTATATATCGGTACATACACAGTAACATTGGGAACCTAAACAGATGACCTTTATATATCGGTACATACACAGTAACATTGGGAACCTAAACAGATGACCTTTATATATCGGTACATACACAGTAACATTGGGAACCTAAACAGATGGCCTTTATATATCGGTACACAGTAACATTGGGAACCTAAACAGATGACCTTTATATATCGGTACACAGTAACATTGGGAACCTAAACAGATGGCCTTTATATATCGGTACACAGTAACATTGGGAACCTAAACAGATGACCTTTATATATCGGTACATACACAGTAACATTGGGAACCTAAACAGATGACCTTTATATATCGGTACATACACAGTAACATTGGGAACCTAAACAGATGACCTTTATATATCGGTACATACACAGTAACATTGGGAACCTAAACAGATGACCTTTATATATCGGTACATACACAGTAACATTGGGAACCTAAACAGATGGCCTTTATATATCGGTACATACACAGTAACATTGGGAACCTAAACAGATGGCCTTTATATATCGGTACACAGTAACATTGGGAACCTAAACAGATGGCCTTTATATATCGGTACATACACAGTAACATTGGGAACCTAAACAGATTACCTTGAGTTCCAGTTGATCTTTATACTGAGGTCTATACAGATTATCAGTTTTTCAGTTTACATTGGAAAAAGATGTTTATGTTACCATGAAGTTCATATTCAATGGATTGTGTTATATTGCATGTGGAACAAAACAGGTGGCCTTTATACACAGGTTTTTGTAGTACGCATGCATATGGCCTATAAGAAGTTTGAGTGTATTGGACAATAGATACCATTCAAGGAATATGTAGGTAACTTAGTCTATTGTCACCTAAATATAGGGCTAATTAGGATGTAAAAAGAGATTATGAAACTCACCTTCCCAAAATACCTAGGGAAAACATTCTCGTCTTCAATAACATGGGCAAATCCACCTTGTAGGCCAAAGTCCACACTGAAAAACGGGAATCCTTTTGGTACCTGGGAAACAAATCAACAATTATAAAGATCGAAGAGACCAAGGTCTTATTTCATTGATACAAACTGTTGGGCCAATCATATCACTTTCTATCCTTACCAATGTCTGATTTTATTGATACAAACTTTGACCAATCATATCCATCGTTACAAATCGGCTCTTGTTTAATTAGTTTCTTAATTCTTATTGAAGCAAAATTGAAAATATTGAAGGTATTTGTTATAACTTGACCTGTAATGAAGTTTTTAATATCAAGAAAATGTATAAAACGTTTGTAGGAATGTTAAAGTAAAGTCTGCTGACAACAATCTAAAAGAAATTTATCTAATGGGTTCTATGTCCACTACTACGCCCTTTTTAGCCTTTCAGCTGACAAGTAGAAACAGAATCAACTTACAGCCCTTCTTATGCTCTTCTGGCTAAGATCTACAACCTTCTTGTTCTGTGACCATTCTGTCTCTGAGTCCTGGATAGCTTTCTGTAAGATAATGAAACAAATCAACATACTCTTTTTTGATATGTACTTTAGCTAAAATGTGATAGTTTGCATCTACCTGTACACTTGTTATGCTATCTTCACCATATCTGATTAAAACTTGATAGGTTTTGCTGAAAATTTATTGAGTCTGAGTTGCTTCCTGATATAATACACTGTATCATGAATTTGCAAAGTCACCATTAATTACGATTGTAAGAAATCTTTTAACTAACTGTAGCATTCTAGGGAAATACATTTGATAAATTTAAGGTTTTACAGTAACAAAATATGAATCCATCCATTGAAATAGATAGGTGCTAGGTCGCCAGTCTACTGTTGCAGTTATACAATAAATATATATCTATACCTTGAAATAGACAGGTGCTAGGTCACCAGTCTACTATGGCAGTTATACAATAAATATATATCTATACCTTGAAATAGATAGGTGCTAGGTCGCCAGTCTACTGTGGCAGTTATACAATAAATATATATCTATACCTTGAAATAGACAGGTGCTAGGTCGCCAGTCTACTGTGGCAGTTATACAATAAATATATATCTCTACCTTGAAATAGACATGTGCTAGGTCGCCAGTCTACTGTGGCAGTTATACAATAAATATATATCTCTACCTTGAAATAGACAGGTGCTAGGTCGCCAGTCTACTGTTGCAGTTATACAATAAATATATATCTCTACCTTGAAATAGATAGGTGCTAGGTCGCCAGTCTCCCTTGGCATCGGTACACATTCGAGATGCATGTGGGGGAAATATTTCAGACCCATACTTGTCTCCATAAACATCACATCCAGATCCATGCTCTCAAACATCTTTGTCAAAGTCTTCCTGAATAGCTAAAACAAGATAAACAGAAAAACTTAAAATTCTCGAGAGGGTCACAAATACTAAACTGTATTGTTGTCAGAGTCACAAATACTAAACTGTATTGTTGTCAGAGTCACAAATACTAAACTGTATTGTTGTCAGGGTCACAAATACTAAACTGTATTGTTGTCAGAGTCACAAATACTAAACTGTATTGTTGTCAAGGTCACAAATACTTAACTGTATTATTGTCAGTGTCACACATACTAAACTGTATTGTTGTCAAGGTCACAAATACTAAACTGTATTGTTGTCAGAGTCACAAATACTAAACTGTATTGTTGTCGGGGTCACAAATACTTCACTGTATTGTTGTCAGGGTCACAAATACTTAACTGTACTGTTGTCAGGGTCAAAAATACTTCACTGTATTGTTGTCAGGGTCACAAATACTAAACTGCATTGTTGTCAGGGTCAAAAATACTTCACTGTATTGTTGTCAGGGTCAAAAATACTTCACTGTATTGTTAAATACTAAACTGTATTGATGTCAGGGTCACACATACTTAACTGTACTGATGTCAGGGTCACACATACTAAACTGTATTGTTGTCAGGGTCAAAAATACTTCACTGTATTGTTGTCAGGGTCAAAAATACTTCACTGTATTGTTAAATACTAAACTGTACTGATGTCAGAGTCACAAATACTAAACTGTATTGTTAAATACTAAACTGTACTGATGTCAGAGTCACAAATACTAAACTGTATTGTTGTCGGGGTCATAAATACTGAACTGTACTGTTGTCAGGGTCAAAAATACTTCACTGTATTGTTGTCAGGGTCACAAATACTAAACTGCATTGTTGTCAGGGTCAAAAATACTTCACTGTGTATTGTTGTCAGGGTCATAAATACTTAACTGTACTGTTGTCAGGGTCACAAATACTAAACTGTATTGTTGTCAGGGTCATAAATATTTAACTGTACTGTTGTCAGGGTCACAAATACTAAACTGCATTGTTGTCAGGGTCAAAAATACTTCACTGTGTATTGTTGTCAGGGTCACAAATACTAAACTGTACTGTTGTCAGGGTCACAAATACTAAACTGTATTGTTGTCAGGGTCACAAATACTAAACTGTACTGTTGTCAGGGTCACAAATACTAAACTGTATTGTTGTCAGGGTCACAGATACTTAACTGTACTGTAGTCAGGGTCACAAATACTTAGCTGTACTGTAGTCAGGGTCACAAATACTAAACTGTACTGTTAAATACGTAACTGTATTGTTGTCAAGGTCAAATATACTTAACTTTATTATTGTCAGGGTCAGAAATACTAAACTGTACTGTTAAATACTTATCTGTATTGTTGTCAGGGTCAAAAATACTTAACTTTATTATTGTCAGGGTCAAATATACTAAACTGTATTATTGTCAGGGTCAAAAATTAACTGTACTGTTAAATACTTAACTGTATTGTTGTCAGGGTCAAAAATACTAAACTGTATTGTTGTCAAGGTCACAAATACTAAACTGTATTGTTGTCAAGGTCACAAATACTTAACTGTATTGTTGTCAAGGTCACAAATACTAAACTGTATTGTTGTCAAGGTCACAAATACTAAGCTGTATTGTTGTCAGGGTCAAATATACTAAACTGTATTGTTGTCAGGGTCACAAATACTAAACTGTATTGTTGTCAAGGTCACAAATACTAAACTATATTGTTGTCAGGGTCACAAATACTAAACTGTACTGTTGTCAGGGTCACAAATACTTAACTGTACTGTTGTCAGGGTCACAAATACTAAACTGTATTGTTGTCAGGGTCAAAAATACTTAACTGTATTGTTGTCAGGGTCACAAATACTAAATTGTATTGTTGTCAAGGTCACAAATACTAAGCTGTATTGTTGTCAGGGTCACAAATACTAAACTGTATTGTTGTCAGGGTCAAAAATACTTAACTGTATTGTTGTCAGGGTCACAAATACTTGACTGTATTGTTGTCAGGATCACAAATACTTAAATGTGATGTTGTCAAAGTTACAAATACATAAATTTAATGTTGTTAAGGTCACAAATACTTTATTGTCAAGGTCACAAATATCTATACATGAGAGGTTGTGAAGGTTAGAAATATATAAATTTAATGCTGGCAAGGTCACAAATACATACATGTATATAAGTTTAGTGTTGTCATGGTTACAAACACTGAAATCACAAACATCACAATATAATAAGCAGAAAAGAAACCAAGGTAGGAAAACCTGCATCTTTTATCTGACTTCAATAAGCCTACCCGTGTCTACTGCTGTTTAGTAGAAATGGTAACAGATATTTCATTGTCCTGTGATAAGCTCACCCCCTACTTTAAGTCAAACTTTAGGTATTGGTCTCCCTAGTATGCATATCATAAGATAAATATTAGAAAGATCTAAGCAACAATTGCTGTGCATCATTACTTAGGCTGTATTCATGTATTGTTATAGTGATTTATCGATCACAACAGCAGTCGAAGTGGTAACTTTCCAAACTTTTATTATTTCGTCGACCGGTTTCGTCTTATGTAGGCTTCATCAGGACAAATTTTACAAATATTGGTACCCTATTGTACATGAAATGCGGCTCCCATCCAAGTCTAAAAATAGTATATGATTATGACGTAATTATTTATGACGTTTCTCCCATTATGCCGAGTGCCAGGTCCGCCTTCAAAAGGTCCATTGCCTGGTCCAGGACTTATCGTATTTCTCCTATTGCTCGATCGCCCAGCATACCATTGGGTATCCAGCGGAGAAGTGGAGGACCCTCTACCCACCCGACCAAACGCACAGTGTTGGCTCTATTACCTTCATCCATAAGAGTGATTTTATTTATGAAATAATCTCAAAGTGAAACAATGGCATCAAGTGATATTTAAGTGACTTATTTGAAATCATATCTCTGATCCATGGAGTTGGTAGATTTACTGTATGTATGTTACCTGTAATTCATTCCACACATCTTCATCCATAGCAGTACTGGATGTCACATGTTGCATGGGGACCACCAAACAGTGACCCTCGGTTAACGAACGGTGGTTAGGCATACACAAATATACCTAAAATATCAAATATATAAACAGGCGTACATAGATATACATACATCATTTTCCCTTTTTGCCCGCCCCTCAACAATATACTAGGACATACACCTACAATATACTAGGACATACATCTACAATATACAAGAGGCCCAATGGGCCTGTATCGCTCACCTGGCTCTACAGCAACTTTGAAGTTGATTGAGGTCATTTCTACAGATACTATGCTGATTACCTCTTTATTCAAACATCATAGTAAGCTAGGTTTATTCATATTAATAAATTTTCTTGTCCTTCATTCCAGCATTCTATTGGCCTAATATCAGGTCTCGGAGGCTCTTGGCTATTGCAAAATTATTGTTTACAGATTTAAACCGATTTCACCCCCATGACCTTGAATGTAGGTCAAGGTCATTTATTTGAACAAAGTTGGTAGCCCTTCACCCCAGCATGCTAAAAGCCTAATATCAAGTCCCTGGGCCTCTTGGTTATTAAGGAGAAGTCAATTGAAGATTATAGCCTATTTGAACAATGTGACATTTAGTGACCTTGAATGAAGGTCATTTATTTGAACAAACTTTGTAGCCCTTTACCATAGCATGCTACAGACCCAATACCAAGTCCCTGGGCCTCCTGGTTATTGAGAAGAAGTCTTTTGAAGATTATAGCCTATTTGACCCATGTGACCTTTAGTGAAGGTCAAGGTCATTTATTTGAACAAACTTTGTAGCCCTTCACCCCAGCATGCTACAGGCCCAATATCAAGTCCCTGGGCCTCTTGGTTATTGAGAAGAAGTTGTTTGAATGAAAAAGTTGGTGCCGGACGGCCGGACGGCCGGACGACGGACGCCGCACCACAGCATAAACTCACATGCCCTTCGGGCAGGTGAGCTAACTAGGACACACATCAACAATATTCTAGGACATACATCTACAATATACTAGGACATACATCTACAATATACTAGGACATACATGTGTAATAATATACTAGGACATTCTTCTTACCTTTGTTCCAATTGCAATAATTAGGTGTTTTGGAACACTGCCAAAACAAAACTGACATTTTTCCATAGCTGAAGCCATTTTTCTGTGTTCTGGAAAAAAAAACACGGAAAACTTTACATGATTATCCGCACAAAGTAGAAGATGATCTTCCAGACATGTCATTTGATCATGTAGTAAGCAGTTTCAGTTTTTTATAATATTTCCTCAGGATCACATTAGTAGTTCCTTATAAATTTTATTAGCTTTCCTTAGGTGATTTCAGAGAAATAGAATATATAAAATTTGTTTAGGCAGAGATTGATTTACTGGATGATGAATGCCACAGAGAACAAAACTACCATCAGACAAACGATTCATGCAAATCTATCCAAAATGACACACATTCTTATGAATGCACAAGGAATAAAATCTAAAATGTAATTAGGATAATCGCCAAATCAAAGAGATTGAGCTTAATCTATTTCTGAGGATAAATTGAAAAATATGACTGTTCATGTGTAACAAACACTACACAATATGTGGAGAGGATCACAATCACACCTGTGAGATCTACAAATGTAATAAAGTTGCAAAATGATTCTGTACCTCCAATAGCTAAAGAGCGCTCCTTTTCTTCTGTACGCGAGTCTGACTGCTTCTTTGATGCTCTGGACATGAACATATCATCTAACTGGTACTCATCATCAGTCTTCTCTACGGACTACAGGTAACAAATAACATTGTAACAAATAACATTGTAACAAATAACATTGTAACAAATAACATTGTAACATGGTAATGCATCTTAACAGTAGCACATCCTCAAAAACAACACGGCAAAGACAACAAACCCTCACACAACACATCCTCAAACATGCAACACATCCTCAAACACATCCTCAAACAAAACACATCCTCACTCACAACATATCCTCAAACAAAACACATCCTCACTCACAAAACATCCTCAAACAAAACACATCCTCACTCACAACATATCCTCAAACAAAACACATCCTCACTCACAAAACATCCTCACACACAACACATCCTCACACACAGAACATCCTCACACACAACACATCCTCACACACAACACATCCTCACACACAACACACCCTCACACACAACACATCCTCACTCACAACACATCCTCACACACAGAACATCCTCACTCACAACATATCCTCAAACAAAACACATCCTCAAACACAAAACATCCTCAAACACAACACATCCTCACACACAACACATCCTCACACACAACACATCCTCACTCACAACACATCCTCAAACGAAATACATCCTCACACACAACACATCCTCACACACAACACATCCTCACAAACATTACATCCTCACACACAACACATCCTCACAAACATTACATCCTCACACATTCGATTGTAAAATCTTTTCTCTGGAGATAGAATTCTGTGAGTGTTACATATCACATTAATCAGACTTTTTCTTGCTGTTAACATGGACTGATCAGAAAAGTAAAAACATTTTTTAACTAGAAATTTTGCAGGAAGTTTTGAGAGAATTAAAGGTTTTCTTGTAGTACAAACCAAATATAGATATGACCGACGACATTTTTGCATTTACCCAGCTTCAACTACACAACACCATATTTTAAACATTCTGCAGTACACATGTTTGCCATGACAGAAAGTTTACACCAGAAAAAAATTAGATTAATGTTGTTTGACAACTTTTCACCCCCATGTTGTAAACAATCTCATATTTAATCTGATTTGGTGACTATGGCACACTTAACACAGTTATCTATCATTCATTTTCTATTCAAGCAAATGTTGCAAATTTAATGAAAGGAAACTTTTACTTTATCTCCATTATTTTGATATACAATGTATCCTGTACATTTACAAAGTATACATTATTATTATTATACATATTTCTCTCGTACAACTACGACAGGAAATTCAAATCTATATCTTCGGATCACCAACACATGTAGTGTATATGATACATTGTGCTAATAAATAGATTTATAACATAGTAACACAAATGACGAAGGAAGACAACTTTTTGACTAGTGCCCTAACCGGGCCTCGAACTCACGATCTACGGCACCCAATCGCCTAGCCAGAAATACCTGCAGCTTATACCACTGCGCCACATAGGCGTTCTTATAAAAGAATGATTAAATGGTGCAGTGATGGTCGACCCGATACCCTAACATGATCATTGTGGAAGTCGTCTAATAGATGATATGAATACCTGGATCGACATGTATTTACATACATGGATACGAATTGTACATTATTATTATACATATATATATCATACTTACCCTTCCTGCCAGCCTAGCAAACATTGAGTTTTGATCTTCAGCTGTACCCATCTTCTCACGCATTACCTGTAGTCATTAATTTATATCGGCATCAAGATGGAAAAGGCTAATTACTTAAAACTATAACTAGAGCTGTTTGCCTGTTGATGTGAGTTTACCTTTAACATGTACATATGTAATTTGATATTCAAAACATTGAATTTACAGTTGTATCGTCCAATTTGTATATAAAATTTTCCTATTAAAATTAGATTTCAATTATCCTATTTAACAACTCATGATATAAGTGTTAATTCTGCAGGTCCTACAGGACTCCATGAACAGACAGTCAAGTTAAAATAACAGATACATATCTAATATTGTAACCTACCAGAGTATTCAAGTCAAATTTATCATCATCATCAAAGTAGCGCTGTCGGTCTCCAGTCTTGTCATGAGTTTCCACCTAAAACAAATATCACATATATATTGAGGACATGAAATACTGATAATAGATGAATCTGTATGTGTATATTGCACATATTGTACAATCTTAACCAAATCCATGTGATTTAAATTCAATTGAGTGACCTTACATTCAGAAAGTAAGAGTTCATATGGAGTAAAACTCCAAACAACTTTGAAGATACTTAGCATGTAAATACTAGTAATTCTGTCAATGCCTTAACACTCCAGCTTTATAAAAACATCAAACATTTTATCTCTTGACAGCATATTTGATATATCATATAAGATTTAGAAAACAAGTTAAATAATTACTAACCTTCTCTTTCTTCCTCCTACGTTTGCCGTGCTCCCTGGGGTGTTGGCTGTCAGGGAGTGGTCGGACCATTCCATCTCGCCCAGTTCGCGAGAGCACCACCTGATTATCCTCCTCACCCTCTTCCTCCTCCCCTGCTGGCTGTGGATTATTCTTGTGTTCCTCCCTCAGTTTCCTGGAGGCTTCCAACTGAGCTTTTATTTTTGCTGCCATTGCCTCGAAAATTATTACAATAATCAATGAAAGAACGCTACTGCTAGTCCTGGTGAATGAAAGAAATGAGATTTTTCTTCCCAGAGTACCATTTTCTATCATTCAGCTTATATAATTTGTGCAGAAATTATGATGTTATATAATATGTAAATATTAGATTAAATAGCAATAAAATAAAGAGAGCCAAAAGATAGATGGATGTACTACTCTCCTGATGTTTACAGCAATCATGGCAAAATATTTTTATTTAAATAATATTTCTGATTCCATTTTTACTAGTTGTCACGGCAGCAAATCACTAAGTATAGGCTCTATTTTCAGGTTACTGGTAGTTGTAACTTTTAAGAAAAATACCTCATTCCCCATCAGCTCTGCTTTTACTAGTTTAGCTCCAAGCTGGTTCATTTCCTGTTCCGAGAGAATCTTGACTTGTTGTTTGACGACCGTTTTCTTTGGTACCATCTCCTCTTTGTCAGATTTGTCATCAGATTCAGACGAAGTACTGCTCTCAGAAGAGGTGCTTGAGACTACAACATTAGAGATTAGACCAGAGTGAATGTGTGCTTTATAAACATAACGTACAGGGATGTACTTAAGTAACATATTGGAGAGGCCTTGACAGCTCAATTAATAGACCATCTGACCAATGGACCTCAGGTGAAGATCTCGAAGGTGGTCTATATTCAGGGAAGTTTGCATTTCTCAGGAAGCTGAGATTATAGATATTTCAGTTTAATATTGTTTATTGTCCTATCAACAACAAAGGTCACTCAAGGATGACATATTACGGATAAATGTAGAGTGCATTTGCATATATTTGCTCTTGAGGTTGTCTTTTTACTAGTGAAGTGTGATAGCGACCGTTTACTACTAGAAGAGCCCCATCAATATAAACCAAATATACATACATTTTGTACATGTATGGGAATCGAGATTATAAACATGTGCACAGTTGTACTGCATACACACAAACAAGGATGTATCATACCTGAAGGAAGACCGCTGCTGTCTTTTATTGGAAGGTTTGTCATCAGACAGTTTCGATGACTTGTCCTCAGGTTGCTTCGGTTTCATGAACTCTTTTTTCCTCCAAGATGATGTGTAATTATCTCCCCTTTCAGAGGTCCTACCTGATGAATTTGTTGACCTATTGTTGGGTTCTCCATCATTTTCTGATGGCCTCATAAACTTTGACCTAGGTTTAGTTATCACATCTTCATCACTGTCTACTGGTCTTTGGAATCTTTTTTTAGCATCATTTTTCTCTCTGAAGTCTCTTTCACGTGATCTTGACCTATCAGATCCTCTGTTTCTAGAGTTTGAACTTAGCATTTTCCTATCTTTATCCCTTGATCTTGACCTACGTCTGTCTTTTGACAAAGAATTTCTGTATTTTTCCCTTGACCTTGACCTCCTTGACCTATACTTTTCTCTTGATCTTGATCTTGATCTAGACTTTGAATATCTCCTTTTCGATCTATACCGGTCATTTGATCTTGATCTTGACCTTTTGCGAAAATTTGATGTCTGTTCATCATCACTGCTACCAGGTTTCCTGAAATTCTTTTTCCTAGATGTTGTTTTATCGTCATCACTGGGGTTATCATTGTTGTGTGGCTTTCTGAATCTCTTATTCCTAGACTCTGGTGAATGTGATCTCCTGTTCTTTTCACTCTCTCCTTTTCTCAGCTCTTTGTTTGCTTTTTCTGCATCAGCCAACATCGTTTTTAAAGCTTTCAATGACTGGAAACAGATAATGCAAATACATTATTAATTAAATGAAAACAAAAGTACAGTAACTAAAATGGAACATATTGTATAGCCAGTTATTTGTGTTCATTGAAAATGTCATTGCAAAAATATTCAATCATGAAATAATGTTACATTTGTATCTGCAATACATTCAGCTATTCTCATCATGCTGTAATACGACAGTGGATATACTGTACTCTTAATCAGCCACTAGGACAAAACAGTAAAAACATTTCGCTGTCAGTAATCAATTGCCCTAAATAGATTTTAGAATTAGTTTGGTTTAGGTCTCACAACGACAGTTGTAAATAAAGCTAGATAGAAATGTCAAACCTCAAATGAAACAAGAGATCTGAGATGGATCTAGATACCCACCATTCGTGGATTTTTATATGTTCTAGGTAAGTCTTAATCATCTTCTCTCACCATTGACAAACTTTATATTGTACTTTAGATCTGTTCTATAGAGCAGCCCCAATGTTGAACATGTGTAACTGAGAACAAACAAGAATCTTATCATTTGGGGAGAATCCAGTCCTTCCATTACTTCTTTCTAAAATAATCCAAATTGAACCAAAATATGGAGTTTGAGAAATATTCTCCCATTACTTCTAAACACGGATTGTCAGCAGACAAATGGATGGTGGACTACGAACAGCCCGCCTTCTGATGATGGTACTCTTAAAAGGAATGAAAAGCATTAAGTAAATCAATTAAATCGAAATCACTTATAGTTAAAACACACCCCATAAGTTTCTGCAGCAACTTCTTCCAATGTTTTGTTCTCATCTTTTGCCTTTTGGACACATCTATCGTAGGCCTTCTTCATCCAGGATAAACCTCCATCTCCCATTCCTGCTACAGGTTTCTCCTTTTTCTGTTCTTCTATAGGTAGCCCAGTGCCACCCTCCTTCCAATACGGATTTAGTTCTAAAGAATGTTGTCCAGGCTGCCACAAAAATAAAGAATTGTATTTCAGGATTAAGCACATTTGATCCCTGTGTTAATCAACTTTAGTCATTAAATTTCATAGCTTTCATCTCAGCATGCTTTTGGTAAAATATCATGACCCTGGAAGTTTTGGATATGCAGAAGAAGTTGTTTAAAAGGTTTTGACAGATTTGACCCGTGTGACCTTGAAAGTATGCCATGATTTGTCATTTGAACAAATTTGGAAGCCCACCACCTCAGCATGCTACTGGCCTAATACTGTTACCTTAGGCCATTTGGTTATTGAGAAGTTTAGATATTCACACACCTTTGACCCTGTGACCCTAAAAGTAGATCAGGGTCAGTCATTTGAACTTTCAACGAGATAAAAACAGAACCATCTCATTAAAATCAGCTGTTACATGGCAACATTTACTATGTACTATGCCTGAATGTAGTTAAAGTTAACGTAGCCATGTAGCAAAACTAGGCAATCCTTGAATATGTACCTGATCCAGAAGGTTTTGTTGTTTCTCTTTCTCTTCCTTATCCTGTTTTATACGCTCCCTGATTTCCTGTCGTGATGTCAAAGGAATCAACTCCATGGGGGCTTCCATCCAACTATCACGCTGTCAGATATACAGATATTTATGACAGAACATCTCAATGCTATTTTGAAAAACATGTTTTTTTAATTTTTTTCAATCGTAGTACGAAATCTTTTGAATTTGCACTGTTAAAACCAGCCTTCATTTCATATTAAAGAGATTTTATGTTTTATGTTTTTAGAAGACTTATAACTTTGCAAGCTTTGATGAGTTTCATTAAGTCTTATATACAATGAAAACAATTTTAAAAGTATTTTTTATCACAAAACTAAAAAAAAAACTTACATTTTGATAAGTTTTGAATTCAAAATGTGGAGGGAGGCAGCCATTTTACTGAGCCATTTTCAATTCATGATGTAGCGTAATTGTAAATTATGAACTATCAATCTTCGGTCAAATTCACTGGATAACAGGCTGATTAGGAATCATAGAGAATATTCTCTTGTGTACTCTTCCAGACTCATCTCAGGAAACTTAAATAGCAGACTAGTAATTCCCTAACCAGGGAAATACAGATAATCTAGCAATCCACTTAATTTGAGCATGAATATCCAAATTCTCAATGTTTACCTCATTTTGCACAGTTTTTCTACTTAAACACTGCAATATTTTCTAGTTACAAGGATGTGTCAATTAAAATTGTTTTGTAATGATTTGAACAAAACTTTTTATTCATTCAATCTTTATAAATAAAGCTGGTTTAATTGCACATGTAATAAGGTGTTCATTTTTACCTGGAGTTGTGGCCCTTTAACAGCTGCTGCCTGCTCTTGCACAGATTTCTTTCTTTCTTTTGATTTCTCAACCCATTTCTCTGCATCATCATCCTATTAAATATTTGAAAATTTCTTCTACATCAATCTATACTGCAAAATCATTGTTATATTGTAGCCATTTTCAGACATTCTGGCATTTGATTATAATAATAAGCTGAAACATCACACTGTGACAGGAAAGATCGAACCCTGAAATTTTTGGTAATTAACAAGATAGGCATATATTTATAATTACATATAATGACAAAGCATCATAATCAAAATCACTCTAAAGCTCGTATTTGAAGTGATTTCTGTTTTGACATGTGAAGATTTCAGTGTTTGTTCAATATAAAATATGTACATGTAAAATTTTTAAAAAGAATCTATATAAAATATATAACGAGTATGTGAAGTTTCATGATGATGAGTAATGTAACAAATGAAAGCCCCAGAGTGTCAACTAAAACACAAAAATATACTGGAACAGTACAGATGTACACTCCTTACAGAATCAGATGAAAGATCACTGTCAGAGTCACTTTGGTCTTTTTTCTTCTTTTTCCTTTCTTTTTTCATCTTCTTCTTTTTTTTCTTTTCTTTTTTATGTTTTTTGGACTTCACCTTTTCCATCTCCTGAAATATCAGATATATACACTGTGTACACCCACAGTTCAGAAAGATGTGAATTGATTTAATATCCAACAATATGATTGAAACAGAGCAGCAGAATTAACAGAAACTATACACCACTCATATTTCTCAAAAACTTGTGTACAATGTTATGTGATTAATATATGTTTAACCGGTTCTGATATCAATGGATACCAATCAACACCAGAATCTTCTATACAGTATTAGAAGATTTCATCTTACTACTATGTACATGTAAAGTATAATATATTTTGGGAGTTTTATTTACTATACAAATAAAACAGGTTTTATGGTGCTTATTTCAGTCCTTGGCTACCTAAACCATCTACATCATATTGTTTACTTATTATCAAATTGAAAAGTCTCTGCTGAATTGATTAAATTAATAGATGCAGACATATATATTAGTTAAAACATGTGAAAATTGTTATTCAACATTTTATAAGATACCTTTACTTCTTTATCAAGTCTATTTTGAATCGCTGGTAACATCCATGTGTCTTCTCCACGTAGTTTTGCTTGTTCTTTTCTCCATTCAGCTTTTTCATGGTCTTTCTTTGCCTTGAAATAACATAAATAAATTGTTGGAACTTTCTTTAATTAAGAAACATTGACATTTTTTATCAAGTTTAAGCTCTTAATTGGCACAGCAATTGTATCAAACTGAGAGCCATCTAAAGGTCTATGGCTATTTTTTTTCATAAATAAACAACATTCATTTTAACTGTTTTCACTTTCTGACGAATTTCCTTGTTTTAACACCTTCCGAAAAAAAGCTGTCGGGCGTCAATAGTTATTATATATTCTAATAGCAGGTACATGTATATGTATATAGATATACAACAACTATTTTAGAAGATTTAGATATATTATTATGTATTATTATTCTATTTCAAATGATGAACTTCAACGAGTTTAATATAATTGTCAAAAGAGGAAAACGGTTCTTCTTCTTATGTTAACTCCCTTCCGTCAATAATGACGATTTCGTGGAGTTGGGTGCACAGATTAAAAAGATAAAGAGTTTTTTTGTTTTTTTTTTAGTATGGTTAAAAGGATAAAAAAAAAGATTTTGTTGACCTAGTGTTTGTTTATGAGGGGTTCAAGGACTGAGTTTGTTATGTGTACTTTGAAGCCTTTTAGTGTGGTACACTGTACTGCTGCTACCGGGAGGAGGTTCCATTGTGTAATTGTGTGAGGAAAGAAGGAGAATTTATATGTGTCCTTGGTAGCAGATATGTGTTTGTAAGTGTAGGGGTGTGCTTGTCTGGTTCTAGAGTCTGTTGGGTGAAGGATGTTGCTGCATTCTATCGATACATGTTGCTGTATGATTTTGTAGAACAGAATGAGTCTTGTTTGTAGTCTTCTTGTTTGTAGTGATGGCCAATTTAAGTTGTATAGCATGTCTTGTACTGAGCTTGTGTTGTGGTATCTGTTTTGTACATATCGCGCTGCTCTGCGTTGTATCTTTTGTAACTGGTTTATTTGACTTGTGTTGTGAGGGACCCATATGGAGGAGCAGTATTCCAGTTTGGGTCTAACAATGGCCTTGAATGCATGTTCTTTGATGTGTTGTGAGTTTATTTCTAGGTTCCGTTTCAAAAATCCTAGTGATTTGTTTGCGTTTGATGTGATTTGTTTATATGCGTGTCCCATTTAAGGTTGTTCTGTAATGTTATGCCTAAGTACTTGCTTGAATCTACTTGTTGTAATGTGTGGTTGTGGAGTTTGTATGGGTATTTAATTTTTCGTGTGTTTGTTGGATGTGGATATGATATTGCATTTGTCGGGGTGAAAGGTCATCAGCCAATCGTGTTCCCATTTGCCTGCTGCATCTATATATGTCTTGTTGTAGTTTGGTTGCGTCATTGATGTTGTGTATTGTTTTGTAAATGATGCTTTCATCTGCAAAAAGTCTGAGGGTGCTGTGTTTAATGTAATCTGGTAAGTCATTTATGTAGATGAGGAAGAGAATGGGTCCCAAACAGGTTCCTTGGGGTACTCCTGATGTAACTGGTATTTTATCTGAGTGTTTCCCATCAAGTACTACTGTTTGAGTGCGGTGTGTTACAATCGATAAAAAATATGTAGAGAAGGCAACGTGATTATCATCACAGACTTTGGTATCTACATATAGGTATATAGTAAGATCGTCAGAAAATTCGGACTACATGAACATCCGAGACTGATCTGATGTAGTCTGATAGACGTACATGTACTATTAGTGGGGATATTATATCTCGTCTGGCAGGTAGATCATTCTGAGTTTAACAGTTTTTACCTGTTCTAATACGACAGCTCTCGCTTTCCTTTTTTCCTCTCTCTTCGCATCTTTTACTCGTATACTCTCAAAGGGAATAAACGAAGCCATGCCGCGATAGGCCTAGTTAAAAACCATAAACAAAATATACCGGAAATGCTTTAAACACAATAAATTCAGAGGCTAAGAATGTTCCGGGAATAATATCTAGAAAATGTATTTCTGGAGTTTGAAATGAAAAAAATGTTTTCAGAAAGGGAAAACTTTTCTCAAATGCATTTGAAAATGGAGAGGACAAAAAATCTGACAGTTCCGTCCATATTTGTTGTGTTGTATGCTTGCTCTACCATCGATCTCTACTTTCGGTTTTCATTTGCCCCCATTTCCGGTTTTGCACAACTTATGCGGACAAACCGGTTCGTCAGTTTTTAAATGTAAAATTTCAAATATACATCTTGACGGACCTGCAAATGTCAATACATGCCTTGAAAGTCTTTGCTAAGGCTCGTCTGAAAGCAATATAAAATCACCATGTCCATCTTTATTTCATAAACGAACAACACCAAGGTACCCCAAGGGAGTGTTCTAGGGCCAACTCTCTTCCTAATCTACGTCAACGACATGCCAGACATGCTAAACTGTACCATCAAACTATTTGCTGATGACACTAAGATGTACAAAAAGATAAACTCTGAAGATGACAGACAAGACTTGCAAAACAACATTAACCGTATGTGTGACTGGACACAAACATGGCTTATGCAGCTCAACACAGCAAAATGCAAGTACTTAGAGATTGGCCAGAATCAAGGAAACAATATATATACAATAAAACAAGATGACATCACAACACCAATACAAAAAGTTGACTCAGAAAAGGACTTGGGAGTGAATATCGACCACAATCTACAATTTTCCATTCATGCAAACGCAGTTAGCTCAAAGGCAAGCAAGATAACTGGCTTAATGTTCAGGACATTCTCATACATGAGACCATGTATGTTTCTGGCACTATACAAAACTTTAATCCGTCCGATTGTAGAATATGCAACACCAGTAACATCACCAGCCTTAATCAAAGACAAAATCATCTTAGAAAACATCCAAAGACGTGCAACAAAGAGAATACCAAGTCTGAAACATCTTTCTTATCATGATAGACTCAAGGAAATAGGATTACCAACACTCGAATATCGCAAAGAGCGGGCGGACATCATCCAAACATACAAAATCCTCAACAAATTGGATATTCTTGAAACTGGCACGCTATTTCATGAAACAGGTCGAACCACAACCAGGGGGCGCTCCAGAAAATTATACAAAAGACCATTCAGACTCAACAAAACTGGAAACTTCTACAGCAATCGAGTAATAAACATTTGGAACTCTCTACCTGAAGAAGTAATAAGTGCTCCATCCATAAATGCCTTCAAATCTAGAATCAACAAGCATTGGAACCATCACCCAGCTAAATTTCGGCCAACATTCTACAAACAAAACAAAAACAAAAACAAAATAACTACAACTCTCTAAGGAAAGTGTTTCTAACAGGAAAGAACTATATGAATCCCTGTGTTTCTCACTACCCAAAGTGTTACTTTGGTTCAATCAATCAAGTTAAGGATAACTATTCAATCAGTCGAATGAAGGAAAGGTTGTCTTTTTTATCTTTTAAACAAGAAATACTAATACATACATGTGTAAATAGATCAACTGAGACATTATTTTTAATATTGATCTACAACGTACATTTACATGTGTTTACTTGGAAAAAAACCCCAACCAAGTGACTAATTAATGAAATAACTGTACATGTACAAAGTGTAAATATTGAGCAACCGGAAGTCGAATAGTACGCGTCGGTGTACACCAATCCATTAGAGGGAAAACAACATAAACACATCTCCACAAGCTAGCTAGCTTACAACGATGTCAACTGAGCGAAATATGAGCGAAAAAACACCAGTCCAAGTGGTCTAACCGTTTGGACGGGTGTCAGACGTTCCACCCCAAAGCTATTACGCCCCAAGCTATTACGCCTCAATTTTCATTCATTACGCCCCCGTGTGAAAAAAAAATCCAATTGTTCCAAATTCTATGTATTCAACACTTTTTTCATGAAATTTGAAATTATCACAAATGTGTAGAATGAAATACCACAGAATACACCTTTTTTAAGTTAAGTGTGCGTTTTGTTGTCGTTTGGTGGTTGTTGAAATCAAAATACATGTTGATTCAGGGGAAGTGTTAAATTTATTATTGAAAAAAATGTGTCATCTATAGCAAACCGTTTTAACATTTAATATTTATCAAAATGTGCTTCAAATTTATTTCACTTATGTTTTATTTCACTTCTTTTAAAATCTTTTTCACTTTAGTGAAATAAAACATAATGCAAATGCTGCTGTTGAGTTGATAGGACACCCACTCGATCTCATGAATCAAATATGGACTAGTCCATCTATTAACCAAGTATGGGTGTTTAATTTCTGACCAATTCGAAACCTTTTCTCTACTCCATTTGTTGTTCGTAAAATCAATATTATTTCCCATATGATTTACTTTTACTTATGTTTTATTTCCATTATGATAAGGGATAAGAACGTGGCATAGTTAAGTTTACTCACACTGCTTCTTTGTTGACATAACATTGGATAGTGTTTGGTGGTTTTAACAACATATCTTCTTTGTCAAAATTAGTTATTTTATCTTATTTACTTCTAAAAATTAATAATGAATGCGATTCTGAAACATGATTTCTAATTAATTCAATATTTTTTTTATGTTAGGAAAAAAAATCTTTTCACAGTTATTGGTATTAAGCGAAAGGTTTATACTGAAGATATAAATCAGAATGGAAATGAATCATAATGGAAATAAAACACAATGAAAATATAAAACATCATGAAAATAGAGCATAATTGAAATAAAACACAATGAAAATATAAAACATCATGAAAATAGAGCATAATTGAAATAAAACATAATGGAAATAGAACATAATGGAAATAGAACATAATGGAAATAGAACATAATGGAAATAGAACATAATGGAAAGAAAACATAATGGAAATAGAACATAATGGAAAGAAAACATAATGGAAATAGAGCATAATTGAAATAAAACATAATGGAAATAAAACATAACGGAAATAAAACATAAGGGAAATAAAACATAACGGAAATAAAATATAATGGAAATAATTTTTCATTTTACCTTCGAGGAAATTAAACATAATGGAAATAGAACATAATGGAAAGAAAACATAATGGAAATAAAACATAATTGAAATAAAACATAAGGGAAATAAAACATAATTGAAATAAAACATAATGGAAATAGAACATAATGGAAAGAAAACATAATGGAAATAAAACATAATTGAAATAAAACATAAGGGAAATAAAACATAACGGAAATAAAATATAATGGAAATAATTTTTCATTTTACCTTCGAGGAAATTAAACATAATGGAAATAAAACATAACGGAAATTAAAATCTGTTTCACTTTAAGGGGAAACATCATGAAGTAAAAATCTTTTACCTATCACTAATTAACAACGTTTCTAACATAGATTGGAGAGACTTTCTGTCTGAGTAATATTTTTATTCATGTTAATTTTTTTGTTTTAAGATGATGTCAAGTACATATATATAAAGGGGATACTTTCATGATGACAAAAAAGTATCTTCTAGTTACGGTTGTGGATGTATGAAACCCGTAATACTAGAACTTTACCCGCATCATCATCGGCAGCAGAGACATATATTATGTCTCTGTCGGCAGATACCCGCATCATCGCGATTTGGAACTTCCGATGTTAATATCAGCTTAATTACACCAATATTATCGGTAACTCATCACTTCAGATTACATTTATATTGAACCAACTATCGATAAATGTACTGTAATATGTTCAGTAGAAGTTTATATAATTATACATAGAACCTAAATAATCATATCTACATGTACACATGTTAGTTAATTTGCCAGTAATTAGATGGACCTCGGTTCTCTAAACAACCCCCTCCACAGTCTGCTTCAGCGGCGGTGCCTCCAGCTCCCGCCCCTGTTCAAATTCCAAACCTAGCTTTCCAGATGATGACTACACATATTAACATTCTGAGTGACAAAATTTGTAAAATGGACTCATTTATAGGGGAAAAATTACCCAAACTTGATCTTTTGGAGTCTATAAATGGCAAATTTGTGAATTTGGAAAGGAAAATTGAAACCATTATGTCGCAAGTTGACTCGTTAAAAGAAACTGTCAAAAAACATGATTGTATACTGGAAAAGGAGGAAAGCCACCATTATGACATCGAAAATAGAGTCACTGCCCTTGAACATAGAAACAGGGAACTAATGGAAGAGAACGACCATTTGAAGGAAGATTTCCTTAAATTAAAAACGCACTCGATGAAGTATAATTTGATTTTTAATGGGATCGTGTGCAATGAACCTGAAGACACCGAGCAGGTCTTAAAAACTTTTATAAATCAGGAACTGGGGATAGATGACGCGGGGACCATTCCACTTCAAAATGTCCATAGGTTGAGGAGGAGAAACGACGGTAAACCCCCGGGGATAATCGCGAGGTTTTCCAAGTACTCAGATCGCGAGCGCGTGCTGAGGGCCGTACCCGAGAAACTCCGCGATAAACGACATTTCACGGTGTTTCAACAATTTCCTCCTGAGATCGTCGAGAGAAGATCTGCGTTGACTCCACAGCTAAGGGAAGCTAAACGTAGGGGTGAAAAAGCAAAACTGATCTACGATACGCTATATATAAACAATGTCCCCCACTACGCGCCTCGACCATACCACGACCCTCGACCGCCAGTAAATCGTGAATAGGACAGTCACTCAGGCACTGTTCTTAAGGAACCAATTAATGATAAACAATTAAGTTTATGCTTCTTAAATGTGTGTGGTTTAAAATCTAAATTACTTAATCCAGATTTTCACAACTTAATTTCTGAATATGATTTAATATTATGTGTTGAATCCAAAACTGATGTATTTGATGATATTAACTTACCAGATGGTTATATGTTCCATGCTAAACACAGACAGAAATGTAAGAAAAAGTCCGGTGGTATTGTTATAATATATAAATCCAGCTTGTCAAATATTTTACAATTTTATCAATCTGATTCTGAATTTGTTCAATGGTGTGAAATAACTCAACAGATAGCAAATGCTAGCTCAAATATTTTAATCGGTTGTATGTATATTCCACCGGAAAATACTGTTTATTCATCAGAAACTGCCTTTACAGAAATAGAAGAAGAGCTTCTTAATTATGGGAATGGTAAAAACAATGTGATGTTGTTTGGAGATTTTAATGGTAGAACTTCTACAATACCTGATTATATATTACCTGATGAAGGATTATTTGATATTTTAAATGTAATGGAGAGAAACGATGATGTAGATAATTTGTACTCTGCACACGAATTGATTGAGCAAAATATTTCCTTACAAAGATATAGTGAAGACAAGGCCAGACCAAATAGATATGGTAATCTCTTAATTGAACTCTGTAAAAGATCGTCTCTTTATATTGCCAATGGTCGAATAGGTAAAGATAAACACGTAGGCCGAGTGACATGTAAGGACATAAGTGTAGTTGATTATCTCCTATTAAGTAGTCCGGCCTTCAGACTAGTCTCTGAATTTGAAATATGTGACTTTAATCCTTTATTTTCAGATGTACATAACCAAATCCATTGTATTCTGAATATGTCGTGCTTAGCCAATGCGATAGTAAATGATACTGATATGTATTACACAGTTAAAAATGTTAAATTTGATATATCTAAAAAAGACGAATTTGTAGAAGCCTTAAATTTGAATGAAAATGTAAATTTGCGTGCAGTTCAAAATTCTATAGACCAGTTGGTTATCAATGATGAGGTTGATATTGACCAAATCAATGATGTGGTCACCGGTATTTGTCAAGTTCTGACAGGGGCGGCCAATAAAGTATTTCTGTCTCAGACGATAAGACATAAACAAAAAACAAACAGGAGTAAACCCTGGTTTGATAAAGAATGTGGATTGACACGAACTACTTTTAACAAAAGTAGGAATAAATATAAGACTAACAAGTCAGCCATTAATAAAACTGATATGAATAAAAAAGGTAGCGAGTACAGAAAACAGCTTCGAATAAGCTATAGGAAATTCCAAGAAAAGTGTTGTAAGAAACTTCGTTCTTTGTCAAAAAACAACTCGAAAGAATTTTGGAAAACTATTAACAAATTCTCATCAGTGAAGAATAAGACGGTTGATATACCATTAGATTCACTGTACCAGTATTTCAAGGCTCTGAATGATGATGATGATGATGATGATGATGATGATGATTTAAACGATGATGATGATGATGATGATGATGATGATGATGATGATGATGATGATTATGATGATGATGATTTAAATAATGATGATGATGATGATGATGATGATGATGATGATGATTTATTAAATAGCGTAATTACAGAAGATGAAGTTAGAAAAACAATTAAACAACTGAAAAATGGTAAAGCGCCAGGAATAGATAATATATTAAATGAATACTTGAAACACTCATCCCCAGAGTTGATTTCTATATATTGTAAACTTTTTAATATTGTCATGGATACGGGAATTATCCCAGAAAACTGGACTATTGGTATAATCAAACCAATTTACAAAAAAAAGGGGAATCCAAAAGATCCCGATAACTATAGAGCAATTACCCTTATAAGTTCTTTAGGGAAACTATTTACATCTATTATAAATAATCGGTTAAATAATTTTGTTAAGCATAATCATGTACTCTCAATTAGCCAAGCTGGATTCCGGAAAAATCATTCAACAATTGACAATATTTTTATTTTACATATGTTGATTACATTATACCTGAATAGTGGTAAGAAACTCTACTGTGCTTTTATTGATCTCAGAAAAGCGTTTGACACAATTTGGCGAGCTGGGCTATGGACGAAATTGCAAAAATGTCATATTAAAGGTAAATGCCTTAAAGTTATAAAAAATATGTATCAAAATATCAAGTCTTGTGTTAAATACAATGGAAAAATATCAGAATATTTCCCTTGTTTAATTGGGGTACGACAAGGGGAAAATCTTTCCCCCATATTATTTTCTATGTTTATAAATGATTTAGAAATGTTTTTTAAATCTATGAAAAGTGATCCGTTACACAAAATCGCAGATGAAATTTCAAATGAATTACATCTTTTTGTTGAAATTTTTGTACTCCTATACGCTGATGATACCATAATCTTTGCAGAAACTCCAGAAGGGCTACAAAAAGCACTGGATATTTTCCAGAGATATTGTGAAATTTGGAAACTGAAAGCAAATGTTGACAAAACAAAAGTCATGATTTTCAGTAAACGCAAATGTAACCAAAACCTTGAATTTCGTCTGAAGGATGCAACACTTGAAATTGTAGATAGTTTTTCATATCTTGGTGTAGTTGTTAATTATAATGGAAATTTTGCAAAAGCAAGGGATAAATTACTTGAACAAGCACAAAAGTCATTGTATGCATTGTATAAAAAAATTCGTAATCATGCTATTCCTATTGATATACAACTCCATATTTTTGACACTGTAATTGAACCAATCTTGTTATACGGATCCGAAGTATGGGGATTTGAAAACTTGCGTGCATTGGAACAAATCCATCTCAAATTTTGCAAAAGAGTGCTAAAAGTGAGATCAAGTACTCCATCATTTATGGTATATGGTGAACTGGGTCGTTTCCCACTAGAACTGAATATTAAACTTAGAATGGCTCGTTTTTGGAACAGTCTTCTTTGTAATGAAAATAAACTTAGTAGTATTCTACTTAAATTAGCAATTAAACTGCATGACGCCGGAACTCTTTCTTTTAAATGGATCAACAAAGTTAAAAACATATATGATGAATCTGGTTTTTCATTTATTTTTGAAAATAGATATAGCATGAATAAATTGTTCTTTAAAAATCAACTGAAACAGAGACTCCAAGATCAATTTATCCAAAAGTGGTTCTCAGAAATAGATAACTCTTCAAGAGGCGATTTTTACTCAATATGTAAATCTCAATTTGGTCTTGAAAAATATTTGACAGCATTGTCAGAAAATAATAGACTATATATAACTAAAATACGTACATGCAATTTTAAATTCCCTATTGAAACGGGTAGATGGCAAAGAATCCCGAAAGAAGAAAGAATATGTAACCTATGTTTAGAAAGTATTGGAGATGAATATCACTATCTGTTTTCTTGTAAAAATGAGCTAGTTAAAAATTTGCAAAATAAATATATTCCAAATTATTTTCGTACAAATCCAAATGAGATGAAAATGAAAGGCCTATTGTCAGTATGTAACAAACGAGCTCTAAACGGATTGTCCATTTTTCTTAAAAAAATATCTCTTTTATTATGAAGCTTTAACAAACCGTATGTGTATAAATGATTGTATTATTTTGCTGTAATATATGTAACTATCGTAAAGTGTTGACTTGGACTATGAAAGATTTATACAACATGTATATTATATGTGTCCTCTCTATCATATTAATAAGTTGTTACTGGTAATTAAGGAAACATATACATCATGTGTATTGCAATATAAGTTTCTGCAGCATTTCACTGCTATTTGTAACTATAAAAGCGTAATAATTTATATATTATATCTGTCCATCCTGTCATGTCAAAGAATTTCGTTATACATGTACCTCATGTGTATTGCAATATAAGTTTCTGCAGCATTTCACTGCTATTTGTAACTATAAAAGTGTAATAATTTATATATTATATCTGTCCATCCTGTCATGTCAAAGAATGTCGTTATAAATGTACCTCATGTAACACATTGTCATGTGTCTGAGTGTAAATAAATAAATCTGAAATCTGAAATCTGATGTTATCTATACCATGTTTATGTAATACTGGTTGTATCCAATTATCTTCGTGTAGTTCTAATTAATGTGGTGTTTACATGTAGACTTCAGGTCACGAACCCCATAACCATATTAAGTTAGGGGAAATCTATCTGTCCGGCCGATGCACATCATGATCATTATAAAAGAGTAGCCTTCGATTCATACTAATGCCATTCCTTCCCGTGCTTTGCACACGGACACGTCAGTCCTTCGACCGTGTTTTGCACGGACAGGTCGCTCTTAGCCGTCTGCGAACGGACACAACATATACCTACCTGCATCAATAAACAGAGGAACCACCAATCTACGCATTCGTCATTATTCAACTCTACTCTATACTACACAAAATACACCAAGAATTATTATATTTTATACGCTTACTCAGAATGCCATATAAAGTTGAAGAACATTGATGATTCATGCCGTTTCCCCCCTGCGCCATATTGGATGTGGTAACTACAGTTACCCGCATCAGGTTATCCCCTGTGATGTGTCTATAATAAGAGCGTTCTTGAAGATTGAAATGCCTCCCTTTATGTCATAACTGTTTATTTAATTGACAGCCGCCATTTGCTTGTCAAAGTCAAAAGACAATCGATGTTTATACGTTTATATAGAGAAGAATCTGGCCAAACAAACGCTCGCACTACCTGCTATAGACACTTGTGAGCATAACGACATGGTTATTTTGCGTAATATGTCTGATCCACGTGAGCTTTAATTGTTCTCCTGAAACTTGCATTTTACGCATGTTTTGTCGAAATTAACAGGTAGCTTAACAAATTAAATGTCAAAATCAAGACCCATGGATAGCCATGATACATATAAACAATGATTTATTCAAGTTACTCCCGTTTAAGTGCACCATAATAGCGATTTCATTCTGGAAAATTATCACTCGATTTGCTATTTACATTAACTTTGAAAGACGCTCTTTGATACAGACAGACTTCACACATAAATGTGAAATGGGGCGTTATGGCAACTTTTTGGGCGAATCAGTTTTGGGGCGATATGTATGGAACGCCAAATTAACCTATATTCAATTAATTGAACCTATCTTCAATTATTTGAAGATAGGTTCAATTAATTGAAGACAGGTTCAATTTAATTGAAGATAGGTCCAATTATTTGTACCTATATTTAATTATTTAAAGATAGGTACAATTGAATTGAATTAGAGATAGATTCAATTCAATTAGAGGTAGGTTCAATTCAATAAGAGATAGATTCAATTATCAATTGAAGATAGGTTCAATTAATCGTATTTAAACCTATCTTTAATAGAATTGTACCTATCTTTAATAGAATTGTACCTACATTTTGTATCTTTAACTGAATTGTACCTACATGTAGGCCTAAGTATCTCTAAATGAATTGATCCTATCTCTAATTGAATTAAACCTATCTTTAATTATTTAATTATTCTGTTAATTGTGCGTTCCATAGCGGATATGACAACTTTTGGGGCATTAGGCTCAGGCTAAATATTATAAGTTCTCGTGTTTAAGTTCGGTTGGTTAAAATAGACAGCCGCGTATTGACCAATCAAATTCGTACATGTCACTTACCCCATTGTTTGCCACCACACTTCCGGTATTGGAAGTGGCCGGCTAAGACGACAAACTGACGCCCCGGGAAGTTGTAGCCGCTTTGCGTCGCAGGAAATTTGTAGTTATGGCAGGGGTAGGAATAGGATGTTTAGTCCTGCTCATTTTACCAGCTTTAATGTCAGCTGGCAAGGCGAAGGGACCTAAAGTAACAGATGTTGTAAGTAAATTTTCCTGTGAGCCTGTGCATGCCTGTTTTTAATCTGCACTGTGCTCAGCTGTTGATTTCTATATTGTCATTACATTTTTTGTTAAAAATTTTGACGATCATGTTCGAGTTTCTTTATGTTCAAATTCATGTCAGATAGTGACACTTGTTTAAGTAAAGAAAACGTCCATACTTCTGAAAATAAGTAGTTGTGAACTGAAAGTAGAGCATTTGATTGTGTGTTATAGGAATAAAAGCCCCCTTTTAAACGTGACCCACTTTGGGTGTCAGATAAAAGGCCCACAGGGAGAATTCGGCAGGGACTGATGAAGTACTTCGAATTAAGCGGGGTATTCGAGTTTTCCGAGTTCGAGTTAACGAAGTTCCACTATATAATTGATAGTACATTTTTGATGTAAAATAGTACAGCACATTGGTACTAATATAATTATAATATAACCTTGTCTGTTTATATTCACAACACTTGACTAGACTAGTATATGTAGTACATTGATGATCATTAACTGTAAATAGGGTATCTAAATGTATATTATTATGATGTGCTGATGTGTTTACGTGTGTATTGTATCTTAACAATTTCATATTTATTTGATGTACAATGTAGCTTTGAAACATAAAATTCAGTAATAACTTTTGTTTTCAGTATCAATGTTTTTGTTCTTAATAGGTTTTCTTTGACATAGAAATTGGGGGCAAACCTGCTGGAAGAATTGAAATTGGATTGTTTGGTAAAACTGTACCAAAAACTGCTGAAAATTTCAAACAGTTGGCAATGAGTACAAAGGTAATGATATGTTTTCTTCAAAGGCCACTATACTCGTGATCACTGGAGATAAAATGTTACAAAAATCTGTCTGACCCATCATCTTCAAGGTCACTTGAGAGTTGTGACAGCTATTAAAAAAATTCATCCCTTGATACATGAAAGATGATTTCATTATATTCTGAACAAAAAAAGTAAGTGGAATTTTGATGAAAAAATGTTGACTCCTGAAACAGTGGTTTAAGAATACTTGACACAAAGTGTAATTAAGGTAACCTAGAATTCCTGATCATTTTTAGCTTCTTAAGTGGATGGGAAGAAGAGAGGTTACCAAGTGAACTTTATGTAATCGGCCTTTTTTCTGAAGTTTAAAACAAAAAATTATTTAATTAATATTGCTGAAAAAATCTGCATTTCTTACAAGTAAATAATTTTTATATATACATGAATGATATAAAATAGATTCACAATAAAATGTTCGTAAATTTTATGGTCAGTTGGTTACTTGTGCATGATAAACCTGGTCGATCAACCAGTTGATCATTTTAGGGGATCAATTGAATGCATTTCTTTTATTGTACAGGGGGAAGAATTCACATACAAAGGCAGCAAATTTCATCGAGTTATTAAAGACTTCATGATTCAGGGAGGTGATTTCACGAGGGGAGATGGAACAGGAGGTAGGTTAAATACAAACTACATCTCTTTTGAATCATTTTCTGTTATTAAACAAAAAGTTTGAACTTATTTTCACATTAAGATAATATAAAGAGTATCTACCAAACTTGGGTGACCTGACCAACTTTGAAAAATGGCAATGTTGCCTATGGTAATTGTAAAATAATTGTTAATTTTGCAGATTTGTTCCATTTTCTAAACTATGCTATTAAGAATTAAATCAATTCAGTAGATGCTCCTACATAGAGTAATTATGATTGATAGAAAATAAGAATTGTTCGCTGTATATTTTCATACAACCACATGTTACATACATTACTACTTTACACTATTACCATGCAGCTTCCAAACGTTTGAGCTTCTCATCTTTCTTTTAAATTAGAAGTGAATTTGATCATTTTATTGCATTTTGAATGGTTGCTTTGAAAATTTCAGGAAAGAGCATTTATGGAGAAAAATTCGCAGACGAGAACTTTAAGCTGAAGCATTATGGCTCAGGATGGTTGTCAATGGCTAATGCTGGCAAGGACACAAATGGATCCCAATTTTTCATAACCACTAAAAAGACTCCCTGGCTGGATGGTAGACATGTTGTGTTTGGAAAAATTATTTCAGGAATGGTAAGATATGACAATATATACTCATTTATGATGCTGTCTGCCAAGATTGATAGACAATGATTGAATGTATTTAATGAGATGTACATATTGGAAATCTTTAATTATCTCCCGTGCTATTTTTATTTTTGAGAAATTTACAGTGGTAGTCTGATTATGAGAATTTTCTTGGTGTTGGCTCAGACTGTTCTAATTCAGCAGGTTAATTTCCTGTAGAAATCAAACAAATTGAACAACATTATATATTTTTTTTTACAATATGACCGAATGTTACCATAACATTTTTAGATTTAGATTTTAGATTGATCAAAGATTACATCAAAGTTACACCTGTGCTCTTCAGATCCTGTTGTTTGAATTCAAAGTTTGATCTTCAACTGTGTTTCTTTCATAACATTTAAAAATATATTATTTAGCATATTTAATACTGACATATTGCAGAGTGTTGTGAGGAAAATTGAAAGCACCAAAACTGGAGCCAATGATAAGCCAGAAAAGGATGTTGTCATTGCCGACAGTGGACTTGTCAAAGCTGATCAAAGTTTTGCTGTAGAAAAAACAGACGCTGAAGAATAAGAATTCCAAGTTTTCTTTATTTATCTAAATCCAAATACCTTTTCTTTTGTCTTAAATTTGCTAGGGATATGACATTTAATGTTTGGACTAATTGTGTTGTTTCGAATGCTGAGTTAACATCTTTAATTACCGAAATAGAACTACCAATTCCCTCAAATTTTTCTACACTGTGTCAATGTAATTTTTTTGTAATTATTTACATAATTTGTAATGTAAATAAAAATTATTTGTATACGGTGGAACTATTATTTGTGAAGTAACCTCTTGGCCTAATACAAGATACAAGAATTTTTATTTTGTGTCAGTAGAGCTATTTCTACGACGGATGAAATTAAAATGAACAATACAAGATAATGTACACAGAAATGCAACAACAGGCATGCAAATATATATCCCAGTTGGAACAAATCAATTAACATACATGTATATGTTCTTATAACGGGGAGTGCAAAAAAAAGGTTGATATATGTAATATAGATGTACACTGGAAAGGCTTCCTTGCCGAGAGAAGTAGTGTGTTAAGATTTATACTGTAACATTATACTATCGGTAAAAGAATAAGAATTTCCTGAATAAGGGCCTGCACGAATTGAGCAATGTTATATGGGACGTTGACGTGCTTCCTAACCCTCCTGTCTAGCTCGTCCCACAAATGTTTGATTGGGGACATGCCTGGACTGTATGGTGGCCAATCAAGAACTTAAGATTACCATCAATAACCAGAAGAGGTGTTTTAACATCTTAGAGATATCCCTGCCCATACCATAACGGAACCTCCCCCGAATCTGTCGTTTTCCATTATGCAAGCATCAGCATATTGCTCACCATGACATCGATAGACACGTTTTCGCCCATCTGACCTGTAAAGCATAAAGTGAGACTTGTCGGTGAACAACATACATCTCCAATGGGCCAAACAAAACCGATTAGTACATGTGCAAGCAGCCACTGCATTCAACATTGGTGTCACCTCTTCATAAGTGATGAACCAACAAAGGAACGTCCTGCATCCGATTTCTAACCGTTCTTGTACATACTGGCTGACCATAAGTGCCGACAACTTGAGGTGCCATCTCCGTCGCCATCTGAAATTGGTTACAGAGGTGAGAGAGAAGTATGCCCCTATCTTGAGGTCTGGGACGGTCAACCAATCTTCCTGTGACTCTTAGACGCCCAGCTAAACGGGATATTGTTGTCTCATGTACACCATATTGCTTGGCTACATGACGAGTACCCAGATGCATGCTTTCTTGAAAAATCTGCCCAAAGCATGCAGTGTTACGTGGGGTCAGGGTTGACTGAAGAACATTTTCACAGTGCACAGAGTTCAGTGTGATTGAATTTAGACCAGTGCCTAAAAGTTGTATTAGAAAAACTTTTCTTTTCTTTTTTTCCGCTAATACAGTGAAATATGAATATGATAAACAAAATAACAAACTTGTGGTTTGTTGCATATGAAAGTGAATGGATACAAGCATAAAGATAGATATATGGGCCAGAGGACCAAATGATTGGGGAGGTCTCCTACCTACACCGATTCTGGCCTTAAAAGGGAAAGGTAAAAAGAGACATTCAGTTATTAGCTCACCTGGTCCAATTGGGCAACAGAGATCTAATGTTGTATTAACGGAGGGGCAGGTCCCAATAGGGGAATAGAGGTAAATGCTTAAATCCCTACTAGTCCTGAATGCCTGAATGGATTTTGAAGAAATGCGGTCTGGAGTATTACTTTGCAAAGGAGATCTAACATTGTATAAATGGTGGGTGTGGCTCCCATTGGACAAGAGGGTACAGGTCCCGTTAGGGGAAATAGAGGTAAATGCTTTAAATTCCTACTAGCCCAAAATACTTGAATGAATTTTGATGAAATTCGGTCTGGAGCATTACTTTCCAAAGGAGATCTTACTTTGTATAGACGGTGGGTGTGGCTCCCTTGTGGCCAGAAGGGTGGGGCCCAATAGTGGAAATAAACGTAAAACTTTTAAATCCCTACAAGTCCTGAAATCCTGAATAGTTTTTGGTGAACTTTGGTCTGAATCATTATTGGGCAAAGGAGATTTAACGTTATATAAATGGAGGGTGTGGCTCCCCTGGGGCCAGATGGGCGGGCCCAATTGGGGAAATAGATGTAAATCTTTTAAATCCCTACTGAATGTTTTTTGATGAAATTTGGTTGGAGCATTATTGGGCAAATGAGATCTAATGATGTATAAACAAAGGATGTGGCACTCTGGGGCGGGAGAAAGGGGCCCAATAGGGGAAAATAGGAGAAGGGAGAAAAAGGGCCTGTATCATCCAATTGGTTGGATTTGACCAAACATCAAGATAATGTTTCCAAAAATACGGGTAGCGATTAAAAGGGCTTACTTCTATTGGGCTCCGCCCCTCTGGCCCAAGGAGGTCAGAGACACCGTTTATGCAAAATCTGTTACAAATCCATTCAGTACTTTGTGACAAGTAGGGATTGAAAAGACTTTCTTCTAGTAACCATGCGGCGGGGGGGTGGGGTGGGGTGGGGGGTGGGGGGGGTTAGAGTCACCGTTTATGCAAATATCTGTTCCCCTTTCCGGAAGAATGTTCCTGACCAAATTTCTAATTCCCCTATCGAGTCCCGCCCCTTTGGTCCCTTGGGGGTCAGTCACCATTTATGCAAAATTCCCTTCCCAAAGGTTGTTTCTGACTAAATTGGGTCCAAATCCATTCATAACTGTATAACTTGTAGCGATTTAACGGATTTACCTTTATTTCCCATATTGGGCCCCGCCCTTCTGGTCCTATGGGGTTAGAGTCAACCGCTATGCAAAATCTATTCCCCTTCCCTCATATGTTTCTTACCAAATTTGGTTCAAATCAATTCATAACTTTATGACTAGTAGGGATTTAACGTATTTACCTCTACTTTACCTATCGAGCCCCGCCCCTTTGGTCCCTTGGGGGCCAGAGTCACCATTTATGCAAAATCTGTTCCCTTCCCTAATGATTTTTCTGACCAAATTGGGTTCAAATCCATTAATTACTTTATTACTAGTAGCGATTTAAAAGAATGGCATCAGTTTCCCCTATTGGGCCCTACTCTTTTGGCCCTTCGGGGGTTAGTCACCGTTTAAACAAAATCTGTTCCCCTTTCACCAAGGATGTTTATGACCAAATTGGGTTCAAATCCATCAAGGACTGTACATTGTATGACTAGTAGCGATTTAAAGGAATGACCTCAGTTTCCCCTATTTGGCCCCGCTCCTTTGGCCCCGCAGTGGTTAGAGTCACCGTTTACGCTAAATCTGTTCCCCTTCCCCCAAGGATCTTTCTGACTAAATTTGGTTAAAGTCCATTCAGCATTTTATGACTAGGCTAGTTGCAATTTAAAGCAAATGCAACGGACGCCGCACCATGGCATAAGCTCGCCGGACCTTCGGTCCAGGTGACTAAAAACAACTTTGAAATAAAACCTTTTCCTTTTTCAAGAATGACATGATTTGGTCCACCTGTAGTTTGCCCACTATTTTGAGGCAATTCAAAAATAGGAACATATTTGAAATATAACTTCAAATTACTGAAACATCCAGATTAGCGATGCAGGCCCTCTGGGCATCTTGTATGTACATGAACCTACGAGTTGTGGCAACACAGGACCGTCCCAGGGCGGCGTGCAACATTCTGCGAAATATTATTAAACCAGACACTATCACAGACAGCAGACTCATATGATATATTTGGAAAATATTTCATGTAACTTTGGATCCGAATCTTAGGTAGCACACTACAACTGTACTACAGTAGGACAGCCTGGCCATGGTTGCAATTTGGTTGCAAATAACTAAAGTATTATGATATGCATAAAAAAAATGAAAAAATAAATGTACACTAAAATTGGTATATTCAGTATGAAGAAGTACATACAGGCTTCACATTTGTTAAAACAAAAATGAATAAATTGGTTCCGGATTTTCCGCAAGTGTGTTTACACAGGAAATTTAGTTTTGCCTACAGCGAAAAATGGATGCCCACAGTAAAGGTGAGATAGCGGAAAAACTTAATTTACAACATATGTCAAAACAAGATTAATTCTGTCTTTGGGATAGAGATATTTAATTTTAAATAGGTTTCAGAAAAAAAATTGTGTAGAGAATTGTGGTATTTTGGGTCAAATATAATATTTTGCAATTTTTGAGCATTTTTTAAGCTGTTACCATGGTATTCACAGCTCTAAAAATCACAGAAAATATCAGTTAACTTATCCTTCAGAGCTGTATTAAAATTGCAAATGTTGTACAGATTACAAATATATATATACTTTATTTGAGTTTATATGTAGGGTTAACTGGCAATGTTTACATATCTAAGACATGTGTCATATTTTTCAAAATTGGGCATTTTTACTGTACACTGCTACCTTAGAACACCTTCATTTGATGTGCTGCTTTAAAAGATGACATTGAACTTTGTGCTCTCTTTTGTCTGCTGCACTGCCCCTAAGGAACGAGACATCCATTTATATATAGATACCTTCACTCATTCAGATTAAACACTGTAAAGAGCCTACCTTTCACTCAATTCTAGGTTCAGACCAAATTTGATTTAAAAAATCTTCATTAAAGACTTTCTCTGATGTCCCCGATCGGGTTACAATGGCAACGAAAACGAACCTTTCCAAAAAAACAACTTGCATGCACATTATTGTATAGTTTCATCGAGACTGGTTTACAAGGTGTAGCACGGGCATGATCTTATGGCGCGGGAAGGATATCATAATTAAATATTTTTGCCTAGGCAGAAATCGAATTTTGCCTAGGCAAAAATAATATTGCCTAGGCAAAATTCGATTTTTGCCTAGGCAAAAATATTTGCCAAAGCAAAAATAATTTTGCCTCTAGGCAAAATTCGATTTATGCATAGGCAGAAATAATTTTGCCTAGGCATAAATCGAATATTGCCTAGGCAATATTTTATTTTTGCTTAGGCAAAAATATTTAATTATGACATCCTTCCCGCGCCATATGATCTGTCGAATTGTAAAACCCTTAAAATATACATATTTTCAGCTTTATCGGACAACATCTCCATTTTGAGCATCCGAAGCCCTATTTATGTTTCCATAGTAATTGTTCTAGAAAATAAAAATGTGCGCAAAGTTAGAAGTAAATTGACGACCAACACCACTTGTCCATGTTTTAATGAAATTGATCTAAGGACTGGTGAGCTATAGGTCATTACACATAACGTGTTTGGTAACCATGACGACCAATATTTCTGCAAAACACATATAGATCTATATGGCTGCTGATAGATATATTTATATATGATTCCTAACATTTCTGTGTAGTTAATCAGACGACATGAGACTTATCTTGATTATTTTGTATGCAAACGCACAATTTAAGCGTTTTCTGCTGTTATCGGAGAATCGGTGCAGGGATACTTTATGTTAGTGGCTAACGTCAAGTGAGTATTCTGTCAACAACTGGTCTGAATCTTCGCTTCGATTCGAAAATTCGGCGAGTTTCAATGGGGTGAATACAAAAGTTCGCTCTGATTGGTCAAAAACGAGAAACTTAAATTTTCACTGCAAAATCTCATATTTTCACTGCGAAATCTCACATTTTCTCTGCTCATCGCTGCAGGGAAAATATCAGTTTTATTAGATTGATAGGAACGTCGCAACCAACAAGATCCGGAATTCTCACTATCAGCACGAAAAAAACATTAGCAGAAAACATCAATAACAACAGCAAGCTATTCTGGAAGTACGTAAAAGAAAAAACTCGAACAGGTATGTCTGTAACCAACGTGGAAAAAACTGACGGTACGATCACCAATTCCCACCAAGAAACTGCTGAAGAACTAAACTATTTCGGCACTGTATTTAACAAACCAGATGACGATGATTCACCGTACTTCCCAGTGAGACCACACCAAACTGCACTATCCAATAGTGGCATCAACAAAGAAAAAATTAAAAAGGCCGTAAAAAACTGAATCCAAACAAATCACCAGGGCCTGGCATCTTTCATCCTAAATTGCTATTAGAAACCACTGACCAAATATTAGAACCATTGGAATACTTATTCAAAAAATCTATGGAAGAAGGAGTGATCCCTGACAGCTGGCGAATAGCAAACGTAACACCAATCTTCAAAAATGGTAACCATCATAAAGTAGAAAACGACCGGCCCATTAGCCTAACATCTATCCCAGGCAAACTACTTCAAAGAATTGTACGTGATGAAATAGTAAAACATATGGACAGTAACAACTTGTTCACAGATCACCAACACGGTTTCAGAACTGGCAAATCATGTACTACAAACCTACTTGAGGTACTGGAACACTGGGCTGATGCAGTGGATAAAGGAGAAAACGTCGATACTATATATCTGGATTTCAGCAAAGCATTGACAAAGTCCCACACAAACGTCTGCTGAAAAAAAACTACAAGGCTACGGGATCACTGGGAATGTACTAATGTGGCTACAGGACTTCCTCACAGGACTAAAACAACGTGTAATCATTCAAGGGGAAATGTCCAGTCTGGTAGATGTAACTAGTGGTGTGCCCCAAGGTAGTGTACTGGGCCCTCTTCTGTTTCTAATATACATTAATGATCTCCCAGATTAGTCCATCATAGTGCTATGAAACTTGAAACTTTTTGCTGACGACTCCAAGCTATTTAGAAACAACAAAAATACAACAGCATCACCAGAACTCCAATCAGACATTAACAACATAGTGCAATGGACCATAGACTGGAAAATGTCCTTAAATACAAAAAAATGTAAGCACCTAAACATTGGGCACCAAGCCCAAAACCCCACGTACCACTTGAGAAAGAGGCAAAAGAAAAAGACCTAGGGGTGACCTTTGACAACCAATTGAAATTTAGTCAACACATTAGCCAAACAGTCAGTAAATCAAATAGTATTCTGGGTCTACTTTTTTTAGAACTTTTCTGTACATGAACACAACCATGTTTCTATCGCTATATAAAAGCCTGATTCGACCAAATTTAGAATATGCAACACAAGTCTGGTCACCATCACTAAGGAAAGATCAAATAGCCATTGAAAATGTCCAACGACGAGCCACAAAAAGAGTACACTCCATAAAAGATCTGTCATATCACCAAAGACTAAAAAAACTTTGGCTACCAACACTAGAATACAGACGTAAACGCAATGATGTCATTGAAGTTTACAAAATACTAAACAATATAGACATATTGGATAAAACATGCTCTTCACGATGGCATAAACTAATACCAGAGGACATTCCAAAAAAACTATATAAAAAACAGAGCAGAACGACAGTCACACAGGGAATTTTTAGTCGACGAGTGGTGGATTCGTGGAATTTACTCCCATGTACAGTAGTAGAAGCCCCCACTCTAAATGTTTTTAAAAATCGTCTAAATAGACATTGGCACAAAGTACCTTTTAAGTTTTACCCAAGTTTTTATGATGCGCAACCGGATAACAGTGAGTTATTCCTACAAGATGCGTCAGAATTAGCTGATATCAGCTAACCAGCGACGTCGAAGAGGTATCAGGTATCAGATATTTTTTCTATACTCCACTGGCAAAAATGCAATACTTGAATAGAGGATACTGAATGGTATTCTGTTGAATATAACATACACGTATTTATTGCATTTTTGCTAGTGAAATATAGAAATTTATCAAACTAGACTCTAATAAAACTTATATTTTCACTGCAGCGATGAGCAGTATTTTTCCAACCGAAGCGGAGATAGATAAATTGGTTATTTTGCTGTATTTCTGAAATTTTCAGACTAGTTTTTGACAAAATACTCACTTGACGTTAGCTAGTCATAGATAGATTCTCCTATAACAGCAGAAAACGCTTTTAAAATTGCGTTGATCAGGCCTTCCAAAATGGCGCCGTCAAGTTGACGTGGAGTAACGTCACAAAGAGATGACGTCATTACTGATTCCCGCACTTTTTGACGCTATTAATTTTTTGATGTTTTTAATTTTGTTTTTAAGTTTATGAAATGCAATAAACAGAAAATTGAATGGTTTCCCGTTAAATATAACATATATTTCACTCGTATGACAGAATATTTCGATATTTTTCACTCGTGCTTCGCACTCGTGAAAATATCGATGTTCTGACATACTCGTGAAATATATGTTATATTAAACGGGAAACCATTCAATATCCTCTATATATTTCACGAGTACGACAGAATATCGATATTTCGTACGAGTGAAAAATATCGAAATATTCTGTCATGGGAGTGAAATATGTTATATTCAACGCGAAACCATTCAATTTTCTTTTCAATGCATTTTATTTGCTTAAAAACAAAATTAAGAACATCGAAAAATCAATAATGTCAAAAAGTGCGGGAATCAGTAACATGATTCATGACGTCATCTCTTTGTGACGTTAGGTACTCCACGTCAACTTACGCCGTTTTGAAAGGACAAAATTAATCAACGCAATTTAAGTTTTCCGCTGTGGTCGGAATTTGTGCATGAATAACTTCACTTCAAGTGACTATTTTGTCAAAAACAAGTCTGAATATTTCAGAAATACGGCAAAATTTAAAAAATGTATCTATCTTTGCTTCGATTGGAAAAAGCAGCAAGTTTCAATGAGGTGAATACAAAGGTTCGCTTTGATTGGTCAAAAACGAAAAACTTATTTCACTGCGAAACTTATATCTTCACCATCGCAAAATCTTATATTTTCACTGCTCATCGCTGCAGTGAATGTACAAGTTTTATCAGTCTGATAGATTTCTATATTTCACTGGTAAAAATGCAATTAATAGAAATACTTTACTTCATTCGTCCCCGACTCACCACATTCATCGCTTCATTCGTTCAAAATACTTTTAAGCCAATTTTTATCAATAATCCCAGTATGTTCAAGTTTATTAAGTTTCTAAATGTTGGGAAAATCAAAGATCTAAATAATCTAGGTAAATATTTAGTGTCAGCATCTAAAAGGAGAAAAGTAGAAAAATATAAAATATATATATATATATCTAGTATATATTTATATGTCATTCGACACTCTCCTGTCTATATAATATATGGAAAAGTATATGTTAATTTCCTGTATGTATATAAATCAATTACGATTAATATTAGGTTGTATTGTAATACATGGAATGTATGTACACATCAAATGCTTTAAATAATTCTGTCTTTGTATTTTTAATGTTTTGTGGGTAGGTGGTTGAGAGAGGGAGAGCGTGTGTGTGTGAGTGGGTGAGGGTGTGCTAGCCGCTAGGGTGCTGATTATATATGGTTGTTACATTTTAGTGATAAGTTGTAAAACTTAAGCTAATAAAAGAAACTGATTATGTCAGAACATTAATTTAACCAGGTAATGCTGGTAAATATGTACAGTTGTAAATGTATATTTTTCTAATGATACATTTAAATATGTAGCCTACAATGTATATAAACTAAAATCATTATGTTTATTTTATAATTACTTGTCTGAACTGAGTACATATATGTAGAGAAACACATAATTCATTAAATACTGTAAACTTTCAATATTTTGAAAAATCAATAACATAATATAGATACATTATCTAAACTTCCTTTACAGTCATGATATATGTACAGTAATAAACATGTAGGCATTATTACCATGTACATTGTATTAACAATAACATAAATATTCCTTGTAGACTAAACAAATGTTAATAGTAATATTAACAGAACAAAAGTAATTTGTAAAAATCTATTTATTTATATGTAAATTATATTAAAAGCATCAAAGTATTAATATATATATGATATACATGTAGTCTGATTATAGAACTGGGGTAGACATGGTGTGTTATAAGACTCCAGGTAGACTTGGAGTCCACTTGGAGTGCACTCCAAGTTTACCTGGAGTCCAAACGGAGTGCACTTGGGTGTAACCTTTAGTCTACGCTCAACTGTATAATCAAGTTGTATCGGCATGGATTATCTATCCAATGTGATTTCCATGCGCCACATGGACACATCTTCAGCAACCTTTACTCTAATAGGAACAGTGTTATTAATTTTCCATCATAATTTTTGACGAAATATTTTCTTTAAAAAAATAGCTATAACGTTATACCAGAGACATATATTCTGTATATATGTCTCTGGTTATACGTAGGTAATCGTTTGTACACGGCGTATGAGTTCACGCGCGTCCGATAGAGTGTACTGCAATGCACATGGTCATATAGTTATGCATATGACAGGTCCATGCACATGATAGCCCAAATAAAAATATGATTATAATATTATATCTCATAAAATAAAGTAGAACTCTAGCTGTTGTAGCGGGAAATTATTTGACATTTTGACTACTTTCTAGAGTGCCAATGAAAATTAAATAAGACCTAATTAATTGCATCACTGGTATCGTTGAAGATTAGTTCCCTAGCATGTAGGGATCACAGGGCCTCGAGGTTTCGAAATTCTGAATAACATATATGACATCAGTTAACAGCCACTACACTAAAAATCAAGTATCCATATACATTCTGAAACCTTTATCGATAACCCTATTTTATAAGATTTCAGAATGCATATATGAATATTTAGTTTATAGTGTTGTGGTTGTTGACTGATGTCATATGTTACTCAGAATTCCGAAACCGAGCCCCTGTGGTGGAGTGCATCTTAATTATTGGCAGGGGCGTAGCTTCCTATATGCGAGTACGCAAGTGTGTACACATAATTTAAAAAAAATAAAAAAATAAAAACGCTTTAATTGTCATTGTTTTTTTTTTTTTTAATTTTCCCCCAATTGTCATGGTTGTTTTTTACCTCCCCCCCCCCCCCCCCTTTTTTTTTTTGCACCACATCTGCATACACATCAAAACAGGTCTAGCTACGCCACTGATTGGTTTAATTAACACTACTTTGTGAATGTTAGGAATTTGCTATAAAACCTGTACTAAAATCTGGTAAAAAAATAAGAGAATCAGAAAAGATAAGTTAGTTTAATTTCCACACTGTATTTTTTCCCCGTCTTGACTCCAAAGGGAGTTACTTCCCTTGAGTAACTCTTCTATTGTTTATCATCTCCATAGAAACTCAGTGTTCCGTGTTGCTCTCGGGTGCAGACAGTGACATCTTACTGCCTCAAAATGAGTATTCTTAATGAAGGAAGGAATGAAATACGCTTCAACAATTCAAACAGTCAGTGTTTAATAGAAAATTGGGTAGAAGAGGTAAGTGGACATGTAATATTAAGTGTAGGTTACAGAAGACAGTACTGGGCCACTGTACATGTTCGTTAGTTCGTGTCAGCAGAGTCCTATGCAATGAGCACAAGCCTTGCAAACCTAGAAGTATCCTCGTATGTCGGTAATAAGATAAAAACAATTATGAGATCAATGCCGTTAGTAAAACTGTAGGGATAATTCGGCAAGGACTATTTGGCCAGAGGTATAGGGGCCTACTCGCACTAATACATTGATAGACGAGGCGAGTACATAGACCTGTAAATTAACTGATTAAGTCTAGAGTACAGTATATTAAGTCTAGATCTACAGTACCTGTACTGTAATGATCATGAACTACCTTCTACAAAACTATCATCCTGAGTCGCATTCTAACTTTTGCCTTTGAATGAATGAATGTTACCTAATTCGTATACATACATGTATGTACAAGGCCTACTATATATGATATACAATGTATAAGAAATTTTAATGTTTGATAAGTCTACATTTACAATGGAGAGTTAACAGTTTTTTTTGTTTTGTTGACAGAGAGCTGTGAAACAATTTGATGAGGTTGAAGATGACACCAATATAACAAGCAGTGCTCAGAAATTTAGGGATGGACATCTGGGAGTATTGACTACTGACTTTGATGCCAATGCAGAGAAACTAACCACTGTTCGAGCATCATACAAAAGACCAGAGCCATGTGGAGTGAGGCTTGTTGGTAATAATGCTCTGTCATTCTTGTTTAGATAAGTTCCTTTTCCTGTTATACCAGTTGACTCAACAAACAGTGATCAATGACATATATATATATACATTTTATACACATTTATGCATTATATTTCTTTGATGACTTCCTTATAGAAATACCAAGCAAATCTAAACTATAACTCATAGATTACTGTTTTGTACTGAACATATCATATACAATTGATGACCGGGCATTGCTCAGTACCAGACAGATCTAAATCTTACAGACAATGTCACCCCACATTTATTATCAGATACATACATTATTGTTATTGTTATTTGTCGAACCACAAAGTCCATGAAGTTTATGCGACAGCTTCATACGCTGTTTACATGGTTAGGTAGGGGGGCAAGTCCTAAAATTGGAAAATCTCTGATTTTTAAACAGAGTACAGCTCCTTCAATACCAATGGCATCCTTTGATTAGTAGGATTAATTGATGAATTTAATGTTTTTCGTTTTTTCAGGAAAAAAAGAAGAACTTATGAAACAAATGTTATTAGAAAAAGTCAGGTAATATCCTTTACTCCAGTTTTTTTATTGATTGTGATTCAATTTAGATATGTTAACTTTGGTTGAAATTATATACTGAATGGTTAATAGTTTTGATGACAAATTGTTTGTGATCCAAATTTCTGGCAGAATTAGATTTTACTTTTTTAATCTTTTCTGGCTATCTAAAGTGTCAAACAATTTGTACAATGTATATATATATTTCAATACTTTTCTTTTCAACAGTCAAGAAGTGTTTCGTGATGATATCAATCCTCCTGAGCCTGAAACTACAGATTTCCGATCAGTGACGATGAAAGATTTCAACAAAGAGGAATTTAAGCACGTAAAACCAGCCCCTACACGGGTAAGGGCCAACAAATACAACACCCTGATCACCATCAGTAACAATAACTATGAAAATTATGAAGTTTCCAACCTGTAAATATGATGATATCCACTGTAACACATGCGACTCTGCCAATTATGGAGGTGGTAATAAATGTTCCACAGGCAACTCTTGAGGTAGTCTCGTATATTATATCTTTGATGAAATTTAACTTAGAGTACATTTAAAAAAGAATTATCAAAATAATTATCCCAGATAATTATTCACCATGTAGCTCAGTATTTATCAACCAGAGGGTTTATTTTCATGATTGTCAAGGGAACTCATTATTTCACTGTGATCAAATACTGAGATCATTGAACTCATATTGTACGACATTTTATTCAGGAAATTGTCTGTTACACTATTGGGGCTGCTAATTCTAGGCTTTGATACAGGCGTAATATTAATATATGCCAAACTGAAGCATGCCTATGTAAGTTAAATTCATTTGACTCTATTTATTTTGTTGCCTATCAATCCCTCAATAAATACACATATGAAGAATTATTTTTTACATTTGCAGCCACACGACTACCGTAAGGATCAGCCTGTCAGCTTTTGGTCAGAGCACAAAGATAGAATCACGGTAAATCTTAATTATCTTCAAAACTATTGCTATTGTTTCACATTTGGGATCTCAATAATCAAAATGTAAGAGTTGTTTCTACATCAAATGAAAATATTATTCTATAAAATTATATAATAATTTGCATGTTAAATTTTTTTTGATAACTTTCTGAAAACAAAGTCAGTCAAAATCTTTACATTAAGTGTTTTTTTTTTAAACATTTCAATTTATCTTATTAAATTATTAAATAAGTAAATTTGAATTACCTTGATTGATTTCAAGTTTCAGCTTTATGATATGTAATAAATATATCTTTTCGCATTTTCCAATGTGATCTGATGTTGATTGTTTAAATTGTGTAAATACATGGTTAGGGCACATATCATTCAATTTTTTGCTTGCATGCCCAGTGTCAGTCGTCGATCCACTTCGCATTAATTAAAAGTTTTCCTTTTAAACAACTTATTATCAATTACCGAGAGGCCAAGAAACCCTATATTGGGCTAGTAGCATGCTAGAAAGAAGTGCTACTGAGTTTGTACAAACAAATGACCTTGACCTACATTCAAGGTCACAGGATCAAATATGCTAAAATATTACACAACTTCTTCTCAATTAGAACCAAGATGACAATTAAGGGACCTGATATCAAACTTGTAGCATGTTGGTGGACTTTCAAGGTCACAGGGGTCAAATGTGTCAAAATCTTTAAACAACAGCTTCTCAATAAAAATACCTAATATTGGGCAAGTAGAATGAAAGGCTTGTTGTAAGTAACTTAAATGAATAAATCTATATATATATATACTCATACTCTTACAGCATATTTCAATCAAGTCGTTGTCAGGTTCAAGCATCTGAATAAATTACTTTTATCAACGTCAATCTTGATTTAGAAGCAGGTGAGTGATACAGGCCCATAAGGTCTCTTGTTTTCTTAACTGGAATAGATTGGTACAATATTGTAGGGTAAAGTTCCGCAGTGAATCATTGTAATTAAATGATTTTGCATGTAATGAGTTCTCTCTATGAATTTGTAGGGCGTCTCACAAGTCAAGACACGGGACACACCATTCAGGAAAAATGATGCCTTCTCCAAACCAATTGATGAGTACTGGGATGAAACAGGTCCATATGAACTTGAGAACTACCCCAAGATGTAGTAAAATTTAATTCTGTTACCAACGCTGCATGCATGTGTATGGATGAATGTGTGAATCTGAGAAATATTTCAGCCTGAGAAGAAAACTATACAACAGAACTTTAATGCTTACTGAACTAAGAGTCTTTGTTTATGCTGAAAGATATACTGCTTCATTGATTTTAAAATTCAGCATTTCAGCAGTGATCAGAACTTGTATATGTATAAGACCGTGATTTCAGGCCTAAACATAGTGTTATGTGAATACAGACCTTGAAAGTCTTAATTTGTTGAGGCTCGTCTGAAATTGAAATAAGATCACATGTAGGTTGATCATTATTTCATATACAATGTACAAGCAACTCTAGATCTGGTATAACAGTGTAATAATATCGTAACATACCATGTAACTTTTAATATTAAATGAATATGGTATATGATAAAGAAATGTTTGAAACTTGGTGTTGTTCAAACATCTGATGCTGAGGAGAATGGCCTTGAATGAAAATGACTGATATTATTTTACAAAAGAATTTTTTTTACAAGATTTCTTGTAAAATGTGGTGTTTTAAATGACCAAATTCTAAAAAATGTAAATAGATACTGTACAACAATATTTAATATATTATAAGTGTGCTTTCAATGCACATTATTAAAAATAATATGTAGCCTTTTTAAATATATATACACAAGGTATATATTATTGATAATGAGCAAATTAACATGTTAATAACACCACGTATAACTATAATATTTATCTATAGAATCACAACTATGTGTTAAGTTTGAACTGCAATAAAATATTGTGTATAGTGATATGTTGTCATGATTGTAGTACTATTTGAAGACTTAAACTTGTCCATGTGATTCACCTCATTGCTTGATGTATACAAATGTACGTAGCATACTTTTTAATGAGATCATCATGGCAACTATGAAACAAAATCTGTCTAAAACAGCATCCCTCTAAAGCCCAAAAAGATAGAGTTGCATCATTTTTGAATTTTCCATGGGAGATTATAGCGTATTCACATGACAAAACTCTTCAATATAATATGCAATACAGACTGACCACTTTTTGACAAATTAACACATTTCAATTACTAGATCTAACCTGTTGGATTAGATGGAAATGGCCTTTATATTCAAGCAATACCATAATAGAAAAACATTATTTAATGGAATGTCACCTTTTTACTCCCTCTGTCTGCAGATAAAATCTTTTCAGGATATCTACATGTTTCATCCAACCTTTTGAAACTGCTGAAACACCTGTAATCAACACAATCTTCTGTAGGATATGCCTGATTTATGGCAGCTTTGCCAATTCTGTTATATTACATATAATATAACTACAGTATTCATCATCCAGACTTCATGAAACTCCAATCAGTATACAGCTGTAAAAGAAGAGAGTGTAAAGTCACCTTACTAGTTCAGACTAGTGGTAGGATGTTTGCCTTGAGAGCAAAAGGTCACTAGTTGGAAGCCCGGCAGGGGCAGGGTATTTTTCATTACTCCTTCCTATTACACAGCATTAGGTCTGACAGTTCTGTAAACACCCCAGGCTTAGGTGTGATACTAATCCATAAACATGTGGAATGTCATTTATGTCAATAACTATACTGTCCTTGAGTTCTTATGTGAAGAAAGGTTATATGTGTCCCTTTGCAGGGCAGCATGGAAAAAACTCCAGTACGAAATGGTTAAGTTTAAGCAAAATACGTGTACATTAACTGCACTGAAAATTAGCATCGTCTACCTGGTAAATTTGTTCAATTATTGGATTTGTATCCATGGTTGAAGTGATGTACGAAGGCCGATTGGTAAGTTGTTAGCCTCGTATTAAAGGAGGTACTCAATGATGTTCTTTTTAAGTCCTACTTTTCTTTTGACTATATAGGGCTGTGTACCCAAAGACTGGTCTCATTCGGTTAGTTTATACCGACGAGATAGCACTCCAAAATAAACAAGACGAGGCTTTTGCAAAATGGACAAAATCGGTTAGGGTTAAAGGGTGAAAGAGTGTCATTGCCATGGCTGCCTGGATTCACGATTGTGGCTTTAAATTGATTGAGCGTCCGCCTTATTCACCCGATCTCGATCCATCAGAACAGCTTTATCAGGCACCTTAACCTTAACATGCAGTGGATGGTTTTCTGAACAGCTGAGAAAAGAAATTTTATAAAAGTGACATTGAGGCCCTTAAACACCGCTGGCAAAAGTGTATAGATACTGAAGTATGTTGAAAAATAACAAAATATGATTGACAAAATTCAAATCTTTCAATATGAGGCTCACAACTTATCAATCAGCCCGCGTATATTAAAAGCTCTTTCTGTCCTTGATAACTTCAGAAAATTGAGTCCTGACAACCAAACACAATCTGCAAACAGGAGCTTCTCCATATCCAGAATGAGTAACTTGTAACGACAGGAATGTTTGGGTTCTCCTATCTCTTATAATTCCCCAAAATGTAGTACAGTTGAGAAATTGGAGTCTGTCTCATACGTAGGCTTGTCCTTCCCAAATTGACAACATAAAGAGTATCTTTATAAGGAGCTTCAAAAGCATTCATTTTTTATTTCAGTTCTCAACAGGTAGCTGACAGTTGATTAAAATAAACCTTCTGCAGAAAAGTGAACTTTCTTGATTAGTATATGATATAAGTAGATGTTTGTTTTCTCAAATAAAATATTTTAATAAAGACTTACTACAGAAAACATCTCTTCAATGCTGACAAGGACAACTGAAATTAAATCTGATTAAATGCTATTCATTAAATGCTAAAACATTGCAGACATAATTGATAACAAAGGTATTATGTATAAACAATAACTCTGTTAGAGGTTTCTCACACAAATGTATCACGGTGTATTATATAGGTGTTGTTAACAAAAAATAACGTTTATACACAGAAAGTTTGTGTTTACAAAACAGCGTCCATATACAAACATCTGGGGTTTGGATGTGTCTGTATACGTAACATAAACAAGGACTCTATCATCCAGTTACCAAACATATCCACAAATAAGCCCCTGTCCACAAATAAGTCCCCTTCTTCATTTCTTTTATAAACTTATAATTAACTCTTACACTAGGGAAAGGGGGCTTGAGGATAAATATAGTACATTACAGTTTTATTTCTGAATACAGACCCTGAGCACAACAAAGTCCATTTCGAGTCATAAATTTTGACAAAATGAGGGTGCCCTTCAGAGATATATAAACAATTTACACTACACGAACTAGGAATTACCTTATTTTAATCATTGTCTCTTAAAAACAGACAGTTTTGTTTTGTCCATTAAACAACATCTGTCACAAAAACACCATTGCCATTATTTCTGGTTCAGGCAATTTGAAACTGGACAAAAGCTATAAATAAGATATTATATGTTAATACCACAGACTTGGATACACTTATTTTCCAATGTAACACACACTATCTTATAAAGGCAATTTCTGTGTAAAATGGTTAAAATACACTGAAATATTTCAGATGGAGAAAGGTTTAAATATAGATTCTATTCTTCTTACTCACTTGTTTCTGTACGTGTAAACTAAGTGAAATGTCCTCTGTACGTGTAAACTAATGGATTGTCCTCTGTACGTGTTAACTAAGTGGAATGTCCTCTGTACGTGTAAACTAAGTGGAATGTCCTCTGTACATGTAAACTAAGTGGAGTGTCCTCTGTACATGTAAACTAAGTGGAGTGTCCTCTGTACATGTAAACTAAGTGGAGTGTCCTCTGTACGTGTAAACTAAGTGGAGTGTCCTCTGTACGTGTAAACTAAGTGGAGTGTCCTCTGTACATGTAAACTAAGTGAAATGTCCTCTGTACGTGTACAAAAGTGGAATGTCCTCTGTACCCGTAAACTAAGTGGAGTGTCCTCTATACATGTAATCTAAGTGGAATGTCCTATGTACATGTAAACTAAGTGGAATGTCCTCTGTACGTGTAAACTAAGTGAATGTCCTCTGTACATGTAAACTAAGTGGAATGTCCTCTGTACGTGTAAACTAAGTGGAATGTCCTCTGTACGTGTAAACTAAGTGGAATGTCCTCTGTACGTGTAAACTAAGTGAATGTCCTCTGTACGTGTAAACTAAGTGGAGTGTCCTCTGTATGTGTAAACTAAGTGGAATGTCCTATGTACATGTAAACTAAGTGGAATGTCCTCTGTACGTGTAAACTAAGTGGAATGTCCTCTGTACATGTAAACTAAGTGGAGTGTCCTCTGTATATGTAAACTAAGTGGAATGTCCTCTGTACATGTAAACTAAGTGGAATGTCCTCTGTACGTGTAAACTAAGTGGAATGTCCTCTGTACGTGTAAACTAAGTGGAATGTCCTCTGTATATGTAAACTAAGTGGAATGTCCTCTGTACGTGTAAACTAAGTGGAGTGTCCTCTGTATATGTAAACTAAGTGGAATGTCCTCTGTATATGTAAACTAAGTGGAATGTCCTCTGTACGTGTAAACTAAGTGGATTGTCCTCTGTACGTGTTAACTAAGTGGAATGTCCTCTGTACGTGTAAACTAAGTGGAATGTCCTCTGTATATGTAAACTAAGTGGAGTGTCCTCTGTACATGTAAACTAAGTGGAATGTCCTCTGTATATGTAAACTAAGTGGAGTGTCCTCTGTACGTGTAAACTAAGTGGAGTGTCCTCTGTACATGTAAACTAAGTGGAGTGTCCTCTGTACATGTAAACTAAGTGGAATGTCCTCTGTACGTGTAAACTAAGTGGAATGTCCTCTGTACGTGTAAACTAAGTGGAATGTCCACTGTACATGTAAACTAAGTGGAGTGTCCTCTGTATATGTAAACTAAATCAAGTGGAATGTCCTCAGTACATGTAAACTAAGTGGAGTGTCCTCTGTACATGTAAACTAAGTGGAATGTCCTAGCTCTGTTCATGTAAACTAAGTGGAATGCTCTCTGTATGAGTGGAATGTAAGATTTTAAAATCAAGAACAAACATATACATATATATATATATATAGGTAGATACATTGGCTATACAGTCTGAAAGCTAGGTCGAAAGTGTTCAATAAAAAAAAGAAATTGACATTGAACAAGAAACAATGTCAAAAACAGTTTTGATCACACAATTAAGTAGTTTTGATTTAAAATATTGATATCAAAATGCCCTTATCATTATTACACAGATTCACTCTAACAGTACAAAACTTTTCACTGATTGTATATTTCAAGGTGCAGAACACAGCAATTTTATCATTGTGGTAACAATACATTACATGATTCTGTACATAAAACTATTTCAGGATCGTGTTTTGGTCATAAACACATGGAATGCATGGTGAACAAAAACATTTTGTACAATGTAATAGTGTATTATCCAATATACATGTATTTATATACCCGTTTGATGGAAAAATTCAAATAATACACATAGACTTAGGTTTGTGCTCTAGACATTTCTTCATTTCAAAGAACCAAGATGGAAACTGGGAGACCGCACACAAATGTTATATAACTACTTTTTAAAATCTCAAGAAAACTGAAATACTGTCAGTAGCAACGATATCGCATTACACAGTTTTAATGGTTCTGACATGCACTAGTATATGCACAACAAATATTTATTAATTTAAATAAGAACTTTGTCTAAAACTATCAGTTTTAAGAATAAAGCCATTTTTAGTTCTAAATCTCTTTTGACGCTGTGCAAAACTTATTGTTGCATTTATTGATCTTTTCATTAATTAGACTTTAGTTTGTCAGTACAATTTGTGTTTAACATCCAATTAACAGCCAGGGTCATTTAAGGATGTTCCAGGTTTTGGAGATGGAGGAAAGCCGAAGTACTCAGAGAAAAACCACGACCTACGGCCAGTACCCTGACAACTGCCCCACGTAGGTGTCAAACTCGCAACCCAGAGGTGGAGGGCTAGTGATAAAGTGTCAGGACACCTGTCTGTACAAGCATCGTGTTGAATCTGTATGGCCTGTAAATGTTACATGTGTCAATTCCTATTTGCTTACATTAAAACAAAAGTTTGAATCAAAGCATTTTCTATTAAAATTTGATCAATTTAGAAATGAAGTGATATGATTAAAAGGCATACAGGCTAGATCTAAAATCTTCAAAATGATCGATGTACTAATTCAACATCAAAAACTCTTCTATTCCCAAACAAGACATTTTCTTTATACAACCCAATTAGTACAGATTTTGGTTAATTTTTTTCTGTACTGTTGTTGACTACATTATATATGATCAACAAAAATATGTGCTCATTCTTTCTGTTGTCGATCAGAAGCTTTTGCATAGATGCATTGTCTAAATCAATGTGAAACCCATTACTTGTAGCAATGTGAAGTGTGATGTAAAGCATTTTGTTGATCCTGTGTAATATACATAGTGTCCGTGGTCACATATTTCACAATAGTAACCTTGAAAATAAACCAAGGTCAGTTGTATGCCGAATCCTTATAGCACTCATTCTTGTTACCTGCTGGCAAAATATCAGGCATATGTGTCTTCAGAAATTTAAAAAGATGTTCATTGAAGAATTTAACATATCTGATCCCTGTGACTTTGTAAACAGGTCAAGGTCATTGATATGATGAGATTTTATACCATAGCCTGTACTTACTGGTCTAAGATAAGTGCCCTGGGTCTTTTAGAACATTAGAAGATTTGCAAAGGAATGTTTTACTAATGAATTCTGTGACCTGAAAAATTGATCAAGGTCATTTATATGAGAAATTTTGCAGCACTCCATAGTAGGAACCTATGAACTTGCAAATAGATCAAGGTAACCACTCTGTCCTATGTACTTGCTGGCATAATATTGGCCATTTGGGCCTTCTGAAACTTGATAAGATTCTTAAATTCTCTAAACATATTTGACTCCTTTGACCTTGAAAATAGGTCATGGCCATTGATATGAGGAAAATTAAATGTACTCTTCAACATCTGCCTTCTCACCAGATCTCAGTTGCGTTTTAGTTTTCTAAAAGAAGTTAAAAGTTATTGGCTGGACGACGGACGAAAAACAACAGATACTCACTCCTGCACCATATCATAAGCTCACTGGCACTTCATGCTAAAAATGCATATGGTAGCCCGCCATTTTCATCTTGTTTAAACTTCTAGGGGTGAGTCTAATAACTACCTCTGGTACAGAAGCCAGAAAGAACCTGCAGTACAGGAAAAGTTGTCTCACACAAAATACATTGTTATGAAATATTGTGACTGTTCCTTATTCAGTTGAAAGTTTTATAATATATACCTGACTTGACATTGATTGTGACACATTTATCCAGATAAAACAAAACAAAACAAACAAAAACACAGAATGTAGGTGATTTGTCATGTAAAATAAATTAAACATGAATACAAAAAATAATTGTGTTTGTTATATTTCACATAAAAATATTTAAACCTGGTGATGCTGATTTGTCAGGAAAAATGAATTAAACATCTAGGTAAGTTTGTTAGGTAAATTGATTCCGATTACAATGTAGATTTGTGAATGTAATTTACCATATAAATAAACATGACGATGAAACCATAATTTAGGGGTGAAACATTTCATGTGAAATAAATTAAACATGATTAAGTAGATATGTGATTGCAACAATTTAACATCATCAACAAAGAATATAACAACCAAGATAAAATATTTAAATGATTGAAAAATGATAACAAACTGATATCATCAAGATCATATTTAAATAATCTTTCTTTTCACACAATTTGATGATAAAATTTCTATGTACATTCACACACTGATCATTCAAATAGGTAACACTCCACATTTCAACACATAACACAATAAAAATCCAAAAATTCAAAAAACACATGCAACTCCTATAACATGGTAGTTGTTTAAAAAAAATCCTTTTTTTTTTTCTCAAACAAAAACTAATCACAATGGAGTTGATATATTAAGTGGTTCATTAAGTTGTGGTCTTAGAAATATCACAGAAAACATTGCAAGCCAAAAAGGCAAAGTGTCAACAATCACATTAACAAATATATTATGTCTGTTGTGGCTCGTACAGGCAGGAAGACTAACAGAGTAGTCTCCCTTGGACCTCTGCTAACTACATGAATGGTCCCCGTTATCATTTTGACAGGTTCCCTTCGCATCTGTGTGAGTATGGAGATTTTTCAAACTCAGGTTTATCTGTAAATATATTTAAAACAAAATATAAAAATAACTGATGAGGTAAGAGAAAAATATGTTCCATACTATTAAGTCATCAACTCTAGCTTTGAACATATTTTGTATCTGTAATGTGTAACCCATTGACTGTGATGATATTATACAATTCCACAATAGCTATCTTTCAATATTTCAGTATAAGCAATAAAACCAGCTAGATCATAGGGACTTGTCACAAATCCCAACCTCCTGGTCTATGATAATACATATACCGTAACATATACATGTACCAGCTAGCTGGGGCCGCAGTTGCCAAGGGATTAAGGTATCCCAACACTTTAGCACAAGCCCTCCACCTCTGGGTTGTGAGTTCGAAACCTATGTGGGACAGTTGCCTGGTACTTTGATTTTACTCTGGGTACTCCAGCTTTCCTCCACCTAAAAAATCTGGCAGGTCCTTAAATGACTTTGGCTGTTAATAGGACTTTAAACAAAGTAGGCCAATAAACCAAAGTACCAGCTAGCTATATAGCCTGTGAGGTTGTGGATAGGTGTCAAGTCCCTGTGAACAAGATGCCCATTGGGTGGGAATCACTTGCCCACTCTTTCTACTGCATTCAATATTATTGCCAGAGTGTAAATCTGTATTTAAATGGGATCTCAATTATTAAATGGGATCTCAATTATCATGTAGCATGTTCCATCTATCAATTCTACAGTTAATCTATCAGTAATTAAACTATCCTTTTGTTACTGGATTTTGTCAACATTACTATTATTTTCTATGAAATAAATTCATTCTAAATCCAAAATAGTGGCTATCTCAGTAAAATCTATGCCCAGTTGGTGCTGGAGAATGGTGGCCCCTGTTTTGATTTGACAAAGCTAAGAGTATACCTGTTGGGTAGATATGTTACTGGAATATGACCCTAAGTCACATATCCTGTTATATGATTCAATATCCTATGGTGAGAGATGTAAGCACGAGTCATTTTGATTTTGATTTTTCTGAAAAATAAATTAAGCAATTGACTGACCTCCTCTAGGATTTCTATATTTGTTTGAAGGACAGAATGTAATTGCTTCACTGTTGCCAGATGTGAGTCAGACTGCATAGAGTAAATTGTCTGGTACAACTTCTCTCTGTAACATAAGGATATCACATATACTACAATCTATTTCATCTTCTATTATAAAGCAATTAATCTGATGTGTTTCCCAATTTTCAGTCAAATAAAACATAAAATCTGTGTAATGGATCTTGAATTACAGTGTATGCATATACATGTACATCTTTTTTTTTTTGTATATCAAATTTCTCTGAAACAAGCGTATGTATACATTTTGTATATAAAATTTCTCTTAAACAATTAATTTCAGAATCTTACAAAACAAGACAATGAAAATGTAACAAGGCTTAGTTACCTCCATGATGTTTGAGAGACTGGAGACCAGATGTCTTTGGCTTCAAATTTGGCCTGGAGAAGGAGGATTTTGTAGGTCAGACCCACTGCCGATAGCAACAGAAATAGTACCCTGGAAATGTAGATAAGTATACATGTACTTGTCAACTTCTTGGAATTTCTATGGTGGAGTTTGTGCATGGTAAAATGTTCAACATTTGTAGACCACATTCTGACTATAGAATATTTTAAAATTATTTAACAAGAGTACCACCATCAGTACAACGCTCGCCTCACATGGTATATCAATATATACCTCACACTAGCATTAGGGGGTGAGTTAACCAACAGGAATCTGTATTGTAATATATTGATATCTTAATAAAAAAATATTACAATCTTTAAAGGTAAAATAAACTTAGATTAGATTAGGTTTTGCATTATAGTAAGCATTGAAATTATCATTATTATGAAAAATGTTCCGACTCTGGGATATAACAGTTAGTCCACACAGAAACCATCAAAAAACTAAAATATTAGTAACTCAATAAAAATGATATTTGCACCAAAAACTTAATGTCAGATAAAATGTTTAAAGAAACAAGACTTTCTTCCCAAAAACTAATCCTTCTGACTCCAGGAAGTAATAGTAAACCCCCACACAACCCTGAAACCAAATTTTAGAACCCTAGTACAAATATAAAGGAGTTTACTAATGCCTTTCATCACATGCACCAAAAACTTAACATTTAGAAACCAACGCCGACACTCGTGCCAGGATGACAACATTAGCTTCCCCTCTCCTCTACAGGTGAGCTTAAAACACAGACAATAAAAGTTTTACTGATAATTTACTAAATGTAGAGTGCAAATTGCAGATATGACAATATGGAAGGTTGGCAAGATACTTCAGAACGAAGCAAAATTGGTATTATGTTTTCCAGTGTCCCTGCAGTTAACCCCTTGGCTGTGTTCCAAACTACCAGGTACCGGTAATTGCTTACAACAATTTTGATACATTTACTATGGATGAGGAGTCTATCCCCTGGGTATATTGAATTAGTAATTGTCTGAAACATACTAAATTACTCAGCAATGAGGAGTCTATTCCCTGGTTAGATTGAATTAGTAATTGTCTTAAACATACTAAATTACTCAGTAATGAGGAGTCTATCCCCTGGGTATATTGAATTAGTAATTGTCTTAAACATACTAAATTACTCAGTAATGAGGAGTCTATCCCCTGGTTATATTGAATTAGTAATTGTCTTAAACATACTAAATTACTCAGTAATGTATAAATTAATTCTTTATGTCCAGAAATTGTAAAGTAATATTTAAAAAATCAAGCATTATAATATGTGTGTATATACATGTGAATGTTTTACTGCATTTCAATGGCGATCACAGGATACTTACATCACTGAACATATAGCCAGCAGCAGGTTAGTGCGGGGAACCCTGGAATGAGATAAAGACATTTGATGGATAATTTTTCCCACACAATCCAAATATGTTTCACTCTGATTCACAAAAACTCTTTCCTTATTACAATCTGTACCATATGTACCCTAACACACCATGTAAAAATCTGGCTCATCACAAGCAATATGCCATCCATAACAGGTTCTCCTATGAGGTTGCATAAAATATTAATTACCATTATTCATTTACAAATATATCAAAATATACTTACTTTTGAAATTTCACAGCCAGCTGTGAAAATGCTGCATACATTTTACGACAATCAAAACCTGAAACAAAAGGAAGAAATATATTTGAATGTGTCACCGGATCAGAGGTGGTTTCTCTGGTGACTTGTTTCATGGTTTAAGTTCTGATGTATCCCATGTACTGCATGTTGATTGTAGGAGGCAACTTTTTAAAACTGCAGCAGGATGTTCTAATATGTCTTCAGGTTAGGAATATTGAACTAGTGTGTCTTCAGATTAGGAATATTTAACTAATGTGTCTTCAGGTTAGGGATATTGTGTCTTCAGGTTAGGGATATTGAACTGATGTGTCTTCCTGTTAGGGATATTGTACTAATGTGTCTTCAGGTTAGGAATATTGAACTAGTGTGTCTTCAGGTTAGGAATATTGAACTAATGTGTCTTCAGATTAGGAATATTGAACTAATGTGTCTTCAGGTTAGGAATATTGAACTAGTGTGTCTTCAGATTAGGAATATTTAACTAATGTGTCTTCAGGTTAGGGATATTGAACTGATGTGTCTTCCTGTTAGGGATATTGAACTAATGTGTCTTCAGATTAGGAATATTGAACTAATGTGTCTTCAGATTAGGAATATTGAACTTATGTGTCTTCAGGTTAGGGATATTGAACTAATGTGTCTTCAGGTTAGGAATATTGAACTAGTGTGTCTTCAGATTAGGAATATTGAACTAATGTGTCTTCAGGTTAGGGATATTGAACTAGTGTGTCTTCAGGTTAGGGATATTGAACTAATGTGTCTTCAGGTTAGGGATATTGAACTAATGTGTCTTCAGGTTAGGGATATTGAACTAATGTGTCTTCAGGTTAGGAATATTGAACTAATGTGTCTTCAGGTTAGGGATATTGAACTAGTGTGTCTTCAGGTTAGGGATATTGAACTTATGTGTCTTCAGGTTAGGGATATTGAACTAGTGTGTCTTCAGGTTAGGAATATTGAACTAGTGTGTCTTCAGGTTAGGGATATTGAACTTATGTGTCTTCAGGTTAGGGATATTGAACTTATGTGTCTTCAGGTTAGGAATATTGAACTAGTGTGTCTTCAGATTAGGGCTATTGAACTAATGTGTCTTCAGGTTTTCTTTTGATTTCTTGCTTTTAATGTAATCTTTATCCACACAATTGTGAAACAAGTTATATCAATTTATATTAATCACACTTGGCCAGGATGGAAGCATGCAAAGAATCTAACCCCAGCTACCTAGTTATAAAGCATTAGTGTGTTACAACTCTACCATCCAACCACCCAATTTTCTTGTGTGTTCTTTCATTCTCTACCTTTGTTTTCATCTGTGGGTGTTATTGAAACCAAACCTTATATACTGACCATACCAGTTCTCATGTTGTTCATACACACAGTTTGTATATGATGGTTGTATGAAAGACAGTTAATAGGGAAATCAGTACTAATAACTAAAGGGAGATAACCCTTGTTTTCCTGGTCAGCATCATGTATAACAATCAAGTGGACTCACATGAACAATGCAAGCTTGCAATGGCCCTCTTTTTGGTACTTACATTGGAAAAAATAGGGAATGCTGAATTTTGAACCTTCAATAACCTCTTCCTTCTGACCTCTGACCTCAGAATGAACAAATGCAGTGCACTGTGTTGTGTTATCGGTCTCTTTGGGAACATCCTTGTTACAGCTGACATCACTGTTGTCAACGACTCCACATTCAGGACACACACTCGAGTCGGACTCGCACGAGTCCAGCTTGTTTTGAACCGACTCAACGGGAACACTGATGACATTATTGTTAATATGATAGTCTGTATCAGGCAGCGTAAATGATTTACTAGTCTTTAACTCATACTTTCTATCTGGGTCATCTGGTACAGTTTGATCAAGAGACAGTGTGAAGGATATCTGTGGGGAAAAATAATTAAATTAAAAACAAAGAAAGGCAACAAGCTTAATGAAGTATGCAGTCCCAGCTGTCATCAACATTCCTTCACTATAGGAAATCCTCTAACTTACAATTTTCCAAAGGAAAGCGTTATTGGTTTTAGGAGAAAATCAAATTATTAAATGGAAACTTTTGTTAAATTTTGTAATGATTTCCAATGGAAACTTTTACATTAAGGAATATTGATGAAACTTGGGACACAACATCAATTCATTTCTATCAGTTTTCTGGGTGTAATTGCTTGACTTTTATGTGGAGCTAAATCTATTCACAAAACATGCATTTAATTGAAAGAAATAACAGCAAATCATTGACTCATTTATCAGCTTATTCTTGAAATTAATTCTCTTCAACTATCAATTGACTAATGCTAATGGACTTTTTCAACGAAAAATTAGATTTAAGTTTCTGAAATGCTGTCTGAACTGTATTGATCTTGCTGATGAAATACGAGTACAACATCACACAGTTTATTATTTCTTTTATGCTTATCTTTTGAGGAAACTGCTGTAATTTAGCATCAATATGGCAAAGAGTCTTTTCAGGGCAATTTGTTTTTCTATTTTAACCTGAAACGTTGCACATTATGGAACAGCAGTGATTGACAGGGTAATAACTCCAGACTTTTGTTCACTCAGACAGGTGAAAATGGTGCACATTGATTGTGTCTGGGGAAAAATCACTTAAAGTTACATAATTTTCTTTCTGTCTGCTGGTGACTTTCAAGGTATCGATTATGTGGTAACAAGCTTCAGTCGGACCAGAGAAAAATATCTTTCAATATTTTTACCAAATAATGAATTTTAAAATCTGAACAAATGAAGGTCTATATGCAGATGATACTGTAAGTTATAGAATCTCATATGCTGAAATGACACCCATTTTAATAGCCCTTTTTTTGCCTGCTAGTTACAGGACAAACACTAGTATAGTTCATTTGACAAGAGGCCTTATGGGCCTTAACGGTCGAAATATTTCTGTCAATTTGACACTTTTTCACCCCACCCATCAGCCCCTGGGGATTAGCCAGGCCAACATTTGCATACCACTAAACTGCCTTCCAATGTTGATAATGTTAACCATATAAGAATGGATTTCAATAGAAATCAAACAAATGATAGTCAAAAATGAGATTTCACTACAGTAAAGTTTACCCCCTCCCAAGGGGCAAATGTGAGACCCCAGGGTCATGAAATTCAGAATTTTAGTAAAGCACCTTAAGACCCTTCCATCTATGAAGAGTATTTGATATACCTTATCTGACGCCTGAAAAAGAGATTTTTGAAATTTCAGTCAATTTGAAACTTTTTGGCCCCACCCCTGATCAGTCCCCTGTGGATTGGGAACCATATACTTGACAATTTTGGTTGACCTTGAGCAATGGGTTTCTGAAACATTTCATTAAAATTGGTTCAGGGGTTTCTGATAAGAAGTCAAAAATGTAAATTGTTTACGATGGACGACGGAAAACGCAGGACGCTGGACAAAAGGCGATCACAATATATAGGTCAACTGAGACTTTGTCACTTTGTCTCAGGTTACCTAAAAACAGCATTTGAATATTGATAATATAATTGAATTAAGCAACTTGCTCCCTTAATTTGCCCCTACTAAGTCACAGGCAATTTTCAAGAGCCTTAATTGGTCATTTATGTGAAATAATGTCCACTGATAGCTCTTGATCTGTACAAGCTGCACATCACAAATTTCAACACATTGTACCTCTGTCATATATATAATAAAAGTTAATTTATTTGAACAAGTTTGCTAATGTTCAAGTTGTTTAGGAAGAGACCAAAAAGCTTATCAATTGACATGTCTGTGGTTTAGGTATTTGAGAATTCTACAGCAGTTTACCCTTTTTTGTATTCTTTTAAATTGCCCTAAACATAAAACATACAAATTTAATCCAAGAGCTGTGAGGATATCAGAATGTACTTACTTCATTTGAGGTATTTGAATCATTTCGAATATGTACCAGCATGTCATTCTGAAACAAAATGTTGAAAATAATTCATTTTTTGTCAGAATTTAACAACTAGTGTAGATCTATGTTTATACAATTTTCAATAGAATATGTAGAGTGTTCATCTTCTGTGATTGTAGTAAAACAGGAGATGCTTTTTCTTCTGTGAGTGACAATGTCCATTGACATACAATTTGCTAGGAGAATCAATTTGAATATGTTATTGTTCAATAAAAGAGACAAAATGAACAGTGTTCTTTATGTGTTGACCGTTTCCTCTGTGTGTTGAGGTGCATCAACGTTCATTTTTGTTCACTATATTTTGAACAGATTTAAATTTATTGCTCTTCCTTTTGAGAAGCGACAAGGGGAGGGGGAGTCTGGCTGTTTAGTGAAGACTTTTCTCACCTGTTGCTGCGTCTTTTTCCAGAGGCCATACAGAAACTTGTAGGTGTTGTCTCTAGAGATGAAGGAGCCAAACACATACTGGAACATATAGAAATGAGCACTAAAACAAACACATACTGGAACATATAGAAATGATCACTAAAACAAACAGCAATGGTCTTTACTGGACACCAGAGGCCCTCACTTTCAGACAGACCCTTACTGGACACCAGAGGCCCTCACTTTTAGACAGACCCTTATTGTCACCAGAGGTCCTCACTTTTATACAGACTCTTACTGGACACCAGAATGTCTTACTGGACACAAAAAGTCCTTAAACACAGCAAACCCTTATTGAACATACCAGAAAGTCTTACTGAAAGGCCCTTACTAATCAGACAAAACAGACTTCTATTGGACACCAGTTTTGCTGGACACCGGTGGTCATTAGACACAGCAAACCCTTATTGAACACCAGAATGTCTTGCTGGACACCAGAGGCCCTCACTCTTAGACAGACCCTAAGTATTGAGACACCAGAGGCACTCATCTTTAGACAGACCCTTATTGGATACGCAGAGGCCCTCACCTTTAGAAAGACCCTTATTGGATATGCAGAGGCTCTCACCTTTAGACAGACCCTTATTGGACACCTGAATGTCTTACTGGACACCAGAGGCCCTCACTTTCAGATAGACCCTAATTGTCACCAGAGGCCCTCACTTTTAGACAGGCCCTTATTGGACACCAAAGGCCCTCGCTTTTATACAGACCCTAATTGGACACCGGAATGTCTTATTGGATACCAGAGGCCCTCACCTTTAGACTGACCCTTATTGGATACCAGAGGCTCTCACCTTTAGACTGACCCTTATTGGACACCAGAGGCCCTCACCTTTAGACAGACCCTTATTGGACACCAGAGGCCCTCACCTTTAGACAGACCCTAAGTATTGGACACCAGAGGCCCTCACCTTTAGACTGACCCTTATTGGACACCAGTGGCCCTCACTTTTAGCCAGGCCCCTATTTGACACCAGAGGCCCTCACTTTTAGCCAGGCCCTAATTGGACACCAGAGGCCCTCACTTTTAGCCAGGCCCTAATTGGACACCAGAGGCCCTCACTTTTAGCCAGGCCCTTATATGACACCAGAATGTCTTGCTTGACACCAGAGGTCGTTAAGACAAAGCAAACCTCTATTGGACACTTGAATGTCTTGCTGGAAACCCGGAGGGCATCAGACATTGCAGACCCTTATTGGACACCAAAATGTATTACAGAACACCAGAGTATCTTACATTAGATCCAAAGTCCATTTCTACTGAGAATCACTTGGCTTAACTCAATTATCTGTTAGTTTCATAATTGATTTATATATCATTGGATCATTTTTTTATCATTGCATGATGTGTGATAGTTTTGGTTTCCGCTTTCTTAAACCACCGTGGCATACCAAAAATAACCCTGAATATCGGTCGTAACAACCTGATGACCATCTCAGATTTCTTACTGACCCCAAATTACAATTACAATTACGATTGGTAGCTATAGGGGCCATGATAATACTTGTAAATATGTCTCATGCTGGCAAGCAGCGTACCAATCCAACCAAATATCATTACCTACTTAAAGAGCATCATTACAACCAAATCATATCACCTACTTAAAGAGCATTATTCAACCTTTGATCACTTGATCTGGCAGAAGGTGACAAAGCTGAAAAAGTCTTGATCAATATCAGAGAATACTAGAACAGGTGGTCAATTTTGAAAGTGATTTCTCCCACCTATTGACACTACCCCTATGATTTGTATTCGTCATTTATACAAAATTAAATGTTTTCTATCCAGATGTATCCAAGGTTCACACCTTTAATTTATACAATGTTGAATTGACCAAGGATCTATATACACATGTAGCTCCAAACCACATTGATCGATAGCCTATATTGTCAGAAACTCAGACTGTTCAATAGCTTTTAACAGGCCACCAGTGAACACAATCAACAAATAATTAATTGATTTACTTTTGTCCAGTATATCGTCTTGTGAGAATTTGCACGTGTGAAAAACCAGCAGAGCATTAATATTGCAGGTGTACATGTAGACACCAGTGAGCACATTTCCCCTAGAAAAGACCATCCTTTTTCTGGCTGCATGATCATCGTATCAATATTTGATACATCTTTGCCTATATATGGCAATGAATGAATCAGACGTGCCACTTTTGTTGAAGTGCCAAAGAGCACATGACAATAATACATCAACTCTGATGAGAAGTCCAAGTCATTTACCAAGTACAATGATGTCTGGAGAAACAGCTGAAAAAATATCTCAACAGTCAATTCTGACTGATTAAAATATCTCTCAAACTGTGATTACTTCTGAAAGTTTTAACCCCAGGTGTTATAGCTATTACAGATGTCTATATGGAAGTCCCTCCACTATCATCCTAGTAAAATCTAATGTCTATATGGAAGTCCCTCCATTATCATCCTAGTAAAATCTAATGTCTATATGGAAGTCCCTCCACTATCATCCTAGTAAAATCTAATGTCTATATGGAAGTCCCTCCATTATCATCCTAGTAAAATCTAATGTCTATATGGAAGTCCCTAGACTATCATCCTAGTAAAATCTAATGTCTATATGGAAGTCCCTAGACTATCATCCTAGTAAAATCTAATGTCTATATGGAAGTCCCTAGACTATCATCCTAGTAAAATCTAATGTCTATATGGAAGTCCCTAGACTATCATCCTAGTAAAATCTAATGTCTATATGGAAGTCCCTAGACTATCATCCTAGTAGAATCTAATGTCTATATGGAAGTCCCTCGACTATCATCCTAGTAAAATCTAATGTCTATATGGAAGTCCCTAGACTATCATCCTAGTAGAATCTAATGTCTATATGGAAGTCCCTAGACTATCATCCTAGTAAAATCTAATGTCTATATGGAAGTCCCTAGACTATCATCCTAGTAAAATCTAATGTCTATATGGAAGTCCCTAGACTATCATCCTAGTAAAATCTAATGTCTATATGGAAGTCCCTAGACTATCATCCTAGTAAAATCTAATGTCTATATGGAAGTCCCTAGACTATCATCCTAGTAGAATCTAATGTCTATATGGAAGTCCCTAGACTATCATCCTAGTAAAATCTAATGTCTATATGGAAGTCCCTAGACTATCATCCTAGTAAAATCTAATGTCTATATGGAAGTCCCTCACTATCATCCTAGTAAAATCTAATGTCTATATGGAAGTCCCTCCATTATCATCCTAGTAAAATCTAATGTCTATATGGAAGTCCCTAGACTATCATCCTAGTAAAATCTAATGTCTATATGGAAGTCCCTAGACTATCATCCTAGTAAAATCTAATGTCTATATGGAAGTCCCTAGACTATCATCCTAGTAAAATCTAATGTCTATATGGAAGTCCCTAGACTATCATCCTAGTAGAATCTAATGTCTATATGGAAGTCCCTAGACTATCATCCTAGTAAAATCTAATGTCTATATGGAAGTCCCTAGACTATCATCCTAGTAAAATCTAATGTCTATATGGAAGTCCCTAGACTATCATCCTAGTAAAATCTAATGTCTATATGGAAGTCCCTAGACTATCATCCTAGTAAAATCTAATGTCTATATGGAAGTCCCTAGACTATCATCCTAGTAAAATCTAATGTCTATATGGAAGTCCCTAGACTATCATCCTAGTAAAATCTAATGTCTATATGGAAGTCCCTAGACTATCATCCTAGTAAAATCTAATGTCTATATGGAAGTCCCTAGACTATCATCCTAGTAAAATCTAATGTCTATATGGAAGTCCCTAGACTATCATCCTAGTAAAATCTAATGTCTATATGGAAGTCCCTAGACTATCATCCTAGTAAAATCTAATGTCTATATGGAAGTCCCTAGACTATCATCCTAGTAAAATCTAATGTCTATATGGAAGTCCCTAGACTATCATCCTAGTAAAATCTAATGTCTATATGGAAGTCCCTAGACTATCATCCTAGTAAAATCTAATGTCTATATGGAAGTCCCTAGACTATCATCCTAGTAAAATCTAATGTCTATATGGAAGTCCCTAGACTATCATCCTAGTAAAATCTAATGTCTATATGGAAGTCCCTAGACTATCATCCTAGTAAAATCTAATGTCTATATGGAAGTCCCTCCATTATCATCCTAGTAAAATCTAATGTCTATATGGAAGTCCCTAGACTATCATCCTAGTAAAATCTAATGTCTATATGGAAGTCCCTAGACTATCATCCTAGTAAAATCTAATGTCTATATGGAAGTCCCTAGACTATCATCCTAGTAAAATCTAATGTCTATATGGAAGTCCCTAGACTATCATCCTAGTAAAATCTAATGTCTATATGGAAGTCCCTAGACTATCATCCTAGTAAAATCTAATGTCTATATGGAAGTCCCTAGACTATCATCCTAGTAAAATCTAATGTCTATATGGAAGTCCCTAGACTATCATCCTAGTAAAATCTAATGTCTATATGGAAGTCCCTAGACTATCATCCTAGTAAAATCTAATGTCTATATGGAAGTCCCTAGACTATCATCCTAGTAAAATCTAATGTCTATATGGAAGTCCCTAGACTATCATCCTAGTAAAATCTAATGTCTATATGGAAGTCCCTAGACTATCATCCTAGTAAAATCTAATGTCTATATGGAAGTCCCTAGACTATCATCCTAGTAAAATCTAATGTCTATATGGAAGTCCCTAGACTATCATCCTAGTAAAATCTAATGTCTATATGGAAGTCCCTAGACTATCATCCTAGTAAAATCTAATGTCTATATGGAAGTCCCTAGACTATCATCCTAGTAAAATCTAATGTCTATATGGAAGTCCCTAGACTATCATCCTAGTAAAATCTAATGTCTATATGGAAGTCCCTCCATTATCATCCTAGTAAAATCTAATGTCTATATGGAAGTCCCTAGACTATCATCCTAGTAAAATCTAATGTCTATATGGAAGTCCCTCCATTATCATCCTAGTAAAATCTAATGTCTATATGGAAGTCCCTAGACTATCATCCTAGTAAAATCTAATGTCTATATGGAAGTCCCTAGACTATCATCCTAGTAAAATCTAATGTCTATATGGAAGTCCCTAGACTATCATCCTAGTAAAATCTAATGTCTATATGGAAGTCCCTAGCATTATCATCCTAGTAAAATCTAATGTCTATATGGAAGTCCCTAGACTATCATCCTAGTAAAATCTAATGTCTATATGGAAGTCCCTAGACTATCATCCTAGTAAAATCTAATGTCTATATGGAAGTCCCTAGACTATCATCCTAGTAAAATCTAATGTCTATATGGAAGTCCCTAGACTATCATCCTAGTAAAATCTAATGTCTATATGGAAGTCCCTAGACTATCATCCTAGTAAAATCTAATGTCTATATGGAAGTCCCTAGACTATCATCCTAGTAAAATCTAATGTCTATATGGAAGTCCCTAGACTATCATCCTAGTAAAATCTAATGTCTATATGGAAGTCCCTAGACTATCATCCTAGTAAAATCTAATGTCTATATGGAAGTCCCTAGACTATCATCCTAGTAAAATCTAATGTCTATATGGAAGTCCCTAGACTATCATCCTAGTAAAATCTAATGTCTATATGGAAGTCCCTAGACTATCATCCTAGTAAAATCTAATGTCTATATGGAAGTCCCTAGACTATCATCCTAGTAAAATCTAATGTCTATATGGAAGTCCCTAGACTATCATCCTAGTAAAATCTAATGTCTATATGGAAGTCCCTAGACTATCATCCTAGTAAAATCTAATGTCTATATGGAAGTCCCTAGACTATCATCCTAGTAAAATCTAATGTCTATATGGAAGTCCCTCCATTATCATCCTAGTAAAATCTAATGTCTATATGGAAGTCCCTAGACTATCATCCTAGTAGAATCTATTGTCTATATGGAAGTCCCTAGACTATCATCCTAGTAAAATCTAATGTTTTTTTATGGAAGTCCCTCCATTATCATCCTAGTAAAATCTAATGTCTATATGGAAGTCCCTCCATTATCATCCTAGTAAAATCTAATGTCTATATGGAAGTCCCTAGACTATCATCCTAGTAAAATCTAATGTCTATATGGAAGTCCCTAGACTATCATCCTAGTAAAATCTAATGTCTATATGGAAGTCCCTAGACTATCATCCTAGTAAAATCTAATGTCTATATGGAAGTCCCTAGACTATCATCCTAGTAAAATCTAATGTCTATATGGAAGTCCCTAGACTATCATCCTAGTAAAATCTAATGTCTATATGGAAGTCCCTAGACTATCATCCTAGTAAAATCTAATGTCTATATGGAAGTCCCTAGACTATCATCCTAGTAAAATCTAATGTCTATATGGAAGTCCCTAGACTATCATCCTAGTAAAATCTAATGTCTATATGGAAGTCCCTAGACTATCATCCTAGTAAAATCTAATGTCTATATGGAAGTCCCTAGACTATCATCCTAGTAAAATCTAATGTCTATATGGAAGTCCCTAGACTATCATCCTAGTAAAATCTAATGTCTATATGGAAGTCCCTAGACTATCATCCTAGTAAAATCTAATGTCTATATGGAAGTCCCTAGACTATCATCCTAGTAAAATCTAATGTCTATATGGAAGTCCCTAGACTATCATCCTAGTAAAATCTAATGTCTATATGGAAGTCCCTAGACTATCATCCTAGTAAAATCTAATGTCTATATGGAAGTCCCTAGACTATCATCCTAGTAAAATCTAATGTCTATATGGAAGTCCCTAGACTATCATCCTAGTAAAATCTAATGTCTATATGGAAGTCCCTAGACTATCATCCTAGTAAAATCTAATGTCTATATGGAAGTCCCTAGACTATCATCCTAGTAAAATCTAATGTCTATATGGAAGTCCCTAGACTATCATCCTAGTAAAATCTAATGTCTATATGGAAGTCCCTAGACTATCATCCTAGTAAAATCTAATGTCTATATGGAAGTCCCTAGACTATCATCCTAGTAAAATCTAATGTCTATATGGAAGTCCCTAGACTATCATCCTAGTAAAATCTAATGTCTATATGGAAGTCCCTAGACTATCATCCTAGTAAAATCTAATGTCTATATGGAAGTCCCTAGACTATCATCCTAGTAAAATCTAATGTCTATATGGAAGTCCCTAGACTATCATCCTAGTAAAATCTAATGTCTATATGGAAGTCCCTAGACTATCATCCTAGTAAAATCTAATGTCTATATGGAAGTCCCTAGACTATCATCCTAGTAAAATCTAATGTCTATATGGAAGTCCCTAGACTATCATCCTAGTAGAATCTAAGTGTTTGAATGCTATGCCATCTTATATTATACCTTCATTTAATGCTGAATTTGGTCCAAAAATCAACCCAAACATTTAATGCTAAATTTGGTCAAAATCAACCCAAACATTTAATGCTACATTTAGTCAAAATCAACCCAAACATTTAATGCTACATTTAGTCAGAATCAACCCTTATCTGAATTTGGACCAGTAACAGGTCATGTGTCATTTTGGAGGCATAATGAATGCAAAAAAAAAAAGGTTGAATACACATTTCAGCTCCTGGATACATGAGTGAAATTCATTGGAAGTATTTTCTACAAATTGCAGAATCCCTCAGGTGCAATAAAACAAGAAGAATGTGATGTTTTCATTTCTTGATAATAATTTAACACACCTACTTCCCTAACATATGGTATTTACATGTCACAACTCATTCCCAATATCCTGATTTCCATGACAAATATATGACACAGGGTTTCAAGATTTAGAGGGATGTCCATGGAAATTTGTATTGAAGCCCTATTGGTGAGAATTCCAAGGTCAGTCTTTATGTAGCTCAAGGTCAATTTGTGAGAATTTATAGCCCCTGGCAAATTAATGAGTAGTCCAAGGTCAATTTGTGAGTAGTCCAAGGTCAATAAGTGAGTAGTCAAAGGTCAATTTGTGAGTAGTCCAAGGTCAATCTGAGAGAAGTCCAAGGTCATTAAGTGAGTAGTCTAAGGCCAATGAGTGAGTAGTCCAAGGTAAATTAGTGAAAAGTCCAAGGTCAATTAGTGAAAAGTCCAAGGTCAATCAGTGAGCAGTCTAAGGTCAATTTGTGAGTAGTCTAAGGTCAATTTGTGAGTATCTCAAGGTCAATAAGTGAGAAGTCCATGGTCAATTAGTGAGTAGTCCAAGGTCAATTAGTAAGCATGGTCCAAGGCCAATTAGTAAATAGGCAAAATCTAAACAATAACTCAAACAATGAAGAGTTTGCTCAAGTCCTGTTAGTGAATTGACAATTTGTGAGTACATTATTGATGAATTCTCTTAAGTTAATTAATTTCAATCCTAACCCTAGGTACTTCTGAGTTAATTTTGAGATTTCTAGTCAACTTATGATACCTTTACAGCAGTTTTATAGCCTTAGGCAATTTGTGAGAACTTCCGAACTTGTGAATATACCTTTTCCTGAGCTGTCTGCAGACCAATGGCATTTGGGATGATCAGGGCAGTCTTTTCACGAGTTATACTGATGACTTTCTCCATAGGAATCTCCTGCTGTAATAAAAATGGGCACATTTCAATCACAAGGGTCAGAGCTACACCTGACCAAACCTTACCCATAACAGTAAATTAACAAACCCTTCACCAAAAGATTCTCCAAATCAAATCTGGATATAGAATCAAAGTGATACAGCACTTACTGCTTATTATGACAGCAAATTTGTATTAATATGCTCAATATACTGATATAACAATCAATTTAAGGACCACCCTCAGCCAGTCAGATCAGATAAGTGCTGTGTTAAGTTAAGGACCACCCTCAGCCAGTCAGATCAGATAAGTGCTGTGTTAAGTCAAGGACCACCCTCAGCCAGTCAGATCAGATAAATACTGTGTTAATAAAGTTAAGGACCACCCTCAGCCATTCAGGTCAGATAAGTGCTGTGTTAAGTTAAGGACCATCCTCAGCCAGTCAGATCAGATAAGTGCTGTGTTAAGTCAAGGACCACCCTCAGCCAGTCAGATCAGATAAGTGCTGTCCACCCTCAGCCAGTCAGATCAGATAAGTGCTGTCCACCCTCAGCCAGTCAGATCAGATAAGTGCTGTGTTGAGACAAGGACCACCCTCAGCCAGTCAGATCAGATAAGTGCTGTGTTAAGTTAAGGACCACCCTCAGCCAGTCAGATCAGATAAGTGCTGTGTTAAGTTAAGGACCACCCTCAGCTAGTCAGATCAGATAAGTGCTGTGTTAAGTCAAGGACCACCCTCAGCCAGTCAGATCAGATATTGTGTGCTGTGTTAAGTTAAGGACTACCCTCAGCCAGTCAGATCAGATAAGTGCTGTGTTAAGTCAAGGACCACCCTCAGCCAGTCAGATCAGATAAATACTGTGTTAATAAAGTTAAGGACCACCCTCAGCCATTCAGGTCAGATAAGTGCTGTGTTAAGTTAAGGACCATCCTCAGCCAGTCAGATCAGATAAGTGCTGTGTTAAGTCAAGGACCACCCTCAGCCAGTCAGATCCGATAAGTGCTGTCCACCCTCAGCCAGTCAGATCAGATAAGTGCTGTGCTAAGTCAAGGACCACCCTCAGCCAGTCAGATCAGATAAGTGCTGTGTTGAGACAAGGACCACCCTCAGCCAGTCAGATCAGATAAGTGCTGTGTTAAGTTAAGGACCACCCTCAGCCAGTCAGATCAGATAAGTGCTGTGTTAAGTCAAGGACCACCCTCAGCCAGTCAGATCAGATAAGTGCTGTGTTAAGTCAAGGACCACCCTCAGCCAGTCAGATCAGATAAGTGCTGTGTTGAGACAAGGACCACCCTCAGCCAGTCAGATCAGATAAGTGCTGTGTTAAGTTAAGGACCACCCTCAGCCAGTCAGATCAGATAAATGCTGTGTTAAGTCAAGGACCACCCTCAGCCAGTCAGATCAGATAAGTACTGTCCACCCTCAGCTAGTCAGATCAGAAAAGACCACCCTCAGCCAGTCAGATCAGATAAGTGCTGTGTTGAGACAAGGACCACCCTCAGCCAGTCAGATCAGATAAGTGCTGTGTTAAGTACTGTCCACCCTCAGCCAGTCAGATCAGATAAATGCTGTGTTAAGTCAAGGACCACCCTCAGCCAGTCAGATCAGATATTGTGTGCTGTGTTAAGTTAAGGACCACCCTCAGCTAGTCAGATCAGATAAGTACTGTCCACCCTCAGCTAGTCAGATCAGAAAAGACCACCCTCAGCCAGTCAGATCAGATAAGTGCTGTGTTGAGACAAGGACCACCCTCAGCCAGTCAGATCATATAAGTGCTGTGTTAAGTTAAGGACCACCCTCAGCCAGTCAGATCAGATAAATGCTGTGTTAAGTCAAGGACCACCCTCAGCCAGTCAGATCAGATAAGTACTGTCCACCCTCAGCCTGTCAGATCAGATAAGTGCTGTGTTAAGTTAAGGACCACCCTCAGCCAGTCAGATCAGATAAATGCTGTGTTAAGTCAAGGACCACCCTCAGCCAGTCAGATCAGATAAGTGCTATATGTACTGTTGTGGATCACTTTAAGTTTTCAAGTTTCCAATGTTATTTTTTTCTATTTATACCTGATGAGTCCTCTGAACTTTCCTTTCAAAACTTTTTGTGACAAATATTTTGTTGTAGCCTGACTTTGCAAACAATTATGTGCTGTTTGAAACAAATCTTAAAGCCCCATACTTCCAAAGAAATATGTGCTTACATTTTGACCTCTGTACAGTTTTCAGACTTAATATATATTTAACAAATCATTGCGAATAAAAAAACTTGAGGAAAATGTGTATTTATGAAAGTATATAGGAAATTTTCAAAAATAATAACTGGGTACGACGGACCACATTTCTATACAAATTAGTCCCACAATGCAACGGCCAATTAACATTCAACACAAAATGGTGAAACACCGAAAGGGTGGTCCTGCCAAAACACAGACAGATTCTGTCAAAAAGAAATGTAAAAGAGCCTGGAATCGGCAAAACCCCAGGATTTCCTTAGGTAAAGAATTGACTTGTTGGAACTTAGCAATTTTAATGATGTTTAGTTGTATGCATATTGCTATATTTCAAAATTAAGTATTAAGTTGTATGTTTGTTCATCTTGATCAGTTATTACAAGTCAGAATATTTTGGTAATATATTCAAATGAAAGCATTATTAAGTAAGTTCACATCTACTCCATATGTAATCAACGACCATGTGTTTAGTTTATGTTGTAGCCTCGTTCTTGGCTCCATGAAAAATCACGATTAAAAATAAATGTGGAGCGTTATCTTTATACGCTGATACATTGCATGGATTTCTCTAGTCAAGCGTCCAGTCCAATGGTCAATGTTAGGAGAGCATGCATGAACATATTATATTGCCATAATACATGTGTGCAACTAGAATTTTAGGTAGTTTGGGAGTATGCGGCTTTAAATACATCAGTTAAACATTTGGCAGGTTTTTTTTAATATATTCTTTTTCAAAACATTTCTCAAGAGCTGAACTTACCAGCCTGCCCCTGCCTCTGATCCTAGAGTAGAAACAGAACCAGTTCTGTGACACATACAGATTCCCCTGTAGTAGAATGTCTCCAAGAAAGGCACACGAGAAATCTGTCAAATACAAATTGTACAACATTATAAACATTATCATCTCACCACATCACAGCTGATGGATCAGTTGCTGTATACTGTTAATATTAAAGATATTCCAGACCATTCCAAGTGAAAGCAAGAGGCTTCTTTGGAGATAGAACCTGGGTTGGTGTGTTCGGGGGCGAACACGTTTGAAGGAGGGAGTAGTGTAGCAGGCCAGGTTTTAATTGTAAATACTGTACATAGTTGTATGGTTGCCTTCTAGCTTCCGGCTAGGGGGAATTTCCCTTTAGCTCAGTCGGTAGAGTGGCGAACCAGTAAGCCGAGGGTCGCGGGTTTCGATCCCGGCTGGCTGCACACTACTACTCCTTGAACTTTTACAGTAATATTCATCCTACTGTATACTGTTAATATTTCAGTATAGTGTGAAGTTTTCATAACCATTTTTAATATTCATCCTGTAATAAGCCATTGAGGCCAACTCATAAATTTTGCAACAAAGAAGGGAGTGGTCTTATTGTAAGACAAAAATAGCTTTTTTTTGTCGAAAAGGTTTTACTGGACTGCAATCGACATATTACATGTTGGTGGACTTATTAGCAGATGTGGGTTTATTGCTGGGTGAGCTTATTGCTAGACAATGAAATAGGTTTTGCTAAGAGTTTTTACTATATAACCTGCAATTTACATAGGTAGGCTAAGTATTACCAGGCATGGGTTTATTGCTGGTGAGCAGTACCTTGCTGATTAGAGTTAGACACAGGTGGGCTTATTACCAGACATGGGTTTACTGCTTGAAGTAATTTAGTTGCATAGGGCACCTCTTTCAGAATGATGTCAGTCTTGGGAATTTGAATGCATAAACGTAATTTGCTATCACTATGAAAACAGCACACACACTCAAACTTGGTATCTAAGAGTCTGTACACTATATATAGGCAGAAAAGAAAATATTCAAAATGTCAAGTTTGTAATGTACTGACACAACAGAAAAGGTATTGATCTAGATACTAAATGCTATACAAGTTTCTGGTGTTTTAATACTATGATGAGAAAATAACTAAATACTGTAAATATATTGTAGCGGGACTGGACTGGGTCGATCATCAGTGACCAGGTAGCTCAATTGGTAGAGCATCTGGCTAGTGTTCGGAGGTCCCGGGTTCGGGTCTGGCCTCTACATTTTCTCCTCTCCTGTTTCAATATATATTTGTTTCAATGTTCATGAGACATCTTGAACATTTAAGACTGAACTCATTATATGCAGTCTGGTTTATACAGGGTCTGGTTTATACAGGGTTTGGTTTATACAGATGTCTGGTTTATACAGGGTCTGGTTTATACAGGGTTTGGTTTATGCAGGGTCTGGTTTATACAGGGTCTGGTTTATACAGGGTTTGGTTTATACAGGTTCTGGTTTATACAGATGTCTGGTTTATATAGGGTCTGGTTTATACAGGGTCTGGTTTATACAGGGTCTGGTTTATACAGGTGTCTGGTTTATACAGGTGTCTGGTTTATACAGGGTTTGGTTTATACAGGGTCTGGTGTATACAGGGTTAGGTTTATACAGGGTTTGGTTTATACAGGTGTCTGGTTTATACAGGGTTTGGTTTATACAGGGTCTGGTTTATACAGGGTCTGGTTTATACAGGTGTCTGGTTTATACAGGTGTCTGGTTTATACAGGGTCTGGTTTATACAGGGTTTGGTTTATACAGGTGTCTGGTTTATACAGGGTCTGGTTTATACAGGGTTTGGTTTATACAGGGTTTGGTTTATACAGGGTCTGGTTTATACAGGTGTCTGGTTTATACAGGGTCTGGTTTATACAGGTGACTGGTTTATACAGATGTCTGGTTTATACAGGGTCTGGTTTATACAGGGTCTGGTTTCGCAGGGTCTGGTTTATGCAGGGTCTGGTTTATATAGGTGTCTGGTTTATACAGGTGTCTGGTTTATACAGGATTTGGTTTATACAGGTGTCTGATTTATACAGGGTCTGGTTTATACAGGGTCTGGTTTATACAGGTGTCTGGTTTATACATGGTCTGGTTTATACAGGTGTCTGGTTTATACAGGGTTTGGTTAATGCATGGTCTGGTTTATACAGGTGTCTGGTTTATACAGGGTCTGGTTTATACAGGGTTTGGTTTATACATGTGTCTGGTTTATACATGTGTCTGGTTTATACAGGGTCTGGTTTATACAGAATCTGGTTTATACAGGGTTTGGTTTATACAGGTGTCTGGTTTATACAGGGTCTGGTTTATACAGAGACTGGTTGATACAGGTGTCTGGTTAATACAGGGTTTGGTTTATACAGATGTCTGGTTTATACAGGGTCTGGTTTATACAGATGTCTGGTTTATACAGGGTCTGGTTTATACAGATGTCTGGTTTATACAGGGTCTGGTTTATACAGGGTCTGGTTTATACATGTGTCTGGTTTATACATGTTTCTGGTGTATACAGGGTCTGGTTTATACAGGTGTCTGGTTTATGCAGGGTCTGGTTTATACAGGTGTCTGGTTTATACAGGGTCTGGTTTATACAGGGTCTGGTTTATACAGGTGTCTGGTTTATGCAGGGTCTGGTTTATACAGGTGTCTGGTTTATACAGGTGTCTGGTTTATACATGGTCTGGTTTATACAGGTGTCTGGTTTATACAGGTGTCTGGTTTATACAGGGTTTGGTTTATACAGGTGTCTGGTTTATACAGGGTTTGGTTTATACAGGTGTCTGGTTTATACAGGGTCTGATTTATACAGGTGTCTGGTTTATACAGGGTCTGGTTTATACAGGGTCTGGTTTATACAGGTGTCTGGTTTATGCAGGGTCTGGTTTATACAGGTGTCTGGTTTATACAGGGTTTGGTTTATACAGGTGTCTGGTTTATACAGGTGTCTGGTTTATACATGGTCTGGTTTATACAGGGTCTGGTTTATACAGGTGTCTGGTTTATACAGGTGTCTGGTTTATACAGGGTCTGGTTTATACAGGTGTCTGGTTTATACAGGGTCTGGTTTATACAGGTGTCTGGTTTATACAGGGTTTGGTTTATACAGGGTCTGATTTATACAGGTGTCTGGTTTATACAGGTGTCTGGTTTATACAGGGTCTGGTTTATACAGGGTTTGGTTTATACAGGTGTCTGGTTTATACAGGTGTCTGGTTTATACATGGTCTGGTTTATACAGGGTCTGGTTTATACAGGTGTCTGGTTTATACAGGTGTCTGGTTTATACAGGGTTTGGTTTATACAGGTGTCTGGTTTATACAGGGTTTGGTTTATACAGGTGTCTGGTTTATACAGGGTTTGGTTTATACAGGGTCTGATTTATACAGGTGTCTGGTTTATACAGGTGTCTGGTTTATACAGGGTCTGGTTTATACAGGGTTTGGTTTATACAGGGTCTGATTTATACAGGTGTCTGGTTTATACAGGTGTCTGGTTTATACAGGTGTCTTGTCTATACAGGGTCTGGTTTATACAGATGTCTGGTTTATACAGGGTCTGGTTTATACAGGTGTCTGGTTTATACAGGTGTCTTGTCTATACAGGTGTCTGGTTTATACAGGTGTCTGGTTTATACAGGGTCTGGTTTATACAGGTGTCAGGTTTATACAGGGTCTGGTTTATACAGGTGTCAGGTTTATACAGGTGTCTGGTTTATACATGTGTCTGGTTTATACAGGTGTCTGGTTTATACAGGGTTTGGTTTATACAGGTGTCTGGTTTATACAGGTGACTGGTTTATACAGGTGTCTGGTTTATACAGGGTTTGGTTTATACAGGTGTCTGGTTTATACAGGGTTTGGTTTATACAGGTGTCTGGTTTATACAGGGTCTGATTTATACAGGTGTCTGGTTTATACAGGGTCTGGTTTATACAGGGTCTGGTTTATACAGGTGTCTGGTTTATGCAGGGTCTGGTTTATACAGGTGTCTGGTTTATACAGGGTTTGGTTTATACAGGTGTCTGGTTTATACAGGTGTCTGGTTTATACATGGTCTGGTTTATACAGGGTCTGGTTTATACAGGTGTCTGGTTTATACAGGTGTCTGGTTTATACAGGGTTTGGTTTATACAGGTGTCTGGTTTATACAGGGTTTGGTTTATACAGGTGTCTGGTTTATACAGGGTTTGGTTTATACAGGGTCTGATTTATACAGGTGTCTGGTTTATACAGGTGTCTGGTTTATACAGGGTCTGGTTTATACAGGGTCTGGTTTATACAGGTGTCTGGTTTATACAGGTGTCTGGTTTATACATGGTCTGGTTTATACAGGGTCTGGTTTATACAGGTGTCTGGTTTATACAGGTGTCTGGTTTATACAGGGTCTGGTTTATACAGGTGTCTGGTTTATACAGGGTTTGGTTTATACAGGTGTCTGGTTTATACAGGGTTTGGTTTATACAGGGTCTGATTTATACAGGTGTCTGGTTTATACAGGTGTCTGGTTTATACAGGGTCTGGTTTATACAGGGTTTGGTTTATACAGGGTCTGATTTATACAGGTGTCTGGTTTATACAGGTGTCTGGTTTATACAGGTGTCTTGTCTATACAGGGTCTGGTTTATACAGATGTCTGGTTTATACAGGGTCTGGTTTATACAGGTGTCTGGTTTATACAGGTGTCTTGTCTATACAGGTGTCTGGTTTATACAGGTGTCTGGTTTATACAGGGTCTGGTTTATACAGGTGTCAGGTTTATACAGGGTCTGGTTTATACAGGTGTCAGGTTTATACAGGTGTCTGGTTTATACATGTGTCTGGTTTATACAGGTGTCTGGTTTATACAGGTGTCTGGTTTATACAGGTGTCTGGTTTATACAGGTGACTGGTTTATACAGGTGTCTGGTTTATACAGGGTCTTGTTTATACAGGTGTCTGGTTTATACAGGGTTTGGTTTATACAGGTGTCTGGTTTATACAGGTGTCTGGTTTATACAGGTGACTGGTTTATACAGGTGTCTGGTTTATACAGGGTCTTGTTTATACAGGTGTCTGGTTTATACAGGGTCTTGTTTATACAGGTGTCTGGTTTATACAGGGTTTGGTTTATGCAGGGTTTGGTTTATGCATGGTCTGGTTTATACAGGGTTTGGTTTATGCAGGGTCTGGTTTATGCAGGGTCTGGTTTATACAGGGTTTGGTTTATACAGGATCTGGTTTATACAGGGCCTGATCTAATGATGATGGCTAAAAACAGGTCATGGTTTTACTATTTACAAAACATATTTTGTAGTGAATGGTTCGCCTAGGAAAGATTGAAAGGCAGGTGTGGGTCTGAAACATTGACTTATGAGCTCTGGTAAAACAAAATGGTTTCCCCAGAGTAAATATTTCAGCTCCCATTAACAAACAAGTAGACGAAGTGTAAATTTAATTCTGATAGGACATGTAAGATCACCGAAATTTTAGTGACTAATTTAAACAAATTATGACAGGAAACATGTCTATTCCAGTCGATAAAACGTTGAGGATCTACGTGTGTATATGACAAAATGCTTCTGTTGACAATTAATATATATAAGGAATACCGTACTATCCATACATTGATTCCCTGAGTGACGAAAAAATCATATCAATCACAAGTGATTGTAAATCAAAGAAGATTAATATAGAAACCAATACTGTCTACCTCATCAATCATGGTTATTATCATGGTTAATGATGATGAATGTTGAATGATGTTCTCCAAGTGTGATATTTTACCTTAAAATGAAACTGGTTCAATACAAAAATGTCCAATGATGAAACTGTCTTAGTTTGTTTCCATGTAGTTACATAAAGCTATCTTTTTAATTGTCTTATCCAAAACTCTAAAATTGCCTTGTCCAACATTATTTTTCTTTAGGCAGGTCTTTACAATTTAATCTGGTAAATATGATTATGTTTAAAATAGGCTTTATAGAGAAAAGTATCAGTAGTATTCTAGCTGTCATACAGGCGAAATATTTTGAAATTTAACAGTTAATTGATAAATTTCCTCTTTTTCTCTAGATCTTACAACAGGAGTCCAATTTTTAAAGACTCAAATAAGTCCCAAATGAGTTCCAAATTCACTGTAAAAAGTCTCTTATTTAAGAAACATGAATTTTATACTGTGTTATAGGCACCCTGTGTAATATCTCAATAACAGGACAGCATATTTTTTTGAAGTGGTCAATTTTCTGTTGTTATCTGGTAAGTTTTGCTTACAAAACATGATCTAACATCAAATATGTCATTATCAAATTATCATTATCAAAATTACATCATCACTAGTAATGATATAACATCTTTTATTGCATTTTTGCCAGTGACATAGGAGACATACATGTTTATACAGGATATTTAACAGTGTCTTCAGTACCAGTAATACTAATTATATTTTTTTAAGAAATATCAAAATATAAGCCACACAAGTGAAATATATTTGGTATTACTGAAGATACTACTTAGATATTGTGACATTATGTATTCTATCTTGCATTAAGACTTCCTTTCACATGAAGTAGAGTTATATGCAAATCTGAATTTTCCCCATTGTCGTTTGTAAGCAGTGTTCTGATTGGTCAAATCACAAAAAGTAATATTTTTCACTAGTAAAAATAATCAGGAAAATTGATATTTTTCAATGCCACTTTTATAGAATGAATAATTTTTGATATTTCACCTGTAAAAATGTAATAAGGAAATTTATCAAACTAATAAAACTTGTATTTTCACTGCAGTGATGGGAATGAAATATCAGATTTTTCAGTGAAAATATAAGTTTTGCAGTGAAAATATAAGTTTTTCATTTCTGACCAATCAGAGCGAACCTTTGTATTCACCTAACTGAAACTTGCTGATTTTTCCAATCAAAGTGAATAGAGATCGGCTATTTTGCTGTATTTCTGAAATATTCAGACTAGTTTTTGTCAAAATACTCACTTGATGTTAGCTTTTTATGCACAGATTCTCCGATAATAGCAGAAAACGCTTAAATTGCACTGATAATCAGTCCTTCCAAAATGGAGCCGTCAAGTTGACGTGGAGTAACGTCACAAAGAGACGACGTCATGAATTATGTTACTATGTGGAATAGCGTCACAAAGAGACGACGTCATGAATGTTACTGATTCCCACACTTATTTCACTCGTATGATGGAATATATCAATATTTTTCACTCCTGCTTTGCACTCGTGAAAATATCGATAATCTGTCATACTCGTGAAATATATGATATATTCAAGGGGAAACATTCAATATCCTCTATACATATCACCATTATATTGACATTTAAAGCAAGGATGATATTAGTTTTAAGCGAATGGATAATTTCTAATATATCACTCACTACAGGTAATAAAATCTTTTTTTTTTGAGTGTTTGGATATTTAAATATCTTATGTATGTTAATGAAATCTTAAACTTCTCTCCACACAAGGCATACATATACCTCATTAAATACCTCCAGGATTTCACAACAGAGGTATTTTAACTCCCCTGTGAAAACAACTGGATTGAACAAGAAGACAAAATTGTCAATATCCCTTTCGCCGCGCTGAAGATATAGAAACTCGATACCCATACAGTACATATATGAATTGATACATGAACATGTATGAAACGACAGACCCTTAATTTTAAAATGCAAATGCATTTCACATGGGAAAAAAACGTGTACATGCTGTAGGCATGGACATTACTTCAGATTGTGGCACACAGTACATGCATACAAAACATGTACATGTTGTATATCTGTGGAATTCCCCAAAATTTAGGTAAAGACTGCATTTTTGGGACACCATTTGGCTTATAACTCTGTAAATGAGCTATATATCAATACTACTACAAAAAAAGCCTTTAGATTTATTTTATAAATATAAATACAACTTCAGAGTGTGGTGCTATTACTACATCAGTAGAGTGTCACAAAACTCAATCCAATCAATACCGCAGATATATAAAACTAGCAAAGCACGTACAAAATATAGTCAAATAACAAGAGCTGGCTAATTAATATCATATCCATCTACCTAATTCAGAATCTTTTATCACTATATATGTGGCACCCTATCAAATAATATCTTCATGTGTTTTATTATTTGTGTGTCGGTTATTTGCGCATGATCATAAAAATTATGACATAAAAATTATGAGACATGGGAACAAGGAAGAAAATAGTTTTTAGAGATTGATTTTTGTCACACAAACTGAAATTAACAGATAAATCTTTTCAGATGCATTCATTGACTCAGAACCAATTTGAAGTAAATTTGATCTATTGACTTTTGACCAAGTGACCATGACCTTTATAGAAATTAAAATCTGTGAAATATATGGACCATATTGCAAGGACAAGTGAAATACTAATGTTAGTGACAGTGACAATCAGACCTTGGTGTTAAATGTTTAATGATCATGTAAAATACAATACCATAACATGGCCCATTAGATAATGTATACAAACTTATTGGCAGACAGACTGACAAATGGACAGACAGACTGACAAATGGACAGAATGATGGACCGAAAATTGGACAGACAGGCACAGATCAACAGACACTCACTGACTCCATAGCCATGCAGAGGCAATTTCAAAATTCTCCATAGGGAATGATTTTTTTTTCAATTCAGGACAAATCTAAGGTTATGCTACAGGAGATTCAATGTAACAGGGATAGGAGATTACAGGGAGGTCAATAATCAGTCTATTGAAGCCAGATCTTACATAGAACAGTCGGTGAGGTGTTTGATCATCAACTATAATACACAGAATTTTAAAGGACATATAAACAGCTATTCAACAATAGCCATATAGTTATACAGCATGCCCTTAACTATTGATTAAATCTGCATTATTGCCACGACTACACTTTAAATAACTAACTCCAACTGAATTATCTCTGTTGATTCTAAAACAGAATATTATCATTACCATTGCAAAAATTTTAATTTCAGTTCTTTTTTTAACCTGAAAATATTTTAATTAAATCTGAAAGGAGAATCAGTGCATGAATATATTTCCATATTCACTTGAACGAGACACTTAAATCTCATTTATATTCAACTCAAACATTTCCTTGTTGTGTACTGGTAGTAAATTTCCCTACTTCCTAATTCCTTCCCAATGGCATGTATTTACTGGCCACTATTTCTGTTAAGTGTTCATGAGATTTTGCTATTTATAGCTATCACATGATCAGTCAGTCAAAATGGCAGCTTACATTAATGGATTATAGAAATTTACATAATCTAAAGGAAATTGGACTTCATGTGTTTTTTAATGTGACTCAACTATTCTTTTGTCTATTTCATGATATAAATACTTGGTACTTGGATTTGGCTGTGACCTGTGCTGATCGATGGAAGGCAGTATAAACTTTTTGAATGCTGTTTCAAATTTGTTTCACTCTGACAACAGATTTAAGCTGGCTTTATAAAATTTGCAAATCATATTTAAATTGATTTGTGTTTCCATTGCTCCATTATCATCAGTTTGGTTTGTTTTTTGTTTAACGACCTATTAACAGCCATGCAGGGTCATTTAAGGACGTGCCAGGTTTTGGAGATGGAGGAAAGCCAGGGCACCGGAGAAAAACCATTGGCCTTTAGTCAGTACCTTGCAACTGCCCCACGTAGGTTTCGAACGCACAACCCAGAGGTGGAGGGCTAGTGATAAAGTGTCGGGACACCTTAACCACTCGGCCACCGCGGCCCCATCATAAAGATGTTTCATGTTGTAATCTAAAGAATGTTTTGATGAATCAGTCAGTGTGATTGCAAATTTAAAGACAGGAGTACTGAAGCAGATAGACTCCTACCAGAAGAATGTTCTCTACCTCCTCATGATTGAAGACTTGGCTATATTTTAAAAGTACTTATTTTAGCAATTATCATTTGTGTATTAGTGTGTTGAAAACATTCTGCATGCCAATTGCAGTTTCTACATTTTATTTTCCTGCGAAAAGTACTTTAAGATATCACCCATTAATCGCTGAATTGCTTAAAACCTTTTTAAATTTGGTTGCACGCTACACTTTATGTCTGTAGAATCATGTTTCAAGTATTACAATGTAGGAATATTGATAGAGATGGTGTACAAAAAGGACATTTAGGTAATTTTTACTGTTTACATGGTCATTATCTACAGCAGAATTAACTCATCCAAATGCTTCCTCCAAAAGATATGCTTTGGAGAACCAGAGTTTCTCTCATATCTCGCCATGTTGGATAGAGTTTGCCCACGTGCGCAGAGTAATGTGCATTCAAGGGGGGCAACTCTTACAATGTCGCCTGCTTGTTTTTACATCCGACAGTCCTTGTCGTCGGTGTCGGTTTTGAAACGTTGGACTTAACTATAAAATACATACATTCGGAGATAAATATATATCGGGATCACAAAATGTGGTAAAACCCTCGGCAAGCCTCGGGTTTCACCACATTTTGTGACCCCTCAGGTGGAATATCTCTATCCTACATATACACACATGAAAGAGTCTTATAGTCTTCTACAGCTTTGCAATACCAGATGCTGTCATGCAATGTATGTACAGTGTACAGAAATATAACTACAAGATGTAAATATGCTTGCCATGAAAATAATTTGAAATGTAACAGTAATTACTTTTAGTTGTAATACTTCTTAGTGGTGGTGATCTTATTTATAGTGGTAATCTTATTTTAGTGGTGGTACTCTTATTTTAATGGTTATATATATATTCAATCTTATTAAAGTTATAATCTTAATACAGTGGTACGGTGGTAATCTATTTCAGTGGTGGTATTCTTATTTTAGTGGTGGTAATCTTATTTTAGTGGTGGTAACCTTATTTCAGTAGCAGTTTGGTTTGGTTTGGTTTATTTTGTTTAACGTCCTATTAACAACGCATGCATGTCACATGCACGGGAGGTCGTCCTTAAGTGTGTTTTGGGAGGCTGGCGCGGTATGTTCGTGTTAAGTCTTATTTCAGTAGCGGTAATCTTATTTCAGTGGCATTTATAATAATTGTACTTATAATAAATTTTCTCTACATTGTTTTCTATGGCAAACACTGTGCTAATTAATCATTGCAATAAAACACTGTGCTAATAGATAAACAGATTATTGCAATGATTAATTAATTAATCATTGCAATAATCTGTTTATCTATTTGATTCAAGCAAGAAAATACTTGATTAAGCATGAAAATATGAGTGTGCCAAAATGAATGCTGACAGTATCCAAACTTATCTATTTTTTGTTTTTGTTTTTTTGTTTTACAAAAGAAAAAAACATTTCATTGTCACCAAATATAAATTTGGATTGTTCCACGTCTGAATTCAGTTACTCTTATTTAGTAAAGTAAAAAGGTAGACAATCATTTGATACCCAATTCCCAAACCCATCTCATTAGAGACTAAATACCTGAAAATAATCAATCTCTGTTATTGACCTGTGAAAAGTAATATTATAACATATATATTTCCTTCAATCTTATTGATGTCATTGTTAAATGATTCAAATGTCACATGTGCGATAGTAACCGGTTACCATGGAAACATTGATCTAATATGACACAAACATTGTAATATAACCAGTTAACCTTTTTTCTTTATTTCATTTCAATTAATTGGTGAACATAATTCTTTCCATAAACAGCATATAACTGGACCAGCCTTGTCTGCCAACGTACTACTAAAATCTCTGACATTTGATTTTGGAATGAAACATCCCCAAAAGGGTTGAAACATGATGAACTCAACAGATTCATATTCCAGCAAATATCAATTAATCTTCCTCGCTTATTGATAATTTCTGAAACCTTTGATATTTTTGAAACATTAATTCCGTTATCTGATTCCTTCAGCTTGTGAAACCTAACATATATTTGGGGACTGATAATCAATTAATCTTTTATATACCATACTACAATACAGGTATATATCTAGCTAATCATCCTTTTGTCAAAAGATGATGCTAAATTAAAACAATTCTTTCTGACATGATAACTTCTTATTACAACATAAAAAGATTAGTGCTTATCAATTGTACGTTTCTAGTATTTTTTACAATAACTTTTGATTAAGAAATAAGCATTGATGAAGTTTGAGTCACACTGCCAAAGGGTGTCAACTTTATTGTGAAGAAAGTTTTATGTACTGTAACAGTGACCTTGACCTTTAACCTTCCTCCTCTCCTAGGTGAGCAGATGCAAATTTCTCCTTCCCCGCCCCTCCCCTCCAGGCTCCAGGTTGGGGACTATGATAAAATGCAGGTACAAACAAATGTGTAGGTGATGAACAAGCCAAGGACAACATGACAATTTGTAAGGGGCCATAACTCTGTCCATAAAGGTAATCAGGTTTAAGGGTCAAAAGTCATTTGACCACTATTGAAATAATATTTTTCAAGGGGCCATAACTCTGTCCATAAAAATCCACAAATGCAGAAATGTTTCTGTGCAACATCTTAAGGTGCAAATTGTGCAATATAATTTGGCTGCATGGAAATAAGCTAGACTGGATATTAGACATGGAGTGGGACCAATGAAGTTATACGGGAGTGAGACATTGAAACACCACAATAGAGAACACAGACAATTGTGTATGTCCTGGTACTGACTACACTTACAATCGATGGGATCTTCAGTGTCCGGGACAGACTTAAACAGCTTGTGGAACTTCTCTGCTCTAGATCTGCTGATAGTTGGAAAAGAGTCCTACAAAATAAGAAATCACATTTAAAATTAAACCTCACAAGTTCACCTTTCATTTGAAATTGTATATCTCACTGTCCCACTTTAACTGACTAAAATAACTTTGTCATAAAACAAACACCATTCTAACAAAAGTGTAATGTTTACTCACGATGATTACACAGTTTAAAAGTCAATATGAACATTTCTAAAGAATTTAAATATCCCCTGTTCATCAATAACAACCAAAATTTCATTTTTGTACCAAAAAACAGGATTAAGACATCCAAAGCTGTTAATTTTATGTTCTAACTCTGAGCCTAGAATTGGTATACTACAGTGCTTATACACTTTAACCTGAGCCAAAAACTTCTTAATGGTGACATATGCAGATGTCAATAGAAAACAAAACCTTTTAGTCAAGTTTCCTTTTCTTCATTGCAGTGAGACAAAAATAATATTTTTATGATTTCTATTCATTTCCTTATGAATGACATCAACAGAGCCAATATTCAAAGTGCAACACATATAATACATCTTTGCTGTAACATTCTGTAATTACAGGCTATGACGAACTAAGGGCATATTATAATACCTACATAAATCTGCTGTATCTGTGTTTTTGCTATTGTTGGTGTGTACAGTGTTTATTTTTTTTTTTTTTTATTGAATATGATTTGATAAAATTGATTTGTTTCAGATAAAAACTTTTATACTGAAACACCATACAACAGATCACTGTGATGAACGTTGTATACTGAATATGGACTTAAAATCAGAAGAGAAACATGTCGGCAACCAGCATTCATTTAGATACCTGGATTCAGGAGTTGGCACTCTTCTTTTTATTTTGAATATGGACTTGTTAACACGTAATCAATTATTTCAGTATGACAGAAATTTCTTAATTTTACCAATCAAATCATAAGATAGCAAAGTGTTAATAGGTAAAATACTTCAATACCTTGTCTAAGAAGACAATTTGGCAAATTACAGTCCCTCTTGAGATGTAGGTTAAAGGTCAAAATAAAAGTTTCTCATTAAAGGACCTCCTTTTGACACACTGCCTCATTTAGGTGAACACATGTCTAAAGTAGTTCCAGCCAAGCTTTTCCTTTGATGTACATGTATATCAAAGGTCAAAATGTAGGTCAGAGTGACCTCTTTTTGGTATATGACACACTGCCTCTGATGTAGGGTATAGGTCAAAGGTAAACGTGTATGTCAGAAAAATCTTTTTAAAATACACTTCATCATTATACACTGAATTACAAATATCTGATTGTGGTAGGTATTTATAATCATAAACAGTACACAGGACATACAGATTTGGCAGACAAATTAATTAATTAATTAATTAAACTAAGGTCACTTCCTGTTGATTTGACCAAACAAGATTATTTCCTGTCTATCTGACAGAGAAGAAGATAATTTCCTGTCTATATCTGACAAAATAAGATAACTTCCTGTCTATCTGACCAAATAAGATAATTAACTTCCTGTCTATCTGACCAGATAACGTAACTTCCTGTCTATCTGACCAAATAAGATCACTTCCTGTCTATCTAACCAAATAAGATAACTTCCTGTCTATCTGACCAGATAACGTAACTTCCTGTAGACTATCAGACCAAATAAGATCACTTCCTGTCTATCTGACCAGATAAGATCACTTCCTGTCTATATCTGACCAGATAACGTAACTTCCTGTCTATGTGACCAGATAAGATCACTTCCTGTCTATATCTGACCAGATAACGTAACTTCCTGCCTATCTGACCAAACAAGATTACTTCTAGTCCTTCTGACCGCAGATAAGGTCACTTCCTGTTTATCTGACCAGATAATGTCACTTCTTGTTTATCTGACCAGATAAGGTCACTTCCTTTATCTGACTGGACAATATAGAAGGTTTACTTACCCTTGTGGAGTCCTTTCTGTTCATCACTGCTGGCTGTGACCTGTAATATTCAAAATTGAACATTAGCAAAAAAATGAATAAATTTAAGACAAGAAGTATGGATATGTTACCTAATGTCCCATGTAACCCTGTACCAATGAATGACAAGAAACTTAATTATACTTCTACACAATGGTAATAAACATCCCAATCGGCCTTTGTGCTGTATCTCTAACAAGGGGGCTGCGGTGGTCAAGTGGTTAAGGTGTCCCGACACTTTATCACTAGCCCTTCACCTCTGGGTTGCGAGTTCAAAACCTACGTGGGGCAGTTGCCAGGTACTGACCATAGGCGGGTGGTTTTTCTCCGGGTACTCCGGGTACTCCGGGTACTCCGGCTTTCCTCCACCTCCAAAACCTGGCACGTCTTTAAATTACCCTGGCTGTTAATAGGACGATAAACAAAAACAAACAAACAAGTATCTCTACCAAAGAAAATTGAGACTAAGATCTTATTTGTTTGCCTATACCTGGAGTTGTTCCTATATTCTCTAAGTGCTTCTTTTTCAAAAACTCGTTGACACAACTCCACTACTTGGATTGAATTTCATTACTACCTGTCTTGATAACTGAGTTAAAGCTAAACATTTCAGTAAATTACTGGACATTCCTTCAAAGCATAATCTCTTGAAAGGTCCACAACCTAAAATATCTATGATATAACATAATTTAATATCATGTATTAAATTACCATCAGAGTTAGATTGATTTATAATATTTCATATAGAGGAGGAAATAAAAACAGGAAACAATTTAATTTATGATGACGAGTATACAGTATAGAAAGTGGTGGGATAATACCTAAAATGAACAAATGGCAATAAATCTATCTATAATAGTGGGCATATTGTCAGAAATTCACTGTGCTCTAGTTATGATAGATATCCACATTGGAGGACATGTATCCACATTTGTAAACATAGAGACTAGCTATATAATGTCAGATATCTAGATCTGTAAACATAGAGACTAGCTATGTAATGTCAGATATCTAGATCTGTAAACATAGAGATTAGCTATATAATGTCAGATATCTAGATCTGTAAACATAGAGACTAGCTATATAATGTCAGATATCTAGATCTGTAAACATAGAGACTGGCGACATAATGTCAGATATCTAGATCTGTAAAGATAGAGACTAGCTATATAATGTCAGATATATATCTAGATCTGTAAACATATATACTAGCTATATAATGTCAGATATCTAGATCTGTAAACATAGAGACTGGCTATATAATGTCATATATCTAGATCTGTAAACATAGAGACTAGCTATATAATGTCAGATATCTAGATCTGTAAACATAGAGACTAGCTATGTAATGTCAGATATCTAGATCTGTAAACATAGAGACTAGCTATATAATGTCAGATATATATCTAGATCTGTAAACATAGAGACTAGCTATATAATGTCAGATATCTAGATCTGTAAACATAGAGACTGGCAATATATAATGTCAGATATCTAGATCTGTAAACATAGAGATCTAAAGCTATATAATGTTAGATATCTAGATCTGTAAACATAGAGACTAGCAATATAATGTTAAATATCTAGATCTGTAATGATAGAGATCTAAAGCTATATAATGTCAGATATCTAGATCTGTAAAGATAGAGACTAGCAATATAATGTCAGATATCTAGATCTGTAAACATAGAGACTGGCAATATAATGTCAGATATCTAGATCTGTAAACATGGAGACTAGCTATATAATGTCAGATATCTAGATCTGTAAACATAGAGACTAGCTATATAATGTCAGATATCTAGATCTGTAAACATAGAGACTAGCTATATAATGTCAGATATCTAGATCTGTAAACATAGAGACTAGCTATATAATGTCAGATATCTAGATCTGTTAACATAGAGACTAGCTATATAATGTCAGATATCTAGATCTGTAAACATAGAGACTAGCTATATAATGTCAGATATCTAGATCTGTAAACATAGAGACTAGCTATATAATGTCAGATATCTAGATCTGTAAACATAGAGACTAGCTATATAATGTCAGATATCTAGATCTGTAAACATAGATACTGGCAATATAATGTCAGATATCTAGATCTGTAAACATAGAGACTAGCTATATAATGTAAGATATTTAGATCTGTAAACATAGAGACTGGCTATATAATGTCAGATATCTAGATCTGTAAACATAGAGACTAGCTATATAATGTCAGATATCTAGATCTGTAAACATAGAGACTAGCTATATAATGTCAGATATCTAGATCTGTAAACATAGAGACTAGCTATATAATGTCAGATATCTAGATCTGTAAACATAGAGACTAGCTATATAATGTCAGATATCTAGATATGTAAACATAGAGACTAGCTATATAATGTCAGATATCTAGATCTGTAAACATAGAGATCTAAAGTTATATAATGTCAGATATCTAGATCTGTAAACATAGAGACTGGCAATAAAATGTCAGATATCTAGATCTGTAAACATAGAGATCTAAAGCTATATAATGTCAGATATCTAGATCTGTAAACATAGAGACTGGCAATATAATGTCAGATATCTAGATCTGTAAACATAGAGACTAGCTATATAATGTCAGATATCTAGATCTGTAAACATAGAGACTAGCTATATAATGTCAGATATCTAGATCTGTAAACATAGATACTGGCTTTGTCAGATATCTAGATCTGTAATCATAGAGACTAGCTATATAATGTCAGATATCTAGATCTGTAAACATAGAGACTAGCTATATAATGTCAGATATCTAGATATGTAAACATAGAGACTAGCTATATAATGTCAGATATCTAGATCTGTAAACATAGAGATCTAAAGCTATATAATGTCAGATATCTAGATCTGTAAACATAGAGACTAGTTATATAATGTCAGATATCTAGATCTGTAAACATAGAGACTAGCTATATAATGTCAGATATCTAGATCTGTAAACATAGAGACTGGCTATATAATGTCAGATATCTAGATCTGTAAACATAGAGACTAGCTATATAATGTCAGATATCTAGATCTGTAAACATAAAGACTAGCTATATAATGTCAGATATCTAGATCTGTAAACATAGAGACTAGCTATATAATGTCAGATATCTAGATCTGTAAACATAGAGACTAGCTATATAATGTCAGATATCTAGATCTGTAAACATAAAGACTAGCTATGTAATGTCAGATATCTAGATCTGTAAACATAGAGACTGGCAATATAATGTCAGATATCTAGATATGTAAACATAGAGACTAGCTATATAATGTCAGATATCTAGACCTGTAAACATAGAGACAAGCTATATAATGTCAGATATCTAGATCTGTAAACATAGAGACTGGCAATAAAATGTCAGATATCTAGATCTGTAAACATAGAGATCTAAAGCTATATAATGTCAGATATCTAGATCTGTAAACATAGAGACTGGCAATATAATGTCAGATATCTAGATCTGTAAACATAGAGACTAGCTATATAATGTCAGATATCTAGATCTGTAAACATAGAGACTAGCTATATAATGTCAGATATCTAGATCTGTAAACATAGATACTGGCTTTGTCAGATATCTAGATCTGTAATCATAGAGACTAGCTATATAATGTCAGATATCTAGATCTGTAAACATAGAGACTAGCTATATAATGTCAGATATCTAGATCTGTAAACATAGATACTGGCTTTGTCAGATATCTAGATCTGTAAACATAGAGACTGGCAATATAATGTCAGATATCTAGATCTGTAAACATAGAGACTGGCTATATAATGTCAGATATCTAGATCTGTAAACATAGAGACTGGCTTTGTCAGATATCTAGATCTGTAAACATAGAGACTGGCAATATAATGTCAGATATCTAGATCTGTAAACATAGAGACTGGCAATATAATGTCAGATATCTAGATCTGTAAACATAGAGACTAGCTATATAATGTCAGATATCTAGATATGTAAACATAGAGACTAGCTATATTATGTCAGATATCTAGATCTGTAAACATTGAGACTGGCAATAAAATCTCAAATATCTAGATCTGTTAACATAGAGACTAGTTTTATAATGTCAGATATCTAGATCTGTAAACATAGAGACTAGCTATATAATGTCAGATATCTAGATCTGTAAACATAGAGACTTCAGGCTATGTCAGATATCCAAATAGGAAAACATGGAATTTGGCCATAGAGATTGGATACATCAGATATATATAATCCAGATCTGTATAGATAAAATTGTTTAAGCTAATTGTAAGTAAATCCAGATTGTCAGGTATTCGCTTTCAGCTACTAGCTGATTATCAGAGATTTAATTACCACATTCCAGGTAAACAAACAATGTGCTTGATAATAATTAATGAAGAACATTGGTACAAGACAGAACATCAATATTCCTCTACCTTTAACCCAACTGTAGTGTTCATGATGCAGCTGAATATTCTCCACCAATCAAATTCTTACCCCTTCCTGCCATATCTCCTCAGTTATTCAAAACTCATTAAGTGAACCCAACACACCTCAACATCTCAATTTTAGTGTTGAAACATTAGAGGGACTTTGACTATTGGTTCTCTGTAGGATCAATAGTACACACTTAGCTTACAGTCTCCGGTTTGTTATTTACGTAGAAAGCCTTTTAGGATAGAATAGTAGTTTGAAATATATTCTTTACTTATATATATATAATTATGTATTTTACTATCAGACTTAAGAAACCAAAGTCACAAAAGACAGCCCTTTGCTTTTCTTTACCTAAGCATACTTTACTTACCAAAGAAATTACTATACAGATTTATATGTAAACAATACCTAAAATATGCCTCTTACCGGCTTGTAGTATTGTAATTAAGCTACAATGAAAACATTGACACAATCCCTTATAGATATACTTACAGCATAAACAGTACATTATTCTGATCCATAAGATCTGTCACTGGGATTCCACATCGTACTGATTAAATCCGTAAGTATACATCCAAACATTAGTTCTATGACAACTAGCGGAAGACATTTCAATACTATTTATCCAAATACTGGTTCTATGACAACTAGCGGAAAACACTTCAATGCCGTTTCTCATGATATGATCTTTCTCCTGAGATTTCAACAGAGATTTGGAAAATTGTGAAATATACTCTCTTAATTACACACATGATTTTTTGACTATCCAAATTAAAGCCTTGCCTGATTTCACTCTAAAGCACCTGTATGTTTGTTAGTTCAACAGGTCTCCAATTACATTGTATACATACACATCGTTCCATTAATTGGCAAATTCAATAGGTACGTGGTGTTTATGTCCTATATATAGTTCTATATATAAAACCACACGAGGACTGAAATGTCATTTACAACATTAGGAATCATTCAAACATTGTAACGTGGACATTAATCTCACGTTTTTGCAGTAAAACATTATGAATACACATAAGCAAAATCTATTTCAAAATGTTGAGCTTGAATAGGATTTTGATCAAAGCAGAAATACCATCAATATTGGAAGCTCACAGAATGGACATAATACAACTTCAAACAAAAGGCACCATATATGGGGTGATACAAAGCATGGTTAGCATTCACTTGGTTTGACAGGAAGGATTAGTACAAAAGACATTACACAAGATATCAGTTAATTTAAAAATAAATTGAGAGTAAGCATTTAACAGTAGATCCATTATGAATTGGACTGCACCATACAGTTGTTTTGTCCTGCCGGGACTCGTCAGGGATGGTAATTAAGGGCCTGAAGTGCTCAGGTGACACAGGCGGCAAAAAACAAAACTCAATATATACCAAAAGACCCGATGATTCAATAAATCTGATAGTATTCCATGTTGCATTTCAAAAGAGTATAACTGTGTATATCTGAACCGTGCAACTATTTGATTGAATTAAAGTTTAAGGAACAAAGCCTTAAACAAGTTAACAAGTCACAAGATAAATTATAAAGCCAGCTATTATAGATTTGGGTTGGTGACTCCACTGTTAAGCTCAGGCCATCAGGAACCAGTCCTTTCAGCAGAACAGATCCAGGAGCAGTAGAATATAGATTACTTGATAAATCATACAACCAACAGACTTCAATTTAAATGGCCACAACACTCAACATTCTTATTCAAAGTGAAAGAAAAGCAAAGTAACTGATACAAAAGTACTCTCATACATCAAACCTTTTAATTTTGCAACCACTTTGACCTCTGGCCCACAACCTACTGTATCGCACACAATTACACTCAGCAAATATTAGTGACTTTCAACACAGAAAACGCTTAGGATATTCTTTAAAATATAGCCTCAAGTTTCCAATTTATTTCTTAATATGGAACAATTACATTGGTAAAAGGAGTTGGTACATTGTAAATGTGTGTATCATACACTATAAACTTTTATTTGTGTGTCGGCTCCACATGTTAAATAGTCTGTTTTTATAAATGATTGTTTAGACATTTCTATAAATCTGTGAATGCATATATTTTAGACTTTTTCTACTCATTATAAGTCGAAAACTTAAACAAATCTATATGTATAATGCCAGTTAATCTACATTTGTAACTCTATCTATAACACTTCAATAAATACACTGGAACTTCTATACATCCAGCACAAAAAAGTCAATATAAAACTTCCATACATCCAGCACCAAAATTTCAATACATAACTTCTATACATCTGAATATATAACACCTGTACATCATGAAGTTTTTACTATTTCTGACTACAAACTAATTAACAAAAGGTTGCCCTACATTATATATATTGATTACCCATCAATTACACATCTGACGTACAACAATTTTTTTATTAGCCTGTAACTGAGGATTTGTTTAGTTCCTTGTGGTGGGCAGAAGGCATACAAAATTGATTTCTGATCTTTTACAAAGAAAACCATAGCAGTACTATACCGCTGGCCTAGATCACCCAAGGTGTACCAAATATAAATAGCTTAATATATTTAGTGTAACTGGCAAAGCTCATCTTCAGACCTCTTATAGTTTTAATTTCTTGCACTTACCATGGTATTAAGCGATATTCACATAATAATTATATAGGGATCTGTGTGAAATCACTCAAAGTTAAATATCTGTACTCTATATCAATTAACACAAAACAAATATCTGTACTCTATATCAATTAACACAAAACAAATATCTGTACTCTATATCAATTAACACAAAACAATCAATATTTTAACAACTGCTTTAATGTAATTGTGTTTGCCTTCAAAGAATGACAGATGCTTTTATCAATTGACTAACCATCTGCCACCAGATGCAACTATAACTGTTTATTGTCAATTGTTTGACCTCCAATCAAAACTGATATCTTCTGTGTGATATATGCCATCTTTCTGACAAGCGACAATCCATAACTAAATTAATGTGTGAACTGGCTGTGAACTATTAAAATGTACAAACTAATTAATCTACATGTACTCTGTAATTAATCACCTCACGTCAGAATTCAAGGATGTGTCCTGGACCAGTAAACAGTGAAGGATGTCTTCACTCAGCTCTAAAAGATCAGTTTGGTTGTACATGCAAATACTAAATATTTGAGACCCCAGTGGAAATTGCAGATTACTTGAAGGTTATCCAACCAATTAGAATGAAGTTAAGAAATCACTTGTAAGTTATTAGACAATTAGAACTAAATTAACAAATCACTTGTAAGTTATTTATTAGTCAGAATTAAGATAACACTGGTTACTTAATAGATCATATCACATATTATACTGTACCAATAAAATAGGGTTCAGAGATTACTTCTTAGACTAATTCCGAGTTAGCCAACATTAGTCATGTCGACCAATTTAAAGAATGGGGCAAGTTAAAATATTACTCATCATGGTCAGACCAATAAGAATTAAACTGGCACATCATGTGATGTGTTTTCACCAAACAGAAGGAGTTCAACTTGATTACTTAGACCAACAAGCATACTGGGTATTGTATTGCTAAGTATTAAGTGTCCCCTAACCGTTCCCTACTGTCCCTCACTAAAAATAGCAACAGTGAACTTGACCTTGACCCCAAAACCTGAAACTCAAACTTGTCTGAGAAATGATGGTCCTTTATCATTGTGTGAAGTTTGTTCAAAATCCCTCAAGTAATGGAGCTGCTAATGCATTTACAAACTTCGGCGTTACGTACAGATGCATATACCTACAACATGGGCGAGAGGGAACCTATAGTTCCCATGTTTCACCGGTAGGAAACGTACATATATATAATTAAATAAGAAGAATAAATCAAGACACCACCCAGAAAACAATTTTCTCTCACAGCTCGCCATGTATGATAGAGTTAGCCCATGTAAGATAGCTATGTAGTGACGTAGTATTTTATCAAAAAAAATGACTGAAGAATGAAAAGTATGGTGTATTCCGTAAAATGATCAAGTATTTGGAAGTGCAAATCAATTTTAAGTAAAATTGGAAAAACGATTTTTGCATTGATTTTTCAAAGTATTGTTAATAGAACTTCTTTTTCTTGGATGTTGACAATCTGATCACATTTATAGGCATTTGGGGGGGAAAAAAATCAAATAAAGAAAAATATGAAGAAAATGGATGGTTGAGAGACATTTTTACCAGTGATATGAGAGAAAAAGACTCTTTCATTATATGTGTGTATGTAGGATAGGGATATTCCACCCTTGGGATCACAAAATGTGGTGAAACCTCATTTTGTGAACCTTCAGCTGGAATATCCATATCCTACATACATACCGGTAGATGTGAAAGAGTCTAAATAATAAGAATATTCATACATGTACCTGCAGTGGGATGGGGGAGAGGGAGCAGAAGCAGGAGTCAATAAGAATCAACAGATCCTTGGGATGAAGGACAGGACCAGGGAACTATATATATAAAGACTCAATAGAAACAGGGGAAGCAGCAAACTTGAAGATTCAGTAGATCTAGAGGGGGTAGAGGACACCAGAATCTTTAGATCCGTACAGGGGAGACAGAATACAAAAACTCAGAACTATATACAGATGAAAACAAGACAAGAATCGACAGATCTCTGCAGACGAGAGCAGAAAACCAGGATCAATCATGATACACTTACTACGTGGTGTCATGCAGAGTTTTGTATTGATTAAATCAACAGGCACTTCAGTCTCGATAAAGGAAACACATAAATCTCGATCAAGTGACGTATCTGGACTAAAAACAATAACTGCTAAACATTAATTGTACCTAATGCCTGAATTTATATTCTGTATAGTCATTATTTCCACTAAGTTTAGGCAAAAACATTTATGAAAACTTTATTTTTTGGAAATAAAATGGTCATGATGGCCCGGCAGCCATCATCCAACATCAGAGCTATATTCACTATATTTACATGTGGGTTTAATCTCATGGGTACTCTGGTTTCCTCCCACAGTAACAGCTTCATATTCTTCCATCAGGGCCAACAAGTGTGATTAATATATGTTGGTATATTTTGTTTTGCAATTGTAAAATAAATCGAGTTTACATCTATAGACTATATCCACCATAGTTTTACAAAACATTTCAAGAGAATTGCTGTTGAAGTCAAGAAATAAAATGTTAAGATGCTTTTCTTAGTCAGTAAAATTTGAATCAACTACAAAACATTGATTGGTCTGACTGATATATATATATACATGTACCTGATTGTTTCCTCAAAGCTTGCCCTAATCATTTGAGTAGTATTTTTAATTTAACCATTTTCAAAATGGCACTAATAGCATAAATACTGTTTTTATTATCTTATTTCCAGAAAATGATTGTGAACATTTCAGATGCAAAGTAATGAAATGTTGCAGGATTCCAGCATTTCTCACGATATGAACATGTCATGACTCATCCAATACAAGATTGACCTGATGCAATTAGGTGAGCTGGGGTGCTGCAATTCTTCACTGTAACTATAAAAGGGTGCAGATGTACCCCTGAGTGTGATCTGTGTAACCGCCAATTCAATCAACCAGCATCTTTTGATTTGCATATACTTTATCATTGTAAATCAATAAAGATTTCATGAATATTCCTCTTTGTGATCAAGATCAAAGCATTGTCAACCAAGTAGTATTTAGAGAACAACTGCAATCCAGAACAGCTGCTTAGAGTTGCGTACAATGCTAAAGAAGTTCAGTATTTTGACATTTCAACCACAATAATAACAGTTCATGAATAAAAGATATGCTCTACTTGTACAAACTAAGTGAGCTACAGATATATATTGTTTGTTTTGAATTAGAGTCAAGTATGCAGGGAGTTCATCAAAGAGGGACTTTTCCGTTTTCAGTACTGTAGAGATTTGTTTTTCTCAAATTTTAGAATATTCATGAGACTGTATAAGAGCATTGTCAGATACCCACGGTTGATTGCACTATGCTATTCTACACTTATGTGTAGCTAATTCATGGTTGATTGCACTATGCTATTCTACACTTATGTGTAGCTAATTCATGGTTGATTGCACTATGCTATTCTACACTTATGTGTAGCTAATTCATGGTTGATTGCACTATGCTATTCTACACTTATGTGTAGCTAATTCATGGTTGATTGCACTATGCTATACACTTATGTGTAGCTAATTCATGGTTGATTGCATTATGCTATGCTACACTTATGTGTAGTGTAGCATATAGTGCAATCAACCGTGAGTATTCCAAGATTGTAAAAGTGATCCCAGAAAGATTACTACCAAAATCTGACATATGGAAGAACACCTCCTGTGGGGGTTATATAAGTTCAAAGGGCGGCAACTCTGTCAGAAAGGGGAAAATGACAGGAAGCATGTACCAGAGACATGATATTACATATTCATCTGATAAATTTCAACTCATTTTCTGTAGGCATGACCAAAAAAATGAGAAAGCCGGGCAGACTTTTGATACATGGTATATATTTACCAAATTAACACTTAATCTAATGCTGGTGGTGGAGTAATGATAAATGTCCAACCCTTTTTTGAAGAACCACATAATTTCGTAATCAGCACCTTGCACCTCACAGTCCCACCCTCATAAACAGGGATACTCCTGACCTCACAGTCCCACCCTCCTACACAGGGATACCCCTGACCTTGCATTTTAGGGTAACCGTCTCTGCTAAAATTCTCTCCAAACTTAACACCTTGTAGTCATAACCAACACTCCTACAAAATAACCCTCCCCCCCCCCCCCCAACTGAGTCACAACATGAATTTATTTATAACCTTCCTCCCTTTATATCTAAGTGTTAAGTAGAAATAGGTGAATCAATGATTAGTATAACATATATGGTCAAAACTTACAGAGACTAATAGCAAAGCAATGATAAACCTTTTAAAAGATACTGTGTAGAAACTGATGATCGTGTGATAAGGTACAACCTTACCTGATGGAGGGCGACCGTGACTCGTGAGTGCCGCTACTGTTAGACTGTATGACATCATTGTCTTTCCTCCTGTTGGGAGTCAGGGCTGCCTCCCCATTGCTAGGCCACAGTGGACTGACGGTGGCCATCATTATCAACCAAATAACGATGGTGGCATCACTATCTAGCTAATGACGATTCGACATATGGAGAGGGTGTGAATACACTTCCTGTTAACACGCTCGTGTCTCCAACCCTCGGTCAGATCATGCCAAAGGTCTGGGATTCCCCGCATTGCAACACATTCATGAAGCCTACAAGCAGTACACACTCTTGAGCACAGGCTTAGTCTCGATATCAGATGAATAGCAACTGTTTAGAAGATTTGAAGCGTATCAATAGAAGCGTATTGCTCGAGAGTGATATGTTTCCTGGTTTCAATGATGTATGTTAGCTTGGTTGCATGTCCATTTACATCCAATATTTCCAAGTATCTGCCTCACTGATGAATCGTCAATGAATGGTTGTACACTAATAACCCTGGCAGACGACAGTGACGACTGGAAACTGTAGGCTGGTGGTGGTGGTAACTCGGTGTGTCTCCGTTTGAAGGCCTGTAAAATATAATACAGTCACATGAGACTTACCATCAAACATTGGACAGTTTATTGATTTATAAGAACCAGTTGTGAGGTGAAATCATTGACAGAAATATCTGTTTTCTGCCAATAGACAAGTCTACAAAATATAGCCCCTATCCTTCTACTGTTAAAATAGCATTATTCAATCCACTGCACAGCATGGAAACATAATCTAATTTCATTCGGAATTTGGTACTTTCCAGGAAACGACTCAATTCTACTGGCTGGTACAATCGGATCTATATATAATAGTGTTATGTGCCTATATCATGAAATAGTAACATAATTATCACAAGCTATCTAGATTAAATGTAGTTGATTTTAAACAAAACAATTGTCTAGCATTATTTCTATATATCACCCTACTGCTGGCACAGCTATTAATGTTAATCTCTTTCTACAGCAAAACACACTCTGGCTTAACCCTGAAGTCTCCCAGATTACAAATCAAATGGAACACACTCACACTAAAAATTTTATAGGCATGACTTTTATAAACTATAAACTCTTTTCCTTCCCCCATAAATAAATAAAATTGAATAAATATTGTGATATAACACGGAAGAAAATGAACGGAGGATCTCAAGCCGAGTAAAAACCAGTAAACCTAAGATAAGTTTAAAATGTGTGCATCATGTTCATCAAAGTACAAGTAGAATGATTTTGGGATAAAACCACTCCTGTTATTGTGTTTGTACAGGTCCAAGTGATTACACGGCTATCAGTGGGCAGCTCAACTCTCTATGACTCAGAGTCCCAGAGCTGTGTTCATTTCCTTTTGTCCTCTAGCTTTGTAATTAAAGCAGTGTCCTTGGTTACAGGACAAGATGACCTCTGTAACCGTCAACATAAGTAGAGGTCAAATACACATTTGGAGATGTTATGTTTTTTTCTTGTACCTAATTATACTTATACAATATTGCAATCCCGAGCTTTAGTGAATTAAGAATGACATATCTTCGTAATCCTAATGACCGTGTTGACATTTTATTGACCTTTCACCCTTGACAGACCTGAAAGTTGACCTTTGACCTTGACACAGTATCTAAGAAGCAGATTTTACTGCTATTCTAAATAATGTATTCAAGTCCACTCTTCTGGTGATTTTATTTTTGATACATCTGACTCCTGCTATGTTTTAAATATCTAGGAATAGATAGGTATATTTTTATTAGCTCTATATTAAAGAAATACCTACTGCTTTCTCACATATCATTAGCCATGTTGACATTTTACCTTACAGCCACAGGGTATATAAAGATAGACAATAACCCTATATACCAAGAAAATATTTGAACTGCTGTCATGATCATAACATTCTTATAATGCATCAGAACTCCTAAACAATCTCGAGTTTCAAATATAACTAACCCTTGTTTGGACTAGTAGTATTATCAAGATATCATTATTTGAGAACATTTTAATAGGTCATCCCGCCATCACCAAATGATGAAGACTGGCAAAATATATGGATATAAGGTCTTAACAGGACATTGGGTCTTACATATATCAGAAAACAATTAAACCAATCATTAATCTGAAGCATTCGCAACTGCAGCTGTATACTTAGGTCTACAACTGGTGATGGAAGCCCAACAACTGTAAACCAAGGTCTACCACATACAATAAGAGACTAATAGCCCATGGGGCCAGGTCTAGCTACCCCATACAACAGGGGACTGATAACCCAGGTCTACCACCTACAACAGGGGACTGATAACCCAGGTCTACCACATACAACAGGACACTGATAACCCTGGTCTACCACCTACAACAGGGGACTCATAACCCAGGTCTACCACCTTCAACAGGGGACTGATAACCCAGGTCTACCACCTACAACAGGGGACTGATAACCCAGGTCTACCACCTACAACAGGGGACTCATAACCCAGGTCTACCACCTTCAACAGGGGACTAATAACCCAGGTCTACCACCTACAACAGGACACAGATAACCCAGGTCTACCACCTACAACAGGGGACTGATAACCCTGGTCTACCACCTACAACAGGGGACTGATAACCCTGGTCTACAACCTACAACAGGGGACTGATAACCCAGGTCTACCACCTACAACAGGGGACTGATAACCCAGGTCTACCACCTACAACAGGGGACTGATAACCCAGGTCTACCACCTACAACAGGGGACTGATAACCCAGGTCTACCACCTACAACAGGAGACCGATAACCCAGGTCTACCACCTACAACAGGGGACTGATAACCCAGGTCTACCACCTATAACAGGGGACTGATAACCCAGGTCTACCACCTACAACAGGGGACTGATAACCCAGGTCTACCACATACAACAGGGGACTGATAACCCAGGTCTACCACCTTCAACAGGGGACCGATAACCCAGGTCTACCACATACAACAGGGGACTGATAACCCAGGTCTACCACCTACAACAGGGGACTGATAACCCAGGTCTACCACCTACAACAGGGGACTGATAACCCAGGTCTACCACCTACAACAGGGGACTGAAAACCCAGGTCTACCACCTACAACAGGAGACTGATAACCCAGGTCTACCACCTACAACAGGGGACTGATAACCCAGGTCTACCACCTACAACAGGGGACTGATAACCCAGGTCTACCACCTTCAACAGGAGACTGATAACCCAGGTCTACCATACAACAGGACACTGATAACCCAGGTCTACCACCTACAACAGGACACTGATAACCCAGGTCTACCACCTACAACAGGGGACTGAAAACCCAGGTCTACCACATACAACAGGACACTGATAACCCAGGTCTACCACCTACAACAGGAGACTGATAACCCAGGTCTACCACCTACAACAGGGGACTGATAACCCAGGTCTACCACCTACAACAGGAGACTGATAACCCTGGTCTACCACCTACAACAGGGGACTGATAACCCAGGTCTACCACCTACAACAGGGGACTGATAACCCAGGTCTACCACCTACAACAGGGGACTGAAAACCCAGGTCTACCACCTACAACAGGGGACTGATAACCCAGGTCTACCACCTACAACAGGACACTGATAACCCAGGTCTACCACCTACAACAGGGGACTGATAACCCAGGTCTGTCACATACAACAGAACACTGATAACCCAGGTCTACCACCTACAACAGGGGACTGATAACCCAGGTCTACCACCTACAACAGGGGACTGATAACCTAGGTCTACCACCTACAACAGGGGACTGATAACCCAGGTCTACCACCTACAACAGGGGACTCATAACCCAGGTCTACCACCTTCAACAGGGGACTAATAACCCAGGTCTACCACCTACAACAGGACACAGATAACCCAGGTATACCACCTACAACAGAACACTGATAACCCTGGTCTACCACCTACAACAGGGGACTGATAACCCTGGTCTACAACCTACAACAGGGGACTGATAACTCAGGTCTACCACCTACAACAGGGGACTGATAACCCAGGTCTACCACCTACAACAGGGGACTGATAACCCAGGTCTACCACCTTCAACAGGGGACCGATAACCCAGGTCTACCACCTACAACAGGGGATTGATAACCCAGGTCTACCACCTACAACAGGGGACTGATAACCCAGGTCTACCACCTAAAACAGGGGACTGATAACCCAGGTCTACCACCTACAATGGAGTTTAATTTGAGAACTCTGGTCTATGATGGCATTGACAGCCCGAGAACCAAAAGCCTCTGTCTGATGTGGAGTAGAATATGGATATGATATATAAACACAGTTTGAACAATCCAGTGTTGTATTGTTCATTTGTTTTATATTAGACAGACTCTGGATACAATCTGTTGACTCCATTTATTGCCTTTTTAACTCCGTTTTGTACCTGATAGCAATCAGGTAAGCCTCATTAATTCTGGCTAGGTTGGGATGTATACAGCATAAATCCTATGGGAGAGCCTTTTCATTACAGGTGTTTCTAAGAGCAGATCCCACAGTGTGTCAAAGTGAAAACTAATATGTTACCAAAACATTTCCATGAGAACCAGATACCAAACCAGAGTCCTACATCAGCAAAGCTAAATATATATATATATATATATATACACCTTAAAATACAGTAACTTAATTATTACCTCCCCATTATGTTATTGATTGTATTACGTCATAATGTTGTTACTAAGCATTAAAAAGTAATCGCCTGAAGATAGCCGATACACGGCTTGAAAACGTTAGCGATATTCAACCGGAATTGCCTTGTTGTGTCATTTATGTTTACATATATATACAGGTATATACTATAAATAAATATCAGGAAATTTTAAATATCTTAAAAGATCAACATCTGCTGGCCAAGTCTCCTGATTCAAACAATTGTACCAACTGGAATCTATCTGATATTGTAACTTCTTCTGAGTAGCTGTGCACCAAACCTTTAAACAGACCGGCAACACCTCCCAATGTGTTGTACTGGACCAAAACCTTTAAACAGACCAACAACACCTCCCGATGTGTTGTACTGGACCCAACCTTTAAACACACCAACAACACCTCCCGATGTGTTGTACTGGACCGAACCTTTAAACAGATCAACAACACCTCCCGATGTGTTGTACGGGACCGAACCTTTAAACAGATCCACAACACCTCTTGATGTGTTGTACTGGACCAAACCTTTAAACAGACCAACAACACCTCCCGATGTGTTATACTGAACCAAACCTTTAAACAGACCAACAACACCTCCCGATGTGTTGTACAGGACCGAACCTTTAAACAGATCAACAACACCTCCCGATGTGTTGTACTGGACAGAACTTTTAAACAGACCAACAACACCTCCCGATGTGTTGTACGGGACCGAACCTTTAAACAGATCAACAACACCTCCCGATGTGTTGTAAGGGACCGAACCTTTAAACAGATCAACAACACCTCCTGATGTGTTATACGGGACCGAACCTTTAAACAGACCAACAACACCTCCCGATGTGTTATACTGGACCGAACCTTTAAACAGACCAACAACACCTCCCGATGTGTTGTACTGGACAGAACCTTTAAACAGACCAACACCTCCCGATGTGTTGTACTGGACCAAACCTTTAAACAGATCAACAACACCTCCCAATGTGTTGTACGGGACCGAACCTTTAAACAGACCAACACCTCCCGATGTGTTGTACTTGACCGAACCTTTAAACAGATCAACAACACCTCCCGATGTGTTGTACAGGACTGAACCTTTAAACAGACCAACAACACCTGCCGATGTGTTGTACTGGACCGAACCTTTAAACAGACCAACAACACCTCCCGATGTGTTGTACTGGACCGAACCTTTAAACAGACCAACAACACCTCCCGATGTGTTATACTGAACCGAACCTTTAAACAGATCAACAACACCTCCCGATGTGTCATACTGGACCGAACCTTTAAACAGACCAACAACACCTCCCGATTTGTTGTACGGGACCAAACTTTTAAACAGACCAGCAACACCTCCCGATGTGTTGTACGGGACCGAACCTTTAAACAGATCCACAACACCTCCCGATGTGTTGTACTGGACCGCACCTTTAAAAAGACCAACAACACCTCCCGATGTGTTCTACTGGACCCAATCTTTAAACAGACCAACACCTCCCAATGTGTTATACTGGACCGAACCTTTAAACAGATCAACAACATCTCCCGATGTGTTATACTGGACCGAACCTTTAAACAGACCAACAACACCTCCCGATGTGCTGTAAGGGACTGAACCTTTAAACAGACCAACAACACCTCCCGATGTGTTAACTAACAGGTGCTTATGGACCATCATCACATGAGCTCTTGCATTATAAATGACACAGACAAACTTTATCATTGTATCTTTGTGTACTAATCAATGTATTTGAAGTAAGTTACTAGCAAACAAAACATCAACAAGAAATTATACAGCATGTACAGGAAATAAAGTAAGAAGAAGGAAGTTGTTTCCACCCTGATCACAGCGGTAAATCGTATGTATGCCTGACGATGATCAAAATCCATCATGTGAGAAGGTGAGGTTGCTTTGATAGGAATAGAATTGTGACAGGTCTAGATATTGTGAGAAGATGAAATCTGTGTTTGTGAGAAGGAATCTGTGCATAGAGGTTGAGATCCGTGTATAAAGCATGAGAAGATCTGGACCATGTAAAACAAGGGAAAGATTCCTGTGAGAGGGTCAGATCTGTGTAGGAGAAGGCAAGATCTGTACGAGAGAGGGTCAGATCTGTGTGGAGGAGGCAAGATCTGTACGAGAGAGGGTCAGATCTGTGTAGGAGAAGGCAAGATCTGTACGAGAGAGGGTTAGACCTGTGTAGGAGAAGGCAAGATCTGTACGAGAGAGGGTCAGATCTGTGTGGAGAAGGCATTGTTTAGATCTGTACGAGAGAGGGTTAGATCTGTACGAGAGAGGGTTAGATCTGTGTGGAGAAGGCAAGATCTGTACAAGAGAGGGTTAGATCTGTGTGGAGAAGGCAAGATCTGTACGAGAGAGGGTCAGATCTATGTGGAGAAGGCAAGATCTGTACGAGAGAGGGTCAGATCTGTGTGGCGAAGGCATTGTTTAGATCTGTACGAGAGAGGGTTAGATCTGTACGAGAGAGGGTTAGATCTGTACGAGAGAGGGTTAGATCTGTGTGGAGAAGGCAAGATCTGTACAAGAGAGGGTTAGATCTGTACGAGAGAGGGTTAGATCTGTACGAGAGAGGGTTAGATCTGTGTGGAGAAGGCAAGATCTGTACAAGAGAGGGTTAGATCTGTGTGGAGAAGGCAAGATCTGTACGAGAGAGGGTCAGATCTGTGTGGCGAAGGCATTGTTTAGATCTGTACGAGAGAGGGTTAGATCTGTACGAGAGAGGGTTAGATCTGTGTGGAGAAGGCATTGTTTAGATCTGTACGAGAGAGGGTTAGACCTGTGTGGAGAAGGTAAGATCTGTACGAGAGGGGGTTAGATCTGTGTGGAGAAGGCAAGATCTGTACGAGAGAGGGTTAGACCTGTGTAGGAGAAGGCAAGATCTGTACGAGAGAGGGTTAGATCTGTGTGGAGAAGGCATTGTTTAGATCTGTACGAGAGAGGGTTAGACCTGTGTGGAGAAGGTAAGATCTGTACGAGAGGGGGTTAGATCTGTGTGGAGAAGGCAAGATCTGTACGAGAGAGGGTTAGACCTCTGTGGAGAAAGGCAACATCTGTGCGAGAGAGGGTTAGATCTGTGTGGAGAAGGCAAGATCTGTACGAGAGGGGGTTAGATCTGTGTGGAGAAGGCAAGATCTATATGAGAGAGGGTTAGACCTGTGTGGAGAAGGCAAGATCTGTACGAGAGAGGGTTAGATCTGTGTGGAGAAGGCAAGATCTGTACGAGAGAGGGTTAGACCTGTGTAGGAGAAGGCAAGATCTGTACGAGAGGGGTTAGATCTGTGTGGAGAAAGCAAGATCTGTACGAGAGAGGGTTAGATCTGTGTGGAGAAGGCAAATCTGTACGAGAGAGGTTTAGATCTGTGTGGAGAAGGCAAGATCTGTACGAGAGAGGGTTACACCTGTGTGGAGAAAGGCAACATCTGTACGAGAGGGTTAGATCTGTGTGGAGAAGGCAAGATCTATACGAGAGAGGGTTAGACCTGTGTGGAGAAGGCAAGATCTGTACGAGAGAGGGTTAGATCTGTGTGGAGAAGGCAAGATCTGTACGAGAGAGGGTTAGACCTGTGTAGGAGAAGGCAAGATCTGTACGAGAGAGGGTTAGATCTGTGTGGAGAAGGCAAGATCTGTATGAGAGAGGGTTAGACCTGTGTGGAGAAAGGCAACATCTGTACGAGAGGGTTAGATCTGTGTGGAGAAGGCATTGTTTGGATATGTGCGAGAGAGGGTTAGATCTGTGTGGAGAAGGCAAGATCTGTACGAGAGAGGGTCAGATCTGTGTGGAGAAGGCAAGATCTGTACGAGAGAGGGTCAGATCTGTGTGGAGAAGGCAAGATCTGTACGAGAGAGGGTTAGATCTGTGTGGAGAAGGCAAGATCTGTACGAGAGAGGGTTAGACCTGTGTGGAGAAGGCATTGTTTAGATCTGTGCGAGAGAGGGTTAGATCTGTGTGGAGAAGGCATTGTTTAGATCTGTGCGAGAGAGGGTTAGACCTGTGTGGAGAAGGCATTGTTTAGATCTGTGCGAGAGAGGGTTAGATCTGTGTGGAGAAGGCAAGATCTGTGCGAGAGAGGGTTAGACCTGTGTGGAGAAGGCAAGATCTGTATGAGAGAGGGTTAGATCTGTGTGGAGAAGGCAAGATCTGTACAAGAGAGGGTTAGATCTGTGTGGAGAAGGCAAGATCTGTACGAGAGAGGGTCAGATCTGTGTGGAGAAGTTACGATCTCAGTGTAGGATCCGGAGATGGCAAGATCTATGTGTGGGTGAGGTAAGATATGCATAAACAGCATGTATTTGTTGCAAATGAAATGTAAAGAAACTTGTATTTTTACTATACATCTCATTTGAACTTGCCACAAGCTTGGTACAATTTTTTTTTTAAATGAAAAACTCAGATGAGTCATTTCATATTGAATCTCATATGAAATGAAAACACATCACGATGTTAATATCAATCACAGAGCTTTAGTATAATCCTGTGTGTCAACTGTACAATATGCTGCCAAGTGTTACCTGAGTATGATGTAATCGAGTCTGACCATGTGTTTACATACTGACAGTTAAATATACATCAACTGCACGATACATTACCAAACGCCACTTATATTCACAACATTGGACAGCTAGGTTTCACAAATAATAAAACAATAAAGACTCTATTCCATGAAAATAGAACATATCCCTCATAAGGACAGGATTATTGAGCAATGGATATACCCATTTAAATCTAAAGCTATATTGATAAAAGAAGAGGTCAAATTGGCCAGCATCACTGACCTGGTATTAACTTCATTAATGATTATCTGCTTTCCAGTTACTCAAAAGAATTTGATTCTAGGCCTTTCTGTCCATCAGAAGAAGTTCATTGAATGTTTAAACAAATTTGACCCCTGCAGCATTGAATATGAGTCAAGATCATTTCTTTTCCTAAACTTTGTGAGGCTACAATAATGGACCCTTTCAACCAAATGTGATTGAAGGCCTTTTGGTTTGTGCAAGAAATCATATGAATTTTTAATAAATTTGGATACGGTTCAAGGTTATTTATTACATTTTTACCAGTGAAATATCAAAAATTATTCATTCTATAAAACTGATATTTCACATATTTTTCACTAGTGAAAAATATCACTTTTGCTGATTTGACCAATCAAATTAATGATTAGAAAATACCAAAATAATTGACCAATCAGAATGCCCGACATATATGTCAGCACCTGGACAGGGGAAACTACTTTTTTTGTTTACAAATTATCGCTGTAGGCCTAGTTAGCATACGGGGTAGGGTTTTCGTTGATAAAAAATGTAATAAACAGATAATCTAACAGTGTCTTCAGTAATACCAAATATATTTCAATCGTGTGGCTAATATTTTGATATTTTTCACGAGTGCTGCGCACTCGTGAAAAATATCAAAATATTAGCCCCACTCGTGAAATATATTTGGTATTACTGAAGACACTGTTAGATATCCTCTATTTCTTTTTGCAAACTTTGTTTTGCTGCATCATATTTATTCCAGGAACATGCTATACAAATATCACGATTCACAGTATTTTGGTTTTTGAGAACAAGTTGTTGAAAAACACCATATGGATGACAGATGGACAGATGATGGACAAATGATGGACAGTGCACCACAGAATAAGCCTCTGGCTAGGTAACTAAAAAATGCTTAATGTAAATACATGTAAATATTGATCGAAATAAAAATGATAAGATCTATCATATACCTACAGGACTGCTGTCACTGAGGGGGATCAATGTTATACATTTGATATGAAGTACCGGGTGTCGTCATATTAATATGATAGCACCAAAGCCGAGCACAAAACAGTAAACACGCTTCTCTTTGAGGTAAATCAATGCATGTTAATGTACACTACATAGGTCATGATGTTGCTGAGTATACAGTTCTTATAAATGATGAACACTGTATAAGCCATTCATGATTACACTTTCAATTTCTCATAATATTTTAGAAAGAGTATGTGAACTTCATCAATCAAATCCTGGACCTGCAGGAAAATATCTGATAAAATATAATCTCAACATAATGCTAAAACCTACAGTCATTTTCTGTGCAAGATGAACTTAAAAACATATTTGGTAAATGACCTTCAATTGCTTTCATTAACTTTTTTACCCTATACACTGGTATAAAGTACACAGAACTACAGTACAAACAATCAATTTGCCTAAAATACATTCGGTTACAAATATAGATGGGTTTATATATATATACTTTAGTCCACGTCACAATGTGCCTGTCAACTCAATAGTTCTAACACAAACAATTCGATCTGTCATTATCCTGTATAAAAGCAAGCTATAGATATCCGGTAAAAATCAATATTCTCCTCTGAAATATTGTCATAATCAAAGCAATTGTATATCCTTCTTGAAAACCTGTAGCTGAAGTCAGAACATCGAACATTTCTACTTACTGTCAGTTTTATTTAAAGGCCGAACACCTAAGAAAACAACCCTCCTGGCTTGGTCAAACAAATTGTCCATATTCTTAGCAGGAGTCATTAATGATTGATTTGGTGGTTGGTGGTTACTAAAGTACTTTATCCCCTGCTCCCTCCCAGTATACCTGGTAACCTCTATGACTTTTCAGCAGATATCTTTTCATTATTTTAACAAGTTTGACCTGTGACCTTGAGTATTAGTCAAGGTAATGCCTTTTTGCAAACTTTGTAGCATTCAATACCAGTAAGCTACTCAGGTTTCATGGATACCATGACTCTAAGCCAAAATGTTTTACAGCAGAAGTTGTTCTATAGTTTTAATGTAAGTTATTGATTGTTGTGATATAGAATAAGGGTCAAGGAAATTTTCTTTCATAGGTTGAATTGAAAGTTTTCGGTCAATTGGGTGTAATCTTTGTTTAAGGGGCCAAGTAACAAAGGCCAATAGTTGATATTTATAGACTTAATTTTACATATAATTTATATTCTCCTGTATAGTATCTAATATTTCATCAACAGTAGATATCTGGGCCCAGGATCATGAAACAAACTTAAGTCTAAAATTGTCTGAAGAACTGATTTATCCAATCACAGATAACGTCATAAAAAGTAACATCATATCTGATTGGGTAAGCAAATAATTAAGTCTAAAATTGTTTCCAGATCCAGGAGCCAGGTAATTAAGACAATGCTGGCCCAATACAACGTCAACACAACCATGCTGTGAAGATGTTTATATGGTATAAATATTCAGATGAAGGCATTGAACAAAAGTACACCTATCAATATCAATCATCAAAGACAGAAACAGCACTTGTCCAGATGCTAGTCCCTCCTCTGACATACCTCTGAGTATAATTAGGATACAATATATCTTCTCAGGGTTTTCTTGTCAACTTGATTTCATCGGAGACATCACAGGTTCAGTTAGTAACTGGGTTCATATTTAGCTCTTATTGACACTAGCTGGCAAAACCAACACAGAAAACAACCCTGTGTTCTATATAGTAACATGGGACGTTTTGTTCAATTTGTTCAATAAAACCCCAGTGTTAAGGAAAGTCACTGGGTAATAGCAAGAAGTCAAATCCATTCATACAGTATAACTGGAGTGTCCTGAAAGGTATCAGACCAATAGGAGCCCAGACAATTCATACAGTATAACTGGAGTGTCCTGAAAGGTACCAGACCAATAGGAAGGAGCCAAGACAATTCATACAGTATAACTGGAGTGTCCTGAAAGGTATCAGACCAATAGGAAGGAGCCCAGACAATTCATACAGTATAACTGGAGTGTCCTGAAAGGTACCAGACCAATAGGAAGGAGCCCAGACAATTCATACAGTATAACTGGAGTGTCCTGAAAGGTACCAGACCAATAGGAAGGAGCCCAGACAATTCATACAGTATAACTGGAGTGTCCTGAAAGGTACCAGACCAATAGGAGCCCAGACAATTCATACAGTATAACTGGAGTGTCCCCGGAAGGTTACAGAACAATAGGAGGAAGTGAAGACAATTCATACACTATGATAATGAGTGTCCTGGAAAGTTACAGAGCAATAGGAGAAGTGAAGACAATTCATACAGTATAAACACTGATTGTCCGGGAAGGTTACAGAACAATAGGAAGGAGCCCAGACAATGGAAGGTTACAGAACAATAGGAAGGAGCCCAGACAATTCATACAGTATATTATTGAGTGTCCCCGGAAGGTTATAAACAATAGGAGGAAGTGAATACAATTCATACAGTATAAACACTGATTGTTCGGGAAGGTTACAGAACAATAGGAGCCCAGACAATTCATACAGTATATTATTGAGTGTCCCCGGAAGGTTACAGAACAATAGGAGGAAGTGAAGACAATTCATACAGTGTAAACACTGATTGTCCGGGAAGGTTACAGAGCAGTAAGAAGGAGCCCAGACAATGGAAGGTTACAGAACAATAGGAAGGAGCACAGACAATGGAAGGTTACAGAACAATAGGAAGGAGCCCAGACAATGGAAGGTTACAGAACAATAAGAAGGAGCCCAGACAATGGAAGGTTACAGAACAACAGGAAGGAGCCCAGACAATGGAAGGTTACAGAACAATAGGAAGGAGCCCAGACAATGGAAGGTTACAGAACAATAGGAAGGAGCCCAGACAATGGAAGGAGGAAGGAGCCCAGACAATGGAAGGTTACAGAACAATAGGAAGGAGCCCAGACAATGGAAGGTTACAGAACAATAGGAAGGAGCCCAGACAATGGAAAGTTACAGAACAATAGGAAGGAGCCCAGACAATGGAAGGTTACAGAACAATAGGAAGGAGCCCAGACAATGGAAGGTTACAGAACAATAGGAAGGAGCCCAGACAATGGAAGGTTACAGAACAATAGGAAGGAGCCCAGACAATGGAAGGTTACAGAACAATAGGAAGGAGCCCAGACAATGGAAGGTTACAGAACAATAGGAAGGAGCCTAGACAATGGAAGGTTACAGAGCAACAGGAAGAAGCTGCGACAATTCATACAGTATAACATTGAGTGTCCTAAAAGGTTACAGAACAATAGGAGGAAGCCCAGACAATTCATACAGTATAACATTGAGTATCCTTGAAGGTTAAAAAGCAGAGACAATTCATGAGTGTCCTGGAAAGTTACAGAGCAATAGGTCGAGACAATTCATATGCTAACACCAAAATTAATTAAAAATCAGACACCAAATAAAGACCTTGTAGTGTTAACCGCCTCCGACTCTTAACAATAAGACTACTGAAAATAACACCTTTGAAATGATTACAGTTCACAAAGATAGCATTTAAACACCAAGGAGTTTGAGCAGATTACAATCTGCTGTGCAGACTATAATGGCTGACATTTCATACAGGATGTTTGCATAGTTTTCAACAAGTACCATGGCAAAGTGTCGAAGTATGACCTTCTCAAGATTACAAGAAATAAAAAAAGCAAAGGCAATTTCAGTAAAATTAGAAACAGAGTTTTTCATGTTTCATTTATGACTGCAACACAAATAAAATACTGATCGATTGATGACAGCATAGTCAGATGAAGTGGTTTTGTTGAAAGTGAAAAAAAAAAGAAAAAGGAAATTAGGAAATAATGAAGAAAAGTATTATTGTCCACAAAGTAGCGACAGAACACTGTCGGACAACCGAAACAATACTGTGTCCTCCTTCCAAAATCATAGCAAAAACTAAAAGGCAGATGAAAAAAGTTGATAGCACATTGTCCAATACTGGCCAATCATTGGCTGGTCAGTGGCCTACATGGAAACTTGCAGAGACTTAAAATTTGCAGTAGAAAATGAAAAAGTTTTTTGTATGCAATATACATTGATAGCCTAGCTAACAGGCCACCAGAAAAAAAGGACCACTTCAAGCCAGCTGTGATGTGCAAACTGTCAGGAAAGACTAGTAAGTAAATATTGAATGTAAACAAAGTGTGCTTGGTATTAAATACTCAGTTCTAATAATATAAGCACTTACGATAAAACAATCAATCATCATATAGATGACAAGGCATGCAATGTGCTCCCACTATGGAGAGCAAATAAATGCATTATCATCATATTCACGTTTAAAAGAAATCCATTGACAGTGATGGAACCTTTAAGATTTGACATACCCACCTGACCCTTGGTAAGGAATATTACAATCTAGAAACCAGCCTCGATGCAGTCCACACTGATTTATATTTAAGCATAAAAGTTCTAGACCAGCGCATTATTGATGAGCACTTAAATCTCAGTCAAGTTTCCTGACCAACTATTTCATTTAAGTGTTTCCTGACAGTTTTAACACAGAGTGAGTTTGGTGAACTGAAATAGGTGCATGACTGCCAATTTTTTTTTACAATATCTCGGGGGAGATTGTGCGACTGTTCCAAATTTCAAACATCCAAAAAGCACATTTATAAATGAATTCTTTTGAGAAGTCTGTAGTGTACCTTAAAACTACCTATATTTTAAGCTACTTTTATTTCCGATATTTTCAATTATGAATATATATACTGTATTTGAAGATGTTGCACTAATGTGTTTTGCAAAAATCAAAAAACTTATAGGTAAATATAGAGCCACTGGCCCAAATATGGACAAATATGACACTACACACTTTGTGCACTTATATATCAATTTTTCCTCTTTGAGAAATTTTTAAATTTTCAGATCTGTTACAATTAGAACTATGCTGTTGAAGTTGATCAAAGTTGATCTAAAGATATGTGAAATTACGAAGACAAATAGTGATAACAAATTTTACAGTCTCAATCCTTAACAGCTTTGACTTCTGTGACTTAATTCACTATTCAAACCTCGAAATCTTTGTTGGAAGAATTGAAATTATTTTATCTTTGTGACCTTAAAAGTAGAATTAAACAAACATGATAGTCTACCTGATAAAAATATCACTGCTATTAAACCTGGAGGACCTGATAGCTGTTGTCACCAGTTCAACATGTATTATTTTACCAATTGACTTTTAAAGTGGGTCAAGGTCATTTATTTAAACATGCATCTATTTATCCCAGCAAACTTATAGCACAGATATTATCAACCTTTACAAAAAGTGTAAATTTTAAAAAATGTGATGATAAAAGTGCTATCACAATTGTTCGTTCAATAAAATTTAGCACCGATACATGCCAACATTTTGCTATACTGATACACCCTACAACCTTATAATGTCCATTAGCGGAATTATGACACATACTCTGCCATGATCTGAACAAAACTGGTAAATTTTGTGACCTTTGATTTCACACATTTGCGCGATCGAGCACAAAATAAAAATCTTGCCAGCTGATGCACAGTCACTGTTGTCCTGCTAAATCTCCCACTTTGAACAATCCTTTGATGGGAGATTTTCCACCTGTCAGTGACACTGCAAGGCTTCCTGGTATGGTCAAATGACTTAATAATAGAGTTGTGGAAAACCTAACAAAATGTAAGACAAGTACAAAGTATACAAATTACTCCCATGCAACCTTAAAAATCTATATATTATTTCTGTAACCTTGAAAGTGGGTTAAGGACTTCAATTTCACCAAAACCTTTGATCCCTAAACAAGAGATCCCAGAGGGATCTTGGCGCCCACCATTGAATGATCTTTATAGGTTCCATGTCAGATTGATCTTTTCTCTACTTTTTCCTTCCTCTAAGTCTTACTAATTTGTGTAAATTCAGAAACAGCCCTCTAGTACTTTGCAAACAATTTAAGATTTAGCGATAATGGCTGTCTGTTGTTTTCGGATTGGTCCGAAAATGCAACACCAGGGACCAAGGGGAGCCTACATATGAAATTTGAGAAAGATCCCTTCAGTACCTTCTGTAAAATAGCGAAAACAAGATGGCTGCCTGTCGGGCAGGTTGTTTTCTGACTGGTCTCAAAATCCAATATGCATAACTAGGCACAGAGGGCAACCTACAAATGAAATTTCAGAAAGATCCCTTCAGCAATTTCTGATAAATAGCGACAACAAACTTGAATTGTCAAAATCCAAGATGGCTGCCTGTCGGCCATGTTGTTTTCCTATTGGTCCCAAGATGCAATATGCAGAACTACAGACCAAGGGCAACTTACAAAAACGTTTGAGAAAGATCCCTTCAGTACTTTCTCAGAAATAGCGATAACAAACTTCAATTGTCAAAATCCAAGATGGCTGCCAGTCGGCCATATTGTTTTCCGATTGGTCTCAAAATGTAATATGCATAACTAGGCACCAAGGGGAACCTATATATGAAATTTGAGAAAGATCCCTTCAGTACTTTCTGAGAAATAGCGATAACAAACTTCAATTGTCAAAATCCAGATGGCTGCCTGTCGGCCATGTTGTTTTCCGATAGGTCTCAAAATGCAATATGCATAACTAGGCACCAAGGGGAACCTACATATGAAATTTGAGAAAGATCCCTTCAGTACTTTCTCAGAAATAGCGATAACAAACTTCAATTGTCAAAATCCAAGATGGCTGCCTGTCGGCCATGTTGTTTTCCGATTGGTCTCAAAATGCAATATGCATAACTAGGCACCAAGGGGAATCTACATATGTAATTTGAGAAAGATCCCTTCGGTACTTTCTCAGAAATAGCGATAACAAACTTCAACTATCAAAATCCAAGATGGCTGCCTGTCGGCCATGATGTTTTCCGATTGGTCTCAAAATGCAATATGCAGAACTAGGCACCAAGGGGAACATACATATGAAATTTGAGAAAGATCCCTTAAGTACTTTCTCAGAAATAGCGATAACAAACTTCAATTATCAAAATCCAAGATGGCTGCCTGTCGGCCATGTTGTTTTCCGATTGGTCTCAAAATGCAATATGCACAACTAGGCACCAAAGGGAGCCTACATATGAAATTTGAGAAAGATCCCTTCAGTACTTTCTCAGAAATAGCGATAACAAACTTCAATTGTCAAAATCCAAGATGGCTGCCTGTCGGCCATGTTGTTTTCCGATTGGTCTCAAAATGCAATATGCATAACTAGACACCAAGGGGAACATACATATGAAATTTGAGAAAAATCCCTTCAGTACTTTCTGAGGATTAGCGATAACAAGAATTGTTTACGGACGGGCGGACGGACGGAGGGACGGACCACGGACCACGGACGCAGGGCGATTTGAATAGCCCACCATCTGATGATGGTGGGCTAAAAATTAAATCTGGTTTAATATATCCAGGCTATAGGTTTTATGAGTTCAGGCAGTAATCTTGGAGAGAGGAAAGTTGTCACTCCACCTGATGAATGACTGACAAAGACAGCCACCAAAACTAGGACAAGCTAAAGTCGGTGATGTAAGCTGTGGTAGTTTGTTTGATGACCCATCACTATATATCATCTTCGCTAGCCAAGGTTTCTGATTACGTTACACTCCTCGAACCCTTGGCAAATATTTATGTTTAAACCATCACGCCCTTGAATTCCAAAGCATCCAATCAAATCGCGTTTTACATTCAGGCTTGGTTTCGCAGTAAACAAAAATTGTGGCGCCCAGTACAGAGCTACCTTGTCGACTATGCCATGGCATTTTACCTAAATACAGAGACGTACAATCTTTGGGGAAATATTCAGTGTTTGATCAATTGATAGAAGTTATTGGTCAAATATCCCATCAAAATGACACAAGACTCCACCTGAGTTTGTAGACATCACAGATGAAGTACATCAGTAACGCTCTTTTTGGTTGGTCGAAAATTTCATGCGCAAAGGGTGGTAATTTTGAATCTCCGCTAGAGGGCCAGAACTGACGACTATCATCTGCCAAGGGTTCGTGGAGTGCAACGTAATCAGAAGCCTTGGCTGGCGAAGATGTCACTATATATGATATTTATTTAGTATGTTATCAATTGGAAGAAACGTTAACATGTATTTTGTAAGAGCTGAAATCAATGACATCAGAATAAATGTAATACATATACAGTGTATCTACAAATTGATTGATTAATACTCATATAGACGGATTGATTGATAAACATATCGATGGATTACAAACCCAAAGCTGTACAGGCGGGTGTCGTTGATTGATGCACATATTGACTAGATTATACACATGAATTTTGTATGGACTGATTACCATAGACAGCTCAGCTGTCATAATGAGCTTATCAATTCATACTTTACTTCAGTTTATTCTCACTATCCTATCTAACAAATTCAGTTGTCATAATTGTATCAGCTTTATATACTCCGTATTCCAGAGGGACCATTGGCTCAGACGAAGGAAATTGGAATTATTCTAGTTTGAAGGCATTTTCACTGTTTTCTCATTGAATTTAGTACCTATAGATATATAAATGTAAAGTGGTACATTGTAGTACAAATCATGCATCTACATACGTAGTACAAATGTGACCGTGGGAGTTTGTTCTGTTTTATTTTCTAGACTTGTCTGTCAACAATCAAAGTATGTAAAATAAAAGATGAAGCAGACCATGCAGACCTTTTATCAAATTTCCCTTTTTTACTTTTTTAAAAATTACTTTTCTCAAAATTACCAGAACAATTTTCATTACACCAGAAAATTGTACCAATACAAAATCCTCATGTTGAATTTTTCTCCTTCACATTTCTTCAAATCTAGAGCAGACAATTCAGTATGAGAAGATGATAAAGAAAATGTTGAAAATTGTCAATTAAAGAAATTAGAAAAATGTGAGATGGGAAACACTCTAAGGGAAACGATCTGGTCTATACCAAAGACAAAGGCTGTGAAGTCACGATGAAGTAGAAAAGTCACAACCTATGATAAAGTATATAAATGTATGTAGCAACTAATTAACCTAAAATCAGCCCACCTCCATCCTCCTCTCACCATCCCCAACCCCAAGAAATAAGAGACTTAATAACCTAATAATGCTCTTCTTCTCCAAGAATATCACCCATCCCATGAAAAAACACAATCTCTTGCTTTATAATTTCTTTTAGTTAATCAAAGGGAAACAACTCTCCTTAGGACACTTTGAATGGAATGGTCCCAAATTCCCTTCAGCCAAAGTCTGACCTTTCGTAGTAATATTATGCTTAGCTCAGGGTCAACATCAATAACACCTTGCTGCTGAATTGACCTGGGGTCTGCTTGTTTTTTTTTTTTTTAAATGTAACAGAAAAGATACAAATCATAACTCGTAACAGACCTGTTAATGTTACTTCAAGCCTTGAAAGTCTTTGACAATGTAATGCTCCTCTGAAAGCAACATTAAATCACTCATTAAGGTATTTCTTTATTTCATAAACAAACAACTATATGTCCCAGCCTGTCTAAACACTTAGACGGCAATAAACCTCGGAGACTGTCTTTGGGTAATAAACCTCTGAGACTGTCTTTGGGTATATATCACAGTCCGTCACCAGTTTTTCCTGTCGTTATATCACAGTCCGTCACCAGTTTTTCCTGTCATTATATCACAGTCCGTTACCAGTTTTTCCTGTCATTATATCACAGTCCGTTACCAGTTTTTCCTGTAGTGATATCACTGTCCGTCACCAGTTTTTCCTGTAGTGATATCACTGTCCGTCACCAGTTTTTCCTGTCGTTATATCACAGTCTGTCACCAGTTTTTCCTGTCGTTATATCACAGTCTGTCACCAGTTTTTCCTGTCATTATATCACAGTCCGTTACCAGTTTTTCCTGTAGTGATATCACAGTCTGTCGCCAGTTTTTCCTGTCATTACATCACAGTTCGTTACCAGTTTTTCCTGTCGTTATATCACAGTCCGTCACCAGTTTTTCCTGTCATTACATCACAGTTCGTTACCAGTTTTTCCTGTCATTATATCACAGTCCGTCATCAGTTTTTCCTGTCGTTATATCACAGTCTGTCACCAGTTTTTCCTGTAGTGATATCAGTCCGTCACCAGTTTTTCCTGTCGTTATATCACAGTCCGTCACCAGTTTTCCTGTCGTTATATCACAGTCCATCACCAGTTTTTCCTCTCGTTATATCACAGTCCGTCACCAGTTTATCCTGTCTTTATATCACAGTCCGTCACCAGTTTTTCCTGTCGTTATATCACAGTCCGTCACCAGTTTTTCCTGTCGTTATATATCAGTCCATCACCAGTTTTTCCTGTCGTTATATCACAGTCTGTCACCAGTTTTTCCTGTCGTTATATCACAGTCTATCACCAGTTTTTCCTGTCGTTATATCACAGTCCATCACCAGTTTTTCCTGTCGTTATATCACAGTCCGTCACCAGTTTTTCCTGTCGTTATATCACAGTCCGTCACCAGTTTTTCCTGTCGTTATATCACAGTCCGTCACCAGTTTTTCCTGTCATTATATCAGTCCATCACCAGTTTTTCCTGTCGTTACATGTATATCACAGTCCATCACCAGTTTTTCCTGTCATTATATCACAGTCCGTCACCAGTTTTTCCTGTCGTTTTATCACAGTCTGTCATCAGTTTTTCCTGTCGTTCTATCACAGTCCGTCACCAGTTTTTCCTGTCGTTCTATCACAGTCCATCACCAGTTTTTCCTGTCATTATATCACAGTCTGTCACCAGTTTTTCCTGTCGTTATATCACAGTCCGTCACCAGTTTTTCCTGTCATTATATCACAGTCTGTCACCAGTTTATTCTGTCGTTCTATCACAGTCCATCACCCGTTTTTCCTGTCATTATATCACAGTCTGTCACCAGTTTTTCCTGTCATTATATCACAGTCCGTCACCAGTTTTTCCTGTCGTTATATCACAGTCCGTCACCAGTTTTTCCTGTCGTTATATCACAGTCTGTCACCAGTTTTTCCTGTCGTTTTATCACAGTCTGTCACCAGTTTTTCCTGTCGTTATATCACAGTCTGTCACCAGTTTTTCCTGTCGTTATATCTTAGTCCGTCACCAGTTTTTCCTGTCGTTTTATCACAGTCCGTCACCAGTTTTTCCTGTCGTTCTATCACAGTCTGTCACCAGTTTTTCCTGTCGTTATATCACAGTCCGTCACCAGTTTTTTCTGTCATTATATCACAGTCCATCACCAGTTTTTCCTGTCGTTATATATCAGTCCGTCACCAGTTTTTCCTGTAGTGATATCAGTCTGTCACCAGTTTTTCCTGTCGTTCTATCACAGTCTGTCACCAGTTTTTCCTGTCGTTATATATCAGTCCGTCACCAGTTTTTCCTGTAGTGATATCAGTCTGTCACCAGTTTTTCCTGTCGTTCTATCACAGTCCGTCACCCGTTTTTCCTGTCATTATATCACAGTCCGTCACCTGTTTTTCCTGTCATTATATCACAGTCTGTCACCAGTTTTTCCTGTCGTTATATCACAGTCCGTCACCCGTTTTTCCTGTCATTATATCACAGTCCGTCACCCATTTTTCCTGTCATTATATCACAGTCTGTCACCAGTTTTTCCTGTCGTTATATCACAGTCTATCACCAGTTTTTCCTGTCGTTATATCACAGTCTGTCACCAGTTTTTCCTGTCGTGATATCACAGTCCATCACCAGTTTTTCCTGTCGTTACATCACAGTCCGCCACTAGTGTTTCCAGTATCCCCCTTGTGTCAGTTGTCTAGGATTATCCTTGCCCTAGTCTTATTTGGCATTGACCACTTCAGGTCCACAGTTATCTTTCCTTTGTTGGTGTCTATAGGCAGGTCCACAGTAATCTTAACACTGGTCTTTAAGGAATTAGCTCATTAAGTAGTACTAGGACCTTTGCATATATATACATGGAGCTAGTTGAAGCGTTGCATATATATCTGTCCTATGCCTTAAATTGCCTTTCTCATTTTAACCCAGAGCACATGCAGGCATTCCAGAGCAAACAAAACTAGCCTGTTAGGGTTTGATATCTAAGGAGAGGGTCTCCACCAACACAAGGAAGCTGGGAGTGATTGCTATTTTTTATGTTCAGACAGGGAGTTTTCTGGATCCAATTAAGGCCAATCCGGGGTCACTCACATCTAATAGGATAGCCAGTCTACCCCTGGGGTAGATTGGATTAATGGACTTATTACGCATATTCCCTGAGCAGAATCTGAGAGGTCAGGATAGGGCTAAATATGGCAAAAATTTTCCAGCCGAACCATCCACTCCACGTGGCCCCGTTCCTTCCCATAAGGAATCTCATTTACATATTATACAATGTAATGTATGTTGGGGGATATGGCCAACATTGATCATTGTAAAGGTTTTGTTTTGGTTGCCAGGCTTTGCAGTTCTGTGGCCATTTCATTACATACAGGCATTACATTCATGACATTGACCTGGGTCAAAACCTGCTAATAATATCAAACAGCAATAAGAATCCCTCATAACTGATGTCAAGACAAATGATATTATGAAGCCCAGGCCATATTCATCTATAATTCACACAGAAACATAAATTCATATCCTTACACTACAAATAACCTCAAGGGTGTTGATTCTCTTTATTATTATACTAGGGCAGATCGAAATGAGACAAAACATGTCAAGAAATGTTAAGATAATAATACATAGATATACATACATGTTTATATTTACCATTCAACAATATGATTTTTTAAAGAAATATATTTCAACTTTGATCTTGTCTATCAATACATGTACTTCCAATGCAGTCTATATAGCTTGCGCGTTCCATTTCTGCTATTCAGGTAATTATCATGATGTATAATATATATATCATACACTTGCGTAGATATCTACAACTATATATCCTTACATATTAATGTCCTGGAGGTGCACACTCATAATATCACCACTTATTCATTCTGTCTGTCATATAGGCCTACTAGTCTGGATATAGTCTCGCCATGTGTATACATCAGAATAACCTGTCTAATTAAAATGTTCAGAATCTTGATTTCAATATTTCTCTCTCCTTCATTCACACTGTTTCTTTAATTTTAGCCTTCAGTCTAGTAGCAGGCAGCATTGCAGAATAAGTTAGACATAAACAACATGCTACAAAACCACTTCATGTTAACCAGACATTTTAAAACAGGCCAAGATATCGCAGCACTTAATTTACTATGATATCTATCTCTCTTGACGAGGAGACGAACTCACAGGCCTATTAGACTCTACACACAATGAACTGATGTAATGGATCCCGGTAATACTTTGTACCTACAATTAATATAATGCAGCCGAACAGGTGCCCATGCCAGACTATATTACACATATTATGTATCATCTTCAGTTCATGTGGTGGCTCCCCCGATCAGCTGACTTTCGTAACTAAATATTTTTACCTCGTGTGGATATTGTCAGCTTCATTTACTAGACTCTATTAAAAATATATTCTAACGTATTTCGCAATGACACACTTCCGTTTATGTTACATATGTTGATAATAGTGCATATCTTGTTTACCTGACCTGTGGTCATCTGGCCATATAGTCCCACCTGCTGATTGGTCAACGTGCAACGCACGTACCACTTACCTGTCAGCCGGATTCCACTGCACCTTACGCCTTGCAGCTGCACAGACCTTACACGTCACTTGTCACCGGAACGGCAGTACTCGGTTCGCGTCACTCAACCTTTTCCCTAGATACCTACAGTAGAAGAAAAAGCGTCGATACGGTTCATTGGTTTTTCGTGTCCTCGTACATAAGGTGATAAATCTTGAAGCTGATTGGTCATTTTGATGTGAACACAGAAAAATGTCACACTGTTTTCAGTTCCGGAACGAATGATCACTTAGTCAGCTTCGCAAGGTTAGCCTAATTAATCCAAATACAAAGAGGAAGAAAAAACGTTACCCTTAGTCAGTAAGCAATAGGTATATAACAGAAATGTAATATAAATCAATCTTTTCACTTAAAAATATTGAAAAATGTGTAGACAATGTTAACGATCAAAATCTAAAATATACACCCCATGAGCAGAGATCGAGTAAACGTACATAAACTGTACATGTACATCTATGTATGTCCCTCATTAGAAATAATAAATGGAATTGAAAAAAATGAACAACACCCGATTTATCTTTATGTATATAAATATATTGTAACATGGGAAAAAGCTGCAAAACAATTCGGACATTAATAAAACATGTTTATCTGCTATTTTAATCGCCAATATATATAGCTATGATAATGGTTATTTTGTGGCAATGATTTAATTAAACATAACAGACACGTTAACGTTACATTGGTGTGATTATTTATACGTTATATTTATATTTACGTAGTCAAATACATTTAGCCGCATGTACATGGCAACGAAACGAATTCACTTCCCGGTAGAAAATACATTTCGTAGACTCTATATGGATTTAAATTGCAACGTCATCATAGCAAGACATGCAGGTTAGTAACGCACACCCATGCATAAATATGTAGTCACAACAACATAACGTATAGCATACAGGTCACTTAACGCAGTCACATCACCATAGCAACACATACATATATATATAGGAGCTAGTGTATATCGTACCTAAATTAAGTCATCATTATAGTGATATATATGGGCGGCCGTTTTAGGATAAAATACAGACACTACTTAAGTGCAAAAACTTTTGCACTTAAGTGCAAATCTTTTGCACTTAAGTGCAAAAAAATTAACATTATGGCAAAAAATTACATAATGGCAAAAACTTTTTCACTTAAGTGCAAAAAACACATAATGCAAAAAAAACTCTTTTGCCATTATGTAGTAATCTTTTACATTATGTACCTGTGCACATAAGTACAAAAAAATTCTTCGTATCCCTCTCTTCAAAATGGATCGTTCCAGTAATACTAGAACTCTTTAGCACTAAACAACACAAATGTTATCCCTTGTCTGCGCATGTCGGGTGACCCTTAAATACATGTACGCCATAGGAAAATATACGCCATAGGGGTTTTACTTGCATTTTGGGAATTACTCAACAAATAGAGATTTTGATATTTTCTTTTCTAAAACACATTTGTTATCATTATTTTCCTTAAGGAAACCATGACAATATCTCTCAAGAGGAGTAGCATAGCAAAAAACTTTTTTTTACACTTAAGTGCAAAAAACTTTTTTTTTTACACTTAAGTGCAAAAATTTTTTTTTTTACACTTAAGTGCAAAAAACTGTTTTTACACTTAAGTGCAAAAAACTTTTTTTTTTACGCTTAAGTGCAAAAAACTGTTTTTACACTTAAGTGCAAAAAACTTTTTTTTTTTACACTTAAGTGCAAAAAACTTTTTTTTTACACTTAAGTGCAAAAAACTGTTTTTTTTACACTTAAGTGCAAAAAACTGTTTTTACACTTAAGTGCAAAAAACTGTTTTTTTTACACTTAAGTGCAAAAAACTGTTTTTTTACACTTAAGTGCAAAAAACTGTTTTTTTACACTTAAGTGCAAAAAACTTTTTTTACACTTAAGTGCAAAAAACTGTTTTACACTTAAGTGCAAAAAACTGTTTTTACACTTAAGTGCAAAAAACTTTTTTTTTTACACTTAAGTGCAAAAAACTATAAATTTGTCCCTAGATTATCATCCATTGACATATCAGGCCTGGAAGGGGGGAGGAGGCTTTTACTTTATATTTTTTACTAAGAATTTCCTGTAATTGTAAATATGTCTAAATTAATACATAAAAGCATGTGAAGTGTTCTTATTCCTTCACTGTTTACATTATTTTGGTCATAAATGTTACAGTTAATCCCATTTATCATGCTACACTCCGGAAATGTCGATATTCGCAATGACATGTGATACTCTTTGCAAAATAGGAATATTTCTTTAATCAATACTTGGGGTGTGACATAATAATTGAACCAGCACAGTTTCAAGCTCTGGTTTTCAGCTTTGCATTCAAGTCAAATGCAGTTGCATTTATTTCCACAAAAAGTAAGTAAATTCATAGATATTTGCGTGGTAAAGACAGTACTATGTAATATTACCATAATTATAACTTGTTACCAAACATATACTGGAAGACGTGGTCAAAGAAGGTCTACTGTAAAAAACCTTCTATTATGGTTTATATTTCACATTGATCGATTGTACCATTTCAAAGCAACAAAGCTTCTTTTTTTTATAATTGTTTCACTTCTATATGTACGGGTTACTTCCCTCATCACTACAGCTAATTTCGATAAAATTGTTTACATTCTATCTTTATATTAATTGCCGAGCATTTGTTTCAACTGAGGACACCTGCATGAAATTCGTGTCTCGGGCGACATTTGTCGGTTATAATTTATTTATCTATTTATTTATGGGTTTTACGTCCGCTATAACGGCCTTTCAGCTGACGAGTCGCTCGGTTACAAGATTAACACGAGGTTATATAGAAGCCGCCATATTGTTTACGTATCGCTAGGGCACACTGCGACAGTATGCATGATTTGATTGGTCGATACGAAATTGATAGAACTTCGCCCATTGGTCGACCAATCATTGTACTTCATTTTGGACCAGTCGAAAAAATTACTTCGGTAGGTGAATTTCTTGTTGGAAACCGTTTCATTTTTTTGCACTTAAGTGCAAATAATTTTTTTGACACTTAAGTGCAAATCTTTTGCACTTAAGTGTAAAAAGAACATAATGGCCATTTGGCTTTTTTTGCACTTAAGTAGGGTCTGTATTTTATCCTAAAACGGCCGCCCATAGATATACACATGATAGAAAAATAGACACATCACCGTAGAAACACATACAGGCTAGCAACCTTAATTATCACATCACCATAGAAACATATATACAGGTTAGCAACATATAGTCACATCGTCATAGAAACATACAGGTTAGCAACATATAGTCATATCGCAATAGAAACATGTATACAGGTTAGCAACATATAGTCACATAACCATACCATACAGGATATCATCGGCCTTTTGAAAATCTGATACATGGGTCGACTGTACATCAGAACTCCCGCCATAGTGAAGCCAGTGGAGTGGTGGGTGGGTTGGGTATGTTTTTTCGCTTATTCTATACCGTCGTGTGGATAGAAAACACACACATATAGAAACATCGATCATTTTTCGACATACCTTACTATACAGATACACATGTCATCGCACAATTCAACCCCGAGTTTCCAAACATTCCGCGGCCATATTTGTAATAACTGTTGGCCCATGTCAGATTTTTAAGAAGGCCAACAAAGCATCAGACACCTGTGGATTGGCAGGTAAGCCACGTCCAATCATATCACAGTAGGATCATATATACAGGTTAGCAACGTCCAATCATATCACAGTAGGAACATTATACAGGTAAGCCACGTCCAATCATATCACAGTAGGAACATATATACAGCTTAGCAACGACCAATCATATCACAGTAGGAACATTATGATATATACATGTTAGCAACGTCCAATAATATCACAGTAGGAACATATATACAGGTTAGCAACGACCAATCATGTCACAGTAGGGACATTATGATATATACAGGTTAGCAACGTCCAATAATATCACAGTAGGAACATTATGATATATACAGGTTAGCAACGACCAATCATGTCACAGTAGGAACATTATGATATACAGGTTAGCAACGTCCAATAATATCACAGTAGGAACATATATACAGGTTAGCAACGACCAATAATATCACAGTAGGAACATATATACAGGTAAGCCACGTCCAATCATATCACAGTAGGAACATTATACAGGTTAGCAACGTCCAATAATATCACAGTAGGAACATTATACAGGTTAGCAACGTCCAATCATATCACAGTAGGAACATATATACAGGTTAGCAACGTCCAATAATATCACAGTAGGAACATTATACAGGTTAGCAACGTCCAATCATATCACAGTAGGAACTTATATACAGCTTAGTATCGTATAATCACATTATCATGTTTGGAACGAAGTCATAATCAATAGAAGGCGACTATACAACTATGTACATTATTCACAATTATAACCCGGCCTGCTACACATCAATACCAGATTCTTTGATAAAACTGTCGAGACTAAATCGTCGAGAGAAAAGCTTGAGAATTATAAGATCAGGTCACACAACAGGCCACACATCAAATTGTATGTACATATACTGAATAGTATATATAACTTTTCCAATCAAACAGACTCGTGGATATTGACACTTTTGAAGGGTATTCAACAAACATACATAAATAACATGAATAACACAGAAAAATGGTGGAAATCATACATTACTCTTCACATAAAAAACAATAATCAAACAATGTTAACTGGAAGTAGAGATTACTTTTTTTAATTTGTTTAAACACAACAAGTCTGAAACAGAGAACTTTCTACCTACAAAAATATATCGAGATGATCACCGTCATAGTGAAACGAAGGGGAATAACTCTGATATATCGATCTCATCGGCGGATCTAATTATTAGGGGCAGAAATTGGCCTTACCGGAAAAAAGGGAGTCCCCGTTTTCAAAACGAGGCACACTGGAAATAGATATCGGAAATTCCATGTTTTGCATCAACAGACTGTCTTTCTTACTTTTTCCTGCTTTAACTGTTGGTTTAGGAACTGTCAAGGCTCAAAGTGTGGTAAGTGGTACCCGGTTACCTTGTCTGTTTGTTGCTAGAGATTGTCAGTCTTCCATTTATTTTATAATAAGTTGTTGCTTGGCCATTTCACCTTGTTGTGACATCGTGCAGTTACACATCTAACTTGATCTTGTTTGGATCCGTCTTTATCATGGTTATGCCCCTATATATAGCAGCATAACAATAAAAGTTTTACTTTATCAGTAGTCAATTGAAAAAAAAATTACTTTGTCCGGCAAATCCTACTATTAAACAAGAAATATCTTTTAAAAAAGATAAACGGCATAGTCTTAATGCTGGTGGTTATAATGTAAAACTACTGGTGAAATAAATTAACGAACTCATGCGTTTCAGCACGGATACCAAAATTATAACAGTTTGGATCATTTTTGATGATAATATGACTGCATTTGTATCAGGAATATGATTTTATTAATGTGTCTATGAAAAGATACAGCCACTTATTCAGCTTGCATTTAACTGTTTCGTTTTCAACTGCATATCTATGGGGCGCCGTTTTACTATCTATTCCCATTCTACATTACTAATTAATAAATGCGCAGTTTCAGCACGGATAACAAAATTATATCAGTTTGAATCATTTTTGGTGATAATAGGACTGCAAATGTGTCATTTGAAAAGATGCATCAATGTATTCAGCTTGCATTCAATTTAAAAGGGACATCACGGCAGAGACCTATATACTAGTATATAGCTATAGGTCTCTGATCACGGTAAAAACGTTGCAATTTTCATCGAATGTACGCGTTTTGTTCCTTTCCAGTTATGTTTCTGTGCTGTCCCAATGTTCACAGTCAATCCCTATGTCCAGCTTGACCACTCGATTTAGTTGGGAATCCCCCTCTAAATTTAGCGCGGAAATTATTTTTAAATCATTACGTGACTGTTTTGAAATCGTGGCAACACAAACAGACGATAGTTTACAAGGCGATATCTATATTCAATCTGGGTTAGTTGGATAACGATATTATACAGTGGTTTAAATGTTAAATAACACGTTCTGTATATATTACGGCATACATATTTATGTGTAAATAAGTGTAAACACTGTTCATATAGTATAGTGACAGTAGCGATGTACTGGTACAGACTGTGTAAATATTACCGAGCTTGTGGAACTATTACAGAGTTTGTGTTAATATTAACGAGTTTGTGTAAATATTACCGAGATTGTCATGACCTACTATCAAACAATCAAGCAGAATACGAGCGGCGTCCGTATTACTGCTGCTTTCATGTTTGAACTATTACAATCTATTGTACTGCTTCCCAAGTTTAATTGTAGGATTGTGTTTGACCCAATTTCCTATTATTCTCTTCATTGCGGAACCTGTTATTGTTTCCAACCGTAGTCGTTTCATATTGGAAGCCATTTTTGTTTCCATGTGTTTTAGTTTGTTGTGCACATGCGTTTACCGTATATGTCACAAAATTTGCATATTCAGAGTGATAACCTTTTAATAATTGATAATTGATGTTTTTATGTACATACATCATCAAATTCGAATGGTTATTGTTCAGAAGGTTATTTTTTTTTAAAGATATACCCAATAATATGATAGAAAATACAAAATAAATATTGGTTTACCGTGAGGTCCCTTTAACTTTAATTGTTTCGTTTTTAACTGTATATCTGCATTTTGCATTGACCGCTACATTGACCAATCTAGTACTTCATCTTGACCAGAAACGCCACCTGTCGCGTCATATCCGGGGCCAAAACAAAATTAGACGGCTATGCCTAAAAAACTGGGTATCTGGACGAACTCATGTTCAAAATGCTATTTAAAGCTCTAGTTAGACCCCACCTTGAGTATGCTGCAAGTGTTTGGAACCCATCAAAAGTTAAAGATATAGAACTCATTGAAAATGTGCAGAGAAGGGCAACAAAACTGATCCCTGGATTTAAAAATATCTCGTACCCAGAACGGCTACAACGGTTAAATCTCCCAACGCTACAGCACCGTAGGACCAGAGGAGATATGATTAACGTTTTTAAGATAGTAAATAACATATACGATAGTAGAATAACAAAAAACTTTTTCCAAATGGACAAGATGAGTAGAACCAGAGGTCACGATAAGAAAATATTCAAAAAGCGATGTCGTCTTAATGGGAGGAAACATTTTTTCAGTTACCGAGTTATTGATTTATGGAATAGCTTGCCACAAATTGTTGTCAATGCTGATTCTGTCATAAAATTTGAAATAATGTTAGATGATCATTGGAAAAATAAACGTTTTTATTCATGAATGTACAGGAACTAATATAAAGCCATTAATTACATAGGAAATATTTATATTATACTATAGTCTAGTCACCCTACGCTAAAAATGGCCAAACCTCAAAGTAATTGCAACAGAAACAAATCACACGTTTTTAAAGACTACTAAAACACAAGAATAACATATCAAAAATCGACAGTGACCAGATGAGGGGAAATTATATTTTTTGGGTCTTGAACTTGAATATCTGATACTCAAAATCAATGAAAATGGCACAATCTACGTAAATGACAAAATATTTAATACAATGAAAATAAGCGTTTTTGAAGCAAGTAAAACAGAAAAAATGCTATGAAAACGTGATATTTTTATGCAATATCATGTGTGAATGATGATATTTAGGGGCGAGTTGTCCTAAATGACAAGTCATCTGCAAGGCATCCGTGGGAGTTTTGTCCAAATTGAAATGTTAGAATCATGGACACGATAATACATCAGGTAAGCATTTGGTCTTTATGTTTGACTACCCAACACAGTAAATTAAGAATGAAAATTAGACAATTAAATTGTTTTCTTGACAAATTCTTAAGTCTAGACAGTACTATTTGACAATGGACGAGTTGACTTAATGCACTGTGGGTACAATGTACGTAATGCTATGTACAAAATATATGCATACTTGAAACCTAACTTGGAGTCAAACAAGCCGTTGAGTCTATCGTGTTTGTTTTTATAAATCCTGTGAAGTATCAGTTATAATACTGTCATCCACCTCATCAGTCAGTGGTTGGGACGAGTTGGAACAACTGGTACCCTTACATTCTCCACAAACTGTTGAGCACTCCATACCATGTTTCCTGCATGTACATCGTTTAGTGTCACAATTTGTCTTGCATTGGCAACGGATTATCCGTAATAGGCACTCGGGTGCTGCAGCTTTGTTTGTTTTGATTGGCAAAAGTCTGTCCTCCAATAGCATCCATCCCCAGTCTACAGGATCCAGGTTTGCCTCTGATGTCCATGTTTGTACCTGGTGATACGTTCTCAAACTATGAAACGATGCAGCGGCAGATGTTGGTGGTATAGTATGAATCTGTAGGAACGTTTTATTGGTCAATACACGGTTAGAAAATTTTCTATACCTTAATTCATCCAGATTTCCATTTGGTGAGCTGTTATACAATGCACATATGATCTTCTCCCCTGATGCTATCACTTGATCTTTGGAACACTGAAAGAGAAACTGACTTGCTTCCGCCCTCAAGGCGTCACTTTCGAGAAATTTCTTCAGAGTTGTCGCCTTTCCTACGCCGAATAATCTCGAAGTAGTATCACAACCACTGATTGCATGAATGACCGGCAGTATCTGACACATAGCATTTCCAAGAACGGTTTTTGCTTTCTTCACGTCCCATATTTTGTATTTTGCAGTAGCAGAATGGTCAGATTTGAAAATGAGTTGATGATCAGAGACGGCAACATAATGTAACAGCAAAACTAAGAGATCTGTATCTTCTCCGATCAGAATTGAAGGCTTTGAAACTGCAGATGTTATTGCTGTTTGCGCAATTAAGACGTCTGCATCAGCAGTGGCATGTTTTGTTTCTATTCCACATTCCATGATCTTCTCGCTTAGCAGGTTGATGAAGTTCTGCTTATTTTGACTGTTTGCCAAGAATGTATCCTTTTTGGAACGGAATGGAGTGTTTTCGTCAAAACATACTTTTGTCCCGACTATTCCACGTGTACGTCGCAGATGAATAGCATCCTTTGTATCTGGACCGGAAATGTAGCCATCGAAAACAACGACGGAATCTGTGCCCAATCGTCGAATGTAGTCAACGTATCTCTGACAAATGTAACCAAATGTTGCATTACTTGGCCAGTGTACACGATGTAGAAGGGATCCGCCGTCAAGGATGTAACGGAATTCTCCTTCAAGTGTATCAGATGCGCTACAGTCGCCGAGATTCCATATGGCATCGAGGAGCAATGATTTCTGCGCCGCTCTCATGAAACCGGATGGTTCAAATAATGAACTAGGGTGACTACAAAGCTCATAAGAGAAAAGTTCTTTTTGGTCGTCGCAGATGTTGTTAGCAGCAGCAATAAAGCGCTGGAAAAGCAGCTGGGGATCAACAGTTATGACGTCTTCGTTGACTCTTATTGAAGACTTTTCGCCAAGGGTTACAGCTCGTTGATTCCGCTTGAAAGAGAAGTCACCGACAGATTTGCCGTCCATTGATTTCAATACAGCCATGCCCACTTCTCTTGCCTTGTCTACGTTGACTTTACTGTCGGCTGTGACCCCTGTCTCAATATTCCTGAGAGATGTTTCCCCCAAAAATGGATTTCGACTGATGATCTGAGTTGCTAGTGCAACCCTATCTTTCGTATCTCTACGCCTACGGGAGGAGCTGTTCTCTTTGTGCTGGATGCTTGTGCTGTAAACAACGTCCAAGAAATCTTGCATTGCAATATTCATTTCAGAACAGTCTGGCATTGATAGAATCCACTGAGCTCTCTGGGTTTCAGTCATGCCTCTTCCTCGTGTCATTCCACCAGTTGTTTTAATGCTTCGCATAAGCGCTTGTTCTATTGCCAAGTCTGAGGAAATCCCAGCCCAGTAAGCATCACTTCTTCTGACAACATTGTATCCGGATTGCAAAAACTCAAAAAGAGATGAATTTTCTTCCTCAAGTCGTTTCATTTGTTGTAGGTAAATCCGAACTGACTTTACGTAAAAGTTATGTCCTGCTGCGGCGAGAAAAGGCAGCATTTCCTGCATGACCTTTAAATGTAGTTGCCAATTACCAGTTCTCTCAGCCTTGATGAATCTACGGAGGATGTTCACCATATCCATATATTGAAACCACAAACAAGATGTTCTGGAATTCTTGTGCGAGAGCCTGAACTTGTCAATATTTGATTGGATGTTATCTAACTCTTTACTTTCAAACACCTTTTCAATCGACGACTTTCCTTCCAGCAATGAATCCAACAGTTTGGCTGATTCAAGGACATCATTCTGAATGGTTTCATCTGATAGACTATCTACGACTTCCTGTTCATCTGTTGATTCTGGTATTGGTATGTCATACAACTCGTGCAAGATAACGGCAGTCAGTGCCGTATCTACAAGGAAATGTCCTCGAACTGCCCTTGCAATAGCCTTTCCTGTCATCATGTGTGATACAGCTGTTGGTGCATACACGGTTTCCAATAACTCAGAAAGTCCAGATCCTGTCATTATTTGACCAATGCTTCCGACAAAGCTCATTTCGGTATGAAATCCTCCTAACTTTAGCACCATTTTCTTCAGGGGACTGTCCACATGTTCATTCTGTATGATAGTGATCGCCTTCCAATAGAGCAGTTGGTCAAATGTTAGCATGGGTGTAAATCCGTTTCGTTTCGCCTCGTTGCAGACAAAATGCAGAGTCGAAAAAACACATGTCATATCGCTTGGATTGAGATCGATCATGGGGAGGAATACTATAGACGACTTACCAGGATAGGCAGCATCTAAGACCTTGTGCATTATCGCTGGCCAACTAGGCTTTTGAAACAGTGATGGCCAAGATGATCGCGACAGCAAATCTATTTTCCATGTCTCGTCGTTGTTTGTTATGTCCTGAAGAATTTCAAACTTCAGTTCTGATAGACGGTTGTCATTATCTCTGTAGTATTTGATATTGACCATTGCCAAGTCAGCTACTTCTTGGACAGTTGGACTTCCGCGTGGTACTGGTTTTGGTCTACGAACTTCAGGAGTGACCGCGGCGATCATACCCATTCCATGGAAAGTTCCATGGCCATCTAGAGTTCTTACGTTGTGGTCGACATTGTCGGCAACGTATTGAATGAAAGATCCCACATCAATCGCTGTGCTGTTTCTACCATTGGCTGCTGCAGCGTTCAGTTCATACTTCTGAATTTCCTTGTATGATGAGCAAAATCCAAGAGTATTAAGAGTGTCGACGAGAAATTTCGATCCAAAATGATGGTGCATTTGCACACCTAGACCAATTTGGAGTGGGGCTATCAGCGACTTTGGTCTACATGCCTGTACAATAGACTGTCCAATAGAGCATATCTTGATTGTAGATTCAGTCGGGCTAAACATTTCCTTCAAAAACAGCTGTAGTGAATCTGGTAAATAATCATTGTTTTGCTGGCGAGAGGAGATATACTCAGACGATGGATATAAGTCTTTGAAGCAAGAATCCATTGCCTTAATGTCTGCTCTTATCAATTTCACAGCAGTCAGGATAACTTGCCTTTTTTCTTCATTTGCATTCTCAGCCTTAGGTCGTTTGTAGAAGTCCTGCAGAATCGTTGATACATTGTTGGAGAGTGTGACAACATTGGCTTTTCCTTCAAGTTCAGTTATGACAATGGAACTTCCAAAATGGTCTTTGATCCTCGTTTTCATGTGAACAGAACTGTATGCCTCATTTCCACAAATCTTTTCCATTTCTGCAACTAAGTGACTGATAGTGATTTGTTCATCCCGCCTTTCCTCAATAAGTCCAACTATCTTCAAAAATGCTTCTTCAGAAGTCGTTTTCTTTGGTCGACCCGGGGTATTCTTCTTAGGTATATTATCTTGGGCGTGGCAAAGTGGCAGATTCTTTCCGGTCCTGAAGTTGACGCTGCACTGTTGATGATACAAAGCATCCGCGGCATGTAGATCAGATGGAGCTACGTGAAGCCTTCTCAGAACTTCATCTGACCATGTATCATGTCTCGCCTTACAAACTGCCTCCAAATTGTCCTTGAATTCGGTAGTTCTGACAGGAAACACATCATGACCTCTCTTCTTTGCATTCAACTTGGCAGATTTTCCACAGAAAATGCAATTTTCTTTTAAAATGAAATCAGGAGCAGTCGAACGAGTTCTTTTTGGGGTCAAACAGTCTGTCTCATTTACCTGTCTTACGCTTCTCGGATTGACGTAATCACGCCGGCAACCTTGATGAACTCTTTCACCGGGAGATGTTACGATGCCGTCGCCTCTCTGCCTGCTTACTAGATTGATACTTTCACTCCCTTTCAGTCGAAGTTGAGAGAATGGTTCGCTATCGTCTAATGGTTTTGAGCAAAAGATGCAGGCATCCATTACTATCTGCAATGAACAAAAAAAAAAGAGTGAAATTTTTTTTAACAAATATCGAACTTACAGACTAGAAAATCCCTATTGATGGAAAAAATCAAAAAAATCTTGAAATTAATTAATATTTAATGACACATTGTAAAATAAAATCAAAATACAAATAAAATACATGCATAACTAAATAAAACAGAAATGTTGAAACAAAATTATTCATGTTCATATTATTATTGATACGAAATTACATGTAGAATATTGAAATAACTTACCAGTCTGTCAGGTTATTTCCGGGTATCCGTATAACATAGAAAATGCAATAATTGAAAATGAAAGATTAAAACAATAAAAAATATAAGCAAATACAAACAAAAGTGTTTGAAAAGGATAAAAAAATAAAATATACGCATATAAAGAAAGAAAATAGTGAAATCAGACCGAAGAAATAAATTGCAAATGCATTACGCAATATTACCAATATTTGCAATATTGTCATCTAAGGGCTTCCATACATTTACATTTCAGCGAAGCCTCGGGTTACTAATTCCTCAATTTTTAGATTCTAGAAACGGTTTCCCGATGTAATCTTAATAAAATATAATTTTATAGCTTCATATAAATCATTCTACATTCAGGTTTTGTTAAAACAGGTGAAATAAACCACATTTTTGCTTAGAATCGTCGACTAGGATGCCGTAATGTAACACGGTGGCTTATTTGTTAAATTTATCGGACTAACGACAAAATTTGCTTTTATAATCATTTCTGATTCACAGAGAATCATTTATGAGTATTGTTTTAACTTACCGTCGTCACAATGACTACGATGACTACTGTCGTCTGCATTTGTTTACATCGTCGGTCTTACGGAGTTGTCGTTCTTTACTGTGTATTATATCTACGGCGGCCCGTAGGCGCCAACAACGTTACATCGTAAAACAACAAATTTCACATAGGATTTTTTCATATTTCCCCCGTGTCGATTTTTGTCGATTTTGTATATGTAGTATATGATGACATAATTAAATGTTTCCAGCATAAATCGTTTCTGTTGCAATTTCTTTGGGGTTAATCATAGGGTGACTAGACTACTATGTATTGATATTGATATGGATATAGAGGCTACAAGCCTGCGTCCATTATTTATGCTAATAAATGTTAATAAAAACAAAAAAAACACGAAAATGTCTGAAGTCGCTTCCGTTTTTCATTAAGATTTTTTTTAAATCTGTCAATTTTCAATATTCTTTAGCGCGCGACCCTATCACCAACCCCAGCTGGCCATCCTCTATGGAGAAGTCTTCAAGCTAGAAGTTAGACTTTGCTTCCTTTATCAGTTATTTCAAGTAAAATTAAGACAAACACAGCCATAGATCACAGGTACCTGTGACATACAATGTAGATTGGATAAGAAGACTGCATGCAGACTCCAATGCCAGACCATTTATCAGACGTCGTCCATCCCCAGTCCAGAGCTACATGTATATATTATCGCAGCTAGCCGCCCCCTGAGCACATATGCCTACGGCCATGAGAGGAGACCAGTAACCAAACCAAATGAAAGTCCAACAACAGACAATATGTGTGCCAAAATTGGACCATCCTGCCACCCCCAGTGATAACTGATAAGTGTAATTGTTTGTAGACCATAAAGGTCAACTAGGCAATTATACACCTCACAGGGATCGATACTATCATGTTTGATTAAGGAGTAACCAAAAAATCCTTTTGCTTCATTTTTAGCTCATCATGCCCAAAGAGCCAAGTACATGTAGTCTTATTCCGTGGTGCATCTTTTGTCGTCCGTCCACCTGTTGTTGTCTTTCCATTTGTCGTTTTGCACTTGACGCCTAGAGTCCTGCATCCGTAAGGCGTCAACTTAACCATTTAAATGTCTTGCTTGTTCTCACAAACCATAAGGCCTAGAATCATATTTAGTTGTTCGGATTCTGTGATGGAGCCCAATAAAGTTTTCAAAAGCAGTAACCTTAACTGAAAGGCAGCTTAAAAGAATAATCAAACAACAGAATATTAGGTAAGGGATGCAGGCCAATGGGGCTTCTCTGTTCTATTTCTACTGTGGGCATTTTGAGATCACTTTAATTGGCATGGGACAGGTGTAAATTGGTCTTCCCTGTCAGAAGCACTATATTTTAACTTCTATCTTTACTAAACAAAACAATCATGATGTTCTCTCACTTCTTTTATTTCAGTCTTCACTTTACATAATCATGTTGTTCCCTCAGTATTTTGTTTTCATTTCCTAACTTGACTCCCAACTTTTAACCTTTTGTATTGAGGGCCCTATGTGCTTTTCATAAATAAACACCTGAATGAACATTTAAAGTTGATCAGACTTGTTTTGTGACCTTGATCAGACTTGTTTTATGAACTTGATCAGACTTGTTTTGTAACCTTGACCTGAAATACATAATTTAAAGATCCCAAGTTTCAAATAAATATTCAAAAAGCAAAACAAATGCAAAACTTAAGAGGAGTGCTTTTTTTCAAGTGACCTTCAACCATTTTCAAGGTCACATTATAATAACTGTATGGTTCATTATCAGAATGGATAGATTTTTAAAATACCGTCTTGAAAATGCATGAACTTGTCTCATCTGAATAAGACTATAAATATTACACATTGTTCTTTTAGCTGAGTGATGACTGCATGTTGTCCTGTTTGAAGTTTGCATATTAAGCATGCTAATTTTATGATTTTGTAGATATCATTCTTAAGTTCCGGAGTTACTCTCACTGCTTGATTTTGGGTAGTGAGAGATCCTTTAAGTGAAGGCTTCCACCATTTTGTTTAGAGCCGTGTACCCATGGGTAACTATCTCAAGGTATACTTAAATTACTTTTGATTTGCAATCATGATCACATCAGTGCTTGCTTTCAATATAACAGTGGCCCTTGGAAAGGTATATAAGGTATTTTAACAAGATTCTTCAAGAACCTTTAATATTGCATGCATTTTAGCTCACCTTGTGCGAAGGACCTTGAGCTTAAGATATTGCATGTTGTCCATCATCCATCTATCAACTTTAAATCATTACTAGTCATGAACGAGTGAATGGATTTTAAACAAATATGGTCTAGATCTGAAGTATTCAATATGAAAGGGGAACACATTTGCATATATAGTAGGTGTCTCTAGATCTGGACCCCAGGGACTGGAGGGACAGGTCAATAGGGAAAATAGGGTTAAGTCCTTTAAATCACTACTAGTCATGAAGAAGTGAATGGATTTTGACCAAATTTGGTCAGAAGTATCCAGTATGAAAAGGGAACAAACTTTGCTTAAATGGTGATTCTAGACCCCCTAGGGCTGAAGGGATAGGTCCAAATTGTTATGAATGAGCTAAGTGGATGGATTTTTACCAAATTTGGTCAGAAGCAGATCCTTTGGGGAAGTGGAACAAAGTTTGCAGAAATGGTGACTGGCCCACCCAGGTCAGGAGTATGGGGCGCCGTTTTACTATTTATTCCCATTTGGTGATATCACCTATTCGAATAGGTGATATCGTCTATTCAATCAGTGATATCACCTATTCGAATAGGGGATATCACCAATTCATTCTTCAAATAAGTGATATCACCTATTGGAATAGGTGATATCACCCATTCGAATAGGTGATATCACTTAATGAAACGAATAGGTGATATCACTTATTCGAATAGGTGATATCACTCATTCGAATAGGTGATTCCCATATATATAGTGCCTAAATTTTCATGATAAATCAAATGATTACAATGAGTAATTTCATAAATCAAGTTATGCAAAATTTATAACTTAATTATTTCGTTTTTGTTGTGCTACACTCAAAAGAGATGGCAAGGATATAACAAATGCGTTTTGTCAGTCAGTTAGAGCCTATTATCTCGAAAACTGAATGAAACTTGAGATGTTTGCATAAAAAGGTGGTCTAGTACATGGTAGTTATAGGGTCTTTTGTTATGGCAACTTATGGGAGAGTTTTCTTTTTGAATTTTTTTCCTGATGCCATGGAAACAATGGCCAAAGTCACTAATCACCATATCTGGAGGATAGTTACCGGTATATAAAGTAAAAAAAACTTCATGAGTCTTCTTAATTGTCCCCTCCAAACTTGCAGCACCTTAAGTATACTTCCTTGTGGAGATTTGAATGACTTAGATTTCCTTGTTATATTTATCACTAACACTGCTTACTGTTTCATCTAACACTGGACTTTCTGCTGATTCCATGCGGAATCTGTTAATACCAAAGTGTTGTTAAACTTGAAAGTATTGTTTCACTACAGTCTCTTATTTGTGTGAGACTCAAATGTCAATAAAATTTTAACTTGTGTTGTAATGCCTGTATACCTATAATAGTAAAAATGATTACCCTTTCTTTTTGATGAAGTGTCATTTTCATGTTTTCTGTAGTAGGATTTTACTGCAAATTCAAAATACCCAAAAAATCAACTTTGGAACATTGGTGATACAAAACACATCCTGCTTTGTCTATCATTTATGTAAATAACAGAATCAGACTGACATGTTTTCTGCAAAATCTACAAAGACAGAACTAGTTTTCTTACTGAGATAAGGAAAATAATCAGTGATATCAAATCACTATTTAGAAAAGAGAATTTCCTAACCTTGTCAGGTTTAAGAAGCAGCTGTTTAGGGAATTATACAATCATGTTACTTCAAGAACATCGTCATTGTTCTTCATTATCTTTGAACCATTTTTTCAGTGTATTTATAGGTTTATGAAATAACATGTACATTCAACAGATTTTTTCATAATCACATATATTCAAACATAATATGTACTCAATATACCGTGACTTCCTCTTGATGATTGAAGAAATTTCTTCATGTGTTAAAAAAATTGGACCATGAATATAACTTAATTTGTATAGTTTGATTGGGAATGGTTTCAATTTCTATATTTCTTTTACAGAACATGTCAGCGAAGAAAAGTAAAGGTATGTTAATTGACTGTATCCGTATAAAATCTATACGTACTAGTGAGTTGAATTGTACTTGTCCATCAAACAAAATATCATCTAGCTCTCAAGCTGAATTAAAATTGTACCTGTAGGTCAGTCTCTGATTGGATGAGATTTATAATCCCCATGTGGTCACTTATAACTTAATTTGGTACATATCGATGATCCTCTTCAAATATAATTAACATTTACACTATTGAAATAAGTGAAATCTTGAAAAACATTATGGATATTGATTTTGTATCCCAATTTGTATGAATAAAAGCTTCCAACTGTAGTATTCTTTTCATTAACAACAGAACAATACAGGCCTTTTGTACCTCTTGTTTTTCTACAACTGATCAGATTTTTTTTTTTTTCTACAGAGTACACGTTCCCCGATACCTTAGAAGAATTTGGTTATGGTTTCAATGATGGTAAGTAAAATCTTAATTTTGAATTTCACCACTGATAAATCTATAAAACATTCAGTTTTTTATACCAGCAATTTTAGAAGTGGTAATTTCCAAGTCTCCTTGAATTGTTATTCTATGTTTCCATATGAGATTTGTTCTACAGCGGGACAGTTACGGCACCTAGAGACAAAGGAACCATTTCCAGTTCCAGGTCCGGGAGGATGATCTGGAGTACAATCAGAAACGTTACGAGGCAATGGGAGAGGTCAGTCTGATACAAATTCTCACTAAAGGACCAGTATATGAGTAAAGGTTCATTACATCCACACTTTAGAATGCATTACCTAATTATTCTCAAAGTTTTATCTCTGATACTGAAGTGTATTTCCACCAGCTACAAATAATTTTCTCCTTTTCTCTAAAACACAGGTTTGCTCCCTTAGCTTTGAGTGTGAGAACTTTTGCTATAGATGTGAGAACCTTAGCTAAGGTGTAAGAACCTTAGTTTTGGGTGTGAGAACCTTAGCTTTTGGTGTGATAACCTTAGCTTTGAGTGTGAGAACCCTAGCTTTAGAGGTGAGAACCATAGCTTCAGATGTGAGAACCATAGCTTTAGATGTGAGAACCTTAGCTTTGGAGGTGAGAACCTTAGCTTTAGAGGTGAGAACCATAGCTTTAGAGGTGAGAACCTTAGTTTTAGAGGTGAGAACCTTAGCTTTAGAGGTGAGAACCTTAGTTTTAGATGTGAGAACCATAGCTTTAGATGTGAGAACCTTAGTTTTAGAGGTGAGACCCTTAGCTTTAGAGGTGAGAACCATAGCTTTAGAGGTGAGAACCTTAGTTTTAGATGTGAGAATCATAGCTTTAGCTGTGAGAACCTTAGTTTTAGAGGTGAGAACCATAGCTTTAGCTGTGAGAACCTTAGTTTTAGAGGTGAGAACCTTAGCTTTGGAGGTGAGAACCTTAGCTTTGGAGGTGAGAACCTTAGCTTTGGAGGTGAGAACCTTAGCTTTAGATGTGAGAACCTTAGCTTTAGAGGTGAGAACCTTAGCTTTAGAGGTGAGAACCTTGGCTTTGGAGGTGAGAACCATAGCTTTGGAGGTGAGAACCTTCGCTTTGGATGTGAGAACCATAGCTTTAGATGTGAGAACCATAGCTTTAGAGGTGAGAACCTTAGCTTTAGAGATGAGAACCTTAGCTTTGGAGGTGAGAACCTTAGCTTTAGAGGTGAGAACCATAGCTTTCGTTGTGAGAACCTTAGCTTTAGAGGTGAGAACCCAGGACTTTTTCTCTCTGGTTTGGGAAAGGGCCTTTTCGTCTCATTTTGGGGGAAAATTAGTGAATTGGGAAAGGTTTTTCTCAGGATTAAACTGCAAATTTTTGGAATTTGGCTTAAGTATGAATTAATTTCAATTGGGCCCATTAAAGGCCCCAAAACGCCCCCAGAAACCTTAGCCTGGAACCTTAGCTTTAAGTGTGAGAGCCTTAGCTTTGAGATTGAGAACCTTAGCTTTGAGTATGAGAACCTTATCTTTAGATGTGAGAATCTTAGCTTTGAGTGTGAGAACCTTAGATTTTAATGTGAGAGATAGTATTTATTTACATCCAAGATCTCATGTTCATTTACCATAAACAAATAATTTCTCATTCATGATGCAGGGAATTTTGGAAATCTTGTGTGCTGTTCAGTTATGGTTTTTTTCTGTCTCCTCTGATATGTTTGGTACCTTAATGATAAATAATTCACAACTTCACAAGAGAGGTAATTCCTTGAAATTGAAGAAATCGAAAATTATAATGCAATTTTGACACTGAAATCTATAGATCCATATGTAATTGAAATCAGTTTATTTCAATCTTGGCCTGACATCTCAGTTTCACATCTCAAACAATATTTTGATTGTTTGAGAATGTCAGCCCCCAATAGAGATTAGTCAGTCTGAAATGCACACAGGTAATAAATTCTGTTACCTGATTATTTTAACAAAAATCTAACATTTGTACTTTAAAGATTTTGTACATAAAATCATACACATTTTGTATTATGTTTTAATGAGAATCTTAGACTAGTAAAATTGTTAATTAAAATGTGTTTCTTTGTGCTAGGTCATAACAGATATGGTTTACAGTATGATGGAAAAGGATACTAGGCTACAGAGGATTTCACTCCCAGTAAGTAAAAGTACTATAGTCACCCTGACCTAAAATTTGACCTTCGACCTACAGTACTGGGAGGGTGATTTTGTACTCAAACCCTGCGGGAGCGAAAATTTTAAGCCATATCGCTCGTAACCGCGGGGTGTTCTCAGGGTGCTAGCAGCGAAATCGCGACGGGTTCGCGGCAAGTTCGCAGCGGATCCGCTCGACGAATCCGCTGTCATAGTCCTTCAATGATAGGCGACGTGGATTAAGTTTGAGCAGTCTGCCCAGGCTGTCTGTATACGTAATTTTCTAGAAGCATATATGTACATCAAATAAAAGGGGTTTTGTCTTATGTCTGTCTTCAACACTACTTGTCAATGAAATTTTATACTTTGGGCTTATCAGGGTAAGGCAGTGTATCATGTACCAAATGTAGGTCACTCAGAACTCAATTTTGACTTTTGACCTGCATCTGGTGAGTGACTTTAGCTCACCTAATTGTCTTTGTTTGCATTTTACAGCTGAATGTCCTTGTTTTAATAGTGAGGTTTGGTTAAACGTCTACCATTGATTGTTTCCTTCTTTGTTGGCATTGATACATTTAAAGAAATTTATACCTTATAGAGACATGTTAAAAATCAAAAGTATTCAAAATTGAAACTGTATTATATCAGTTCAATATTCATTTCAGAAAGATGCTAAAGAAAATGAGCCACAGACATTTTTCTTCATGTCTAATGACATCATGACAGCCAGAAGACTGATGATTTTAATCCATGGATCAGGAGCTGTGAGGGCAGGGCAGTGGGCCAGAAAGTAAGTAGACAGGAGCTGTGAGGGCGGGGCAGTGGGCCAGACAGTAAGTAGACAGGAGCAGTGAGGGCGGGGCAGTGGGCCAGAAAGTAAGTAGACAGGAGCAGGAGCTGTGAGGGCGGGGCAGTGGGCCAGACAGTAAGTAGACATTGTCAGGAGCTGTGAGGGTAGGGCAGTGGGCCAGAAAGTAAGTAGACAGGAGCTGTGAGGGAGGGGGCAGTGGGTCAGAAAGTAAGTAGACAGGAGCTGTGAGGGCAGGGCAGTGGGCCAGAAAGTAAGTAGACAGGAGCAGGAGCTGTGAGGGCAGTGGGACAGAAAGTAAGTAGACAGGAGCTGTGAGGGAGGGGGCAGTGGGCCAGAAAGTAAGTAGACAGGAGCTGTGAGGGCAGGGCAGTGGGCCAGAAAGTAAGTAGACAGGAGCAGTGAGGGCGGGGGCAGTGGGCCAGAAAGTAAGTAGACAGGAGCTGTGAGGGCAGGGCAGTGGGCCAGAAAGTAAGTAGACAGGAGCAGGAGCTGTGAGGGCAGTGGGCCAGAAAGTAAGTAGACAGGAGCAGGAGCTGTGAGGGTAGGGCAGTGGGCCAGAAAGTAAGGAGACATGTTCAGTGGCTATGGGGGCAGGGCAGTGGGCCAGATAATACATAGACATGGTCAAGAGCTGTGAGGACAGGGCAGTGGGCCAGAAAGCAAGAAGACATGGTCAAGAGCTGTGAGGGCAGGGCAGTGGGCCAGAAAGTAAGAAGACAGGAGCAGTGAGGGCAGGGCAGTGGGTCAGAAAGTAAGAAGACAGGAGCAGCGAGGGCAGGGCAGTGGGTAAGAAAGCAAGAAGACATTGTCAAGAGCTGTGAGGGCAGGGCAGTGGGCCAGAAAGCAAGAAGACATGGTCAAGAGCTGTGAGGGCAGGGCAGTGGGCCAGAAAGTAAGAAGACAGGAGCAGTGAGGGCAGGGCAGTGGGTCAGAAAGTAAGTAGACAGGAGCAGCGAGGGCAGGGCAGTGGGTCAGAAAGTAAGTAGACATTGTCAGGAGCTGTGAGGGCAGGGCAGTGGGTCAGAAAGTAAGTAGACAGGAGCAGCGAGGGCAGGGCAGTGGGCCAGAAAGTAAGTAGACAGGAGCAGTGAGGGCATGGCAGTGGGTCAGAAAGTAAGTAGACAGGAGCAGTGAGGGCGGGGCAGTGGGTCAGAAAGTAAGTAGACAGGAGCTGTGAGGGCAGGGCAGTGGGCCAGAAAGTAAGTAGGCAGGAACAGTGAGGGCGGGGCAGTGGGCCAGAAAGTAAGTAGGCAGGAACAATGAGGGCGGGGCAGTGGGCCAGAAAGTAAGTAGACATTGTCAGGAGCTGTGAGGGCAGGGCAGTGGGTCAGAAAGTAAGTAGGCAGGAACAGTGAGGGCAGGGCAGTGGGCCAGAAAGTAAGTAGGCAGGAACAGTGAGGGCGGGGCATTGGGCCAGAAAGTAAGTAGACATTGTCAGGAGCTGTGAGGGCAGGGCAGTGGGCCGGAAAGTAAGTAGACAGGAGCTGTGAGGACAGGGCAGTGGGTCAGAAAGTAAGTAGGCAGGAACAGTGAGGGCAGGGCAGTGGGCCAGAAAGTAAGTAGGCAGGAACAGTGAGGGCGGGGCAGTGGGCCAGAAAGTAAGTAGACATTGTCAGGAGCTGTGAGGGCAGGGCAGTGGGCCGGAAAGTAAGTAGACAGGAGCAGCGAGGGCAGGGCAGTGGGTCAGAAAGTAAGTAGACAGGAGCAGCGAGGGCAGGGCAGTGGGTCAGAAAGTAAGTAGACATTGTCAGGAGCTGTGAGGGCAGGGCAGTGGGTCAGAAAGTAAGTAGACAGGAGCAGCGAGGGCAGGGCAGTGGGCCAGAAAGTAAGTAGACATTGTCAGGAGCTGTGAGGGCAGGGCAGTGGGCCGGAAAGTAAGTAGACAGGAGCAGCGAGGGCAGCGCAGTGGGCCAGAAAGTAAGTAGACAGGAGCTGTGAGGGCAGGGCAGTGGGTCAGAAAGTAAGTAGACAGGAGCAATGAGGGTAGGGCAGTGGGTCAGAAAGTAAGAAGACATTTTCAGGAGCTGTGAGGGCAGGGCAGTGGGCCGGAAAGTAAGTAGACAGGAGCAGCGAGGGCAGGGCAGTGGGTCAGAAAGTAAGTAGACAGGAGCAATGAGGGCATGGCAGTGGGCCAGAAAGTAAGTAGACAGGAGCTGTGAGGGCAGGGCAGTGGGTCAGAAAGTAAGTAGACAGGAGCTGTGAGGGCAGGGCAGTGGGTCAGAAAGTAAGTAGACAGGAGCAGCGAGGGCAGCGCAGTGGGCCAGAAAGTAAGTAGACAGGAGCTGTGAGGGCGGGGCAGTGGGTCAGAAAGTAAGTAGACAGGAGCAGTGAGGGCAGGGCAGTGGGTCAGAAAGTAAGTAGACATTTTCAGGAGCTGTGAGGGCAGGGCAGTGGGCCGGAAAGAAAGTAGACATTGTCAGGAGCTGTGAGGATCGGGCAGTGGGCCAGACAGTAAGTAGACATGGTTAGGAGCTGTGAGGGCAGGGCTTGTTTGTTTTTGTTTAACGTCCTATTAACAGCCAGGGTCATTTAAGGACGTGCCAGGTTTTGGAGGTGGAGGAAAGCCGGAGGGCAGGGCAGTTGGCCAGACAGTAAGACAGTAAGAAGACGCATACAGACATCTTGGGTATATCTCAATCTGAACTGATCTCTCTGTGTAAGAGTTTCTTCGGTTTTTTTTCAGACTTATTATCAATGACTGCCTTGATAGTGGTACACAGCTGCCGTTTATAAGGTGGGCCCAGGAACATGGATTTAGTGTGATAGTTGCCAACCCAAACCTAAACAGAGCCAATGGAGAACGTACCTTAATTAGGGTAAGTATCCACCTTGTCTCTACACTAGATTGGTAGGATGTGTTGGCTGAGGTCTTTCCACGCTGATTGTATTGATCAGATGAACTGAAATACATTTCGGACTAAGGTGCCATGGCAATCTTTTATTAAAATGTTTGACAATTTTTTCTGAACAGACAACTGTATGGAGCTTTAAAAGTAATTAGTTAGCTATGTATGATTTCCAGTAAATCTGTTGTGTTGTATCCCCAGTAAATCTATTGTATTGTATCCCTAGTAAATCTATTGTGTTGTATCCCCAGTAAATCTGTTGTGTTGTATCCTCAGTAAATCTATTGTGTTGTCTCCCCAGTAAATCTATTGTGTTGTCTCCCCAGTAAATCTATTGTGTTGTATCCCCAGTAAATCTATTGTGTTGTATCCCCAGTAAATCTATTGTGTTGTATCCTCAGTAAATCTATTGTGTTGTATCCTCAGTAAATCTGTTGTGTTGTATCCCCAGTAAATCTGTTGTGTTGTATCCCCAGTAAATCTATTGTGTTGTATCCCCAGTAAATCTGTTGTGTTGTCTCCCCAGTAAATCTATTGTGTTGTCTCCCCAGTAAATCTATTGTGTTGTATCCCCAGTAAATCTGTTGTGTTGTATCCCCAGTAAATCTATTTTGTTGTATCCCCAGTAAATCTATATTGTTGTCTCCCCAGTAAATCTATTGTGTTGTATCCCAAGTAAATCTATTGTGTTGTATCCTCAGTAAATCTGTTGTGTTGTATCCCCAGTAAATCTATTGTGTTGTATCCCCAGTAAATCTATTGTGTTGTATCCCCAGTAAATCTATTGTGTTGTATCCCCAGTAAATCTGTTGTGTTGTATCCCCAGTAAATCTATTGTGTTGTATCCTCAGTAAATCTATTGTCTTGTATCCTCAGTAAATATATTGTGTTGTATCCCCAGTAAATCTATTTTGTTGTATCCCCAGTAAATCCATTGTGTTGTATCCCCAGTAAATCTATTGTGTTGTATCCCCAGTAAATCTATTGTGTTGTATCCTCAGTAAATCTGTTGTGTTGTATCCCCAGTAAATCCATTGTGTTGTATCCCCAGTAAATCCATTGTGTTGTATCCCCAGTAAATCTATTGTGTTGTATCCTCAGTAAATCTGTTGTGTTGTATCCCCAGTAAATCTATTGTGTTGTATCCCCAGTAAATCTATTGTGTTGTATCTCCAGTAAATCTATTTTGTTGTACCCCCAGTAAATCTATTGTGTTGTATCCCTAGTAAATCTATTGTGTTGTATCCCCAGTAAATCTATTGTGTTGTATCTCCATTAAATCTGTTGTGTTGTATCCCCAGTAAATCTATTGTGTTGTATCCCCAGTAAATCTGTTGTGTTGTATCCCCAGTAAATATGTTGTGTTGTATCCCCAGTAAATCTATTGTGTTGTATCCCCAGTAAATCTATTATGTTGTATCCCCAGTAAATATGTTGTGTTGTTTCCCCAGTAAATCTATTGTGTTGTATCCCCAGTAAATCTGTTGTGTTGTATCCCCAGTAAATCTATTGTGTTGTATCCCCAGTAAATCTATTGTGTTGTATCCGCAGTAAATCTATTGTGTTGTATCCTCAGTAAATCTATTGTGTTGTATCCTCAGTAAATCTGTTAAGTTGTCTCCCCAGTAAATCTGTTGTGTTGTATCCCCAGTAAATCTATTGTGTTGTATCCCCAGTAAATCTATTGTGTTGTATCCCCAGTAAATCTGTTGTGTTGTATCCTCAGTAAATCCGTTGTATACTGTTGTTATTTGTTGTAGGGTAACTCTTCCCCTGAGGAGCACATGGAGACATTGTGGACAGAATATGTGGCCAAATCCCAGGCTAAAGACATCGCCATTGTGGCCCATAGCTACGGAGGTGTCAGTACTATGGAGCTGGTAAGAACTAGTCCTCTTCCTCTGAAGGTCTTATTCAAAATTAAGAAATTCAAATTAAATGGAATATAGGATGCTGTTTTCATCAAATTCATTGAAATAAGATGTTTGTGATGTTTTTAATAGTTAATTTTAATTCAGATCAATAGTAGCCAATATCCTTCCTATTGAAGTGCAGATTTTTTACAAATGTTGGTTTAGGAATACACTTCTTAAGCACTGATTGGCTTACTAACAACTTAGTGTAGAGATCTCTTTTACAGATTGTGTTATTTTTGTGTACTTTAAAAACACTAATCATTGTGTACTTAGATTTAAACGCATTACCAATTTAAAACAGATTGGCACCACAATGAAATACTTGCCATAGAAAATGATGTACATGATCTAGTTAGCACATAGTCTTATAATTCAGAAGAATACAAAAGATAACCAAAATAATATTAACATTAAATATGCACCTTAACAGTATTTGGACTGGATTGTTTCACATTGTGACAGGCTGAAAACCACCTGGAGGACTTCAACAAGAGAGTGAAGGCAGTTGCCCTGACTGACTCCGTCCACAAGTTTGCACACCAGAAGTCTTCCGAGCAACTTATCAATTTCTATCAGCAGGTAATGGAATGGATCAATGAGACTTTGAACAGAATCAGCACAAATGTACACGGCATTGTTAAAGAGAAGTTCGTCTGAACTCCTTCAGAAAGGACCTTACAGTGTACTTCAAGTACTAGTTCCTTTTAAGACTTCTATTCTATGATTTAATCAGTAGCTGGTCCCCACCAAGACTTTATATAGTGACCTTTCACGATATCATCTGAAACTGTAGAGAATGGTACACGTCCATGACAGTGCATTGATAATTGATAACCTCATTGATCTAAAAAAATCTCCTCAAGGAATCTTCATTGTTCCCAGACCTGCTTCTCACCCCAAGACACCAGCCTTGACCCATCAAATAACAAGTAGAGAAATCTTCCTACATAACCAATGTATGGAAACACCACTGACTATTGAGGATGACAAGTCGGATCACATCATTTAGCTGGTCCTCCTCCACAGCTGTCTTCTGTGATTAGAGACAGGGAGGGTGACCGGACAAGTCTGTAGCTAATTACAAGATTTTTATTTAAAATTTGTTTTGAAGTAAGCCAGTGATTACAGCTTTTTTTTTTTTTATCATGGTTGACCAGAAGATCAGACATTACTTGGTTATATAATGACCATATAGGGGTTTCAGATTTGATGGGGTCAGTCAGTATGTATCCCCTTGAAACGAAGTTGGAGAAGGGAATTACAGCATTCCATTCTTATGTACCACAGAGGCTTCACAGGTTCCTATGAATTAGAAAATAAGTGAACTAGAGGTCGGTCCTTGGGTTAATTTTTCGCTCTGGTCATGAATAAAAAGTGATCTACATGTTGACCCCAAGTTTAATTTTTCATTCTGGGTCATAGGAATGTGTCGGGGCCCCAGTGTTTATGTCATATATTGGTCAAGTATGAGAATACATTTACCTTTATTAGGTTGGCCTCAGGGCTTATTGCAGGATATTTTGGCGAGTATACTTAGCTCATGACAGGATTTGTATTGTATGTTTTGTTGTTAATGAATCTATGCTGTGTATCCTTTATAAACATCTTATTCTGTTTTCCAGAGAGCAAGGAACTGGGCGTCAGCAGGGTCCCAGGATCCCCTGGATTCTCCACTCGACTCTAGAATGGACTTTTGTCCCACTGTTTCAGCAGGCACGTACATCCTCCTGACCCTAAGTATACCAACAACATTGATCACCCACAAACAGTCTCTTGGCTTCACTGTTTTATTGGAGGTCATTAGTGTATATCACCACACATTTTCCTTTGTACAGACTGAATTTCTTTTACTTCAGCTAAGACTTTCACACATTGCTTGATATAGGAAACATCCAACCAAGGTGTTGTGTTAGTAATTAGACAGAGAAATTTATACAGCCCGCCATTGAAGAGAAACTTAGAGCTTTATGACCTTATTGATTGAAGAGCTTTCATACAAGGCATGACTATTGTCGAACTCTATAAAACCAGACATGGACTAGATATTCAGAATAGTTGTATTAATGAACAAAGACTAGCAAATACACAACACAAGTGCTAGCTTCTGACCTCAAGATTGACTCACAGGGACCTAGTGGGCCCAAGGTCGTAGGATGGATATTGAGTATTGTATTGAACATAACAGTATCAGGACTAAAAACTACCAGAATTTTCTTGTAAACTTGAATTTTAGTCAATATTTGTCACTTTTAGAACTCTACCCCTACAAAGGATTAATGGATTATGTCTGTACAATCCATGGAACACATAGTGTCATAGTCATTAATTACAGTGTGTTCTGTTTACAGGAACTGATCGTCATGACTACACAAGTTACAGCAGTATGACGTCGATATTCAAATTCATTGAAGAACAATTTTCTGGGTCTAAGAAAAAAACAGATAGTGTAAATAAATCAAAATCTAGTTCAGTTGACCCTGTCCCTAAAGCAGAGAAAGACAAAGCAAACGAAAATGTGAAAAAATCCACAGACAGTGCTGCTGCCGCCTTGGAGAGCTCAGCAGGGGAGACAACTGAGAAAGAGGACACTAGTAATACTCAGGAAATGTTGAGTCAGCAAGATACAGAGGCAATGTCACAGGATACAAACAGCCAAGGGGCAACTTCTGACATAGAGATGGACTCACAGGGACCTACTAGTCCCAAGTCAGAACTGTAATTACTCTTGGGCGGTTACATTGTGGGTTCCATTGGTATTGGAATAAGGTTGTACTAGAACTTATTGTCCGACAAAAGGCTGAAATAATAAATGTCAGTCTTGGATCAACAGAGGGCTTCCTCTTTACACTCTTCCAGAGAGGGAGGTTTCACCTGGTTGTTATACTGCATTTTGTGAAAACGTTTGATGAGTAGGATAACACCTCCTTTTATGCATTGCTTATACAATAATGTATACTCTTTCTTGAGACTATACATAAAAGAGTGTATCTTTTTATATGTACACAATAATATAATTAACATAAATGATATAATTAAGAAACATTAACTAGTGAAAGAGTAACTTTTATAATTAATGCACCCACCAAACTTTGACAGGAATATTATGGTGTTGTCTGTTATTCTGGCAAAACCTTTGGTTGGTAAAAACATCTCGACTGATCGTGTTGAACCTTGGTAGGCTTAAAAACTTATTTGTATTCTTCCCCAGAATGGTATTTATCTGATCTAATTTTGTCTTGGGATCTTCTCTCTTTCAGTTTTAAGCTGGCTTTCTTAAAACTTTGTTGGCTTTATAACCATTTATATGCAGTTCTGCTTTCCTGAGTAGCTTTTTGATTGATTTATTTTTTAAGAATTTTATTGCTTACTGAAGTTGTTGTTTTTGTCCTGGGATCACTATGGAAGGTAATCAATGGCAGGATTTGTGTACTTGACATGTAGTTTCTTTCTGAAAGTTTTCTCCAAAAAGTCAAGATATCGAGAGAATTAGTATGGAAAGTCATAGTAATGTATTGCAACAAAGCAGATGATGGTACAAACATCACTCATGTCAATTTTCAGAACAATCCATTCATTATTTTCTCACTTAAACCGCATTTTTATTTGACAATTCTTCTTTCATATCAACATTTCTATGCATTTTGAAAGAAGAATTTGTTACAAATATAATGTTATTCACACATAACCAAATAAAGTAATGTTTACTGTAGATATGTAAATATATAGACTTGTTCTCATATTTTGGAGTAAAATATATTTGACTTGCTATAAGGAAATGAGTGTTTAACCGGCGAATGATGATATCTCTATTGTGTCAAGTTATGTAGGTAGTTTGATTTTTGTGTGGAAAGTGTATAAAGTTTGATGTCTCACAACTTTTCCATTCTACAAGTACATTTGTATTGGGTTGATAGCACCAATGGACATTGTGTGTGTGAGGATGTGTGTGTGTCCATCAGTAACTCCCTAATGACAGTCGTCTGGACAACATCTAAATGTGAAATTCTATCAAGTTAACTACAGATTCTTCATGATGGGATGAGGGGAGTTATCCATCTGACTATCATCTTAGTAGCACCACTATCATTTATTATTTCACTTGTTTATTGGGCTGAGACATCAACAACAGATCAAGGCAGACACAACCTAAAGGATACTACATATTGTTGTTAGGTTTTGTTGGTTAAAAATCCAACCTGGCCACTATACAATTTATATGTCTTTTGTTGGACTGAGAAATATTAAACAGTGTTTCCATTAAAATGGATTCAGCAACACTTATTATATGTAAAATTAACTTTTTTTCTATCTTCTCACTCATCAAATGTAAAACATTACACTACCATGACTAATTGAGCAACTATCGTGGCCACCACAGTCTCAAGTTAGAAATATCTTGATCAGCCTTTATACGAAAAAACCCCCAACCCGATAGGCGACTCATGCCCTACGGACCTTTATTTTTCTGTATGTCTAAGTTAACAATGGAAGTCTATGATACCAGGAAATATTGCTGGTAAATTCCATAGCTTTACAGATTAAAGCAATCTTCAAATATTAATTTTCAATGTTTTGTCATACTCTGTAATAACAGTTTTTGTTTTACTTTTAAAATTAGTTCTGTTGTCTTGGTAGGAAAAACAATCGACCAATCTGAACGCTTCTCCATCAGCTTCCATCAGTTCTCATAGTCATGTATGGTTGTTGTGGCCTGGAATTATACAAGATATTCAAAACGTGTATACCAACATAGTAGATAAAGTGCACTCAAATGATTTAAACACATGTTTAACTTCAGTTTAAAAAGTTAATTAGTGGTGTTACATGATGTATGACATCAGGTGTACTGTGAGGTCATTAGAAGTTTAATAGCCAAGTCTTAAATACCAAAATGACATCAGCTTTAACATAATCGTAACAATAGGTGTTATATAATGGGATAGGTGTCTAAAGGGGACACCAACTTTAGATGCCTAAGTAGAACAAAAGTATTTTGGTACAAAATCAAATGTAGCATAAAAAATGTAGTGTATTATGACAGCATCTATAGTAAGTTGACTGTAAGGTGTAGAATGGGACTACAAGTACAACATTTCATAGGGCCTTTTTAGAAAACAGTTTACAGTGCTTTTGATTTAACAGCAATTCACAGGGTCTTTAAAGTAACAGGGCTATTGATAGCACAGTGATCTATGGGTCCATAATTGAAAACCAACTCATGGGTCCATTAATAGACCCGAAGTTTAAGGGGCAATCAATTAAACAAAAATTCAAGAAGCTATATGTATCAATAGAACACCAAATTACGGGACTGTTAATAGAAACAATTTATAGTGCTTTTGATAGAACACTTAACACAGCGTCTTTGAAAGACTATAAATAGAACAACTGGGTTCATTAACAGAACACCAACTATCGGGGCAATAAATAGACCACCAATTTTAGGGTTAATTCTCATTTATATAAATTATGATTGCTGTTCCCTTAAAATGTTTCAAACCAAATTTGGTTGTAATCAATAAAGACATTAAGAAGGAGTACGATTTTAAAGCAAACTTTTTGTTAAGTTCTCCTTTTGGGGCCTCGCTCTTCTGTCCCCGGTGGCCCCATAAGCATCACTTATAAAAATTGTGATTGCCATCCTCTTATAATAATTCAAACTAAATTTGGATGTAATCCAACCAAGGGTTAAAAAAGAATAGTAGGGTTTTAAATCAATAATTTACCAAAGTTCCCCTTTGGGGGGCCCGCCAATGTGGCCCCAGGGTCAGACTTGCCTTATTTACAGAAAATATGATTGCCCTCCCCCCATGATTTTGCACACCAAATTTGGTTACGGAGGAGTAGGAATTTAAAGCAAAAATTCACCAAAGTTCCCCTTTTGGGGCCCTCCCCTCGGGCCCCAGGGCTCACACCAGCCGCATTTATATAGAATATGACCGCCCTCCCCCAATGATGTTTCACACCAAATTTAGTTGTAATCCACCCAAGGGTAAAGGAAAAGTAGGATTTTATAGCAAAAATTCACAAAAGTTCCCTTTTTTGGCCCCACCCCTCTGGCCCCAGGGCTCACACCAGTCTCATTTATATAAAATATGACCGCCCTCCCCCAATGATGTTTCACACCAAATTTGGATGAAATCCACCAAAGGGTTAAGGAGGAGTAGCGTTTTGAAAGAAAAAGTCTTACGCACGGCGCACGGCGGACGACGACGGACGGAACACGATGGCTATAGGTTATTCTGACCCTTTTGGTCAGATGACCTAAAAAATCAAGGAGCTATTTATAAAACCAAATTAACGGAAATATTATTATAACAATTTCATGAAGCCATGAGTAAAACATCATTTCACTGGGTCATTAATAGAACATCAATTCTAGGGGCCGTTAATTAAACAATTTTAGGAACAATCAGAACATCAATTTATTGGGCATTTATATATCACCAATTCAATAAGACCAACATTAGAACAAAAATGACAGGGTCATTAATTATAATAGAACACCAATTCACGGGATATCAATAGAACACAAATTCATGAGACCATTAAAAGAACACCACTTCACATGCTGTAAATAGAACACCAATTCACGAGACCATAAATAGAACACTAATTCACGGGGCAATCAAACTCACGAGGCCATTAATAGAATACCAATTCATGGGACCATTAATAGAACCATTAATAGAACACCAATTCAAGGAGCCAGTAATAGAATACCAATTCATAGGGTCATTAATAGAATACCAATTCATAGGGTCATTAATAGAATACCAATTCATAAGGTCATTAATAGAACACCAATTCATAGGGTCATTAATAGAATACCAATTCACAAAGCCATGAGTTGAGCACCATTTTACGAGGCCAATTAGCAGAACGCAAATTCACATGTTCATAATACATAAAAATTCACGGGGCCATTATAGCAGTTCATTTCAGGTGTCCGTTATAATAAAACCCCACGTACCCACAGGTAGAATGTGGCGGCCCCAGCACTGGCGATCTGGATCGTCTCCATGTCGTACTTGCCGATGATTTCTTTGGCTCGCAGTACAATGGCCGGTCGTAGCTTCCTCATCTGGAAGGCCGCTACTCGACGTTTTAACCCTTCTTTTCCTTTCTTGGAGATTAAACCTTGTACTTTTGGCCATTTCTAGGGAAATGCAATTGACAACATGGTCACAAAAGGATGCATGTATATAATCAAAACGGTCAGTGTGGAGAGAAATACAGGTTTTTGGTTTTATTCAATTATTTGTTTTTGTACATTGTGTTTATAGTTAAAATATACATGTCACTCAAAACAAGTATCAAATTCTAACAAATCGAATGCAGATGCAAAACAAATTCTGGTAAGGTTTTACAGAACTATTGTTTATTTGGCATATCACAAATCCGTGCAATCATATACAAAATGTGTACATGTGTAGTTAATATATAAATATGTATCGTTTATAAGGGTAAAGTATCTTGTCCAAGGACGCAACCACGACAACACAGACAGGTCGGTTTCTCAGTTTCCCGAGAAACACGAACCATGCACAGATTGGGAGCGCACCTTGGACCTTCACCTGAAATTACGTGGCCGATTGAGCTATCGCGGCCCCAATGTTTAGATAAAGTGAAGAAAAAATTATGACAAGTTTTCAAAACCTGCTTAATAAGAGTAACAGGAATAAGAGTATTGTGAAAAGCGTATGTTAACGGTCGTCTGTTTCCATTGTGATGTCAGAAATCAAGAAGTAATATTTCTTTATGTCGTTTGATGACGTCAAAGAACGCTATCGGTCCATACCTCTAAAATGTTGCATTGAATAGCCGACAATTATTTGAGGAAACTTTAGTATCGAACAATCGGATGTAAATTATGATTCACAATGCCTACAGTAGGTCTGTTTTAATAACGAACCCGTAAGTCGGCCTCTTTACTGCCCAGCAAGAGAAATGTCGCGGCCATCACTGCGTGTACAGGGGCGGGTGGTTTGGGGTAACTCCGGATTTCAGAAATACTTTTGGCGTCCATTTCTAGTACGGCCTTCCGTAGCCTCTTCAACTTCCGAAGTCGGGCTCGCATGACCTCCGCGTCCTCCAAGATTCCGCCTATGTCATGCTTGAGTGACGTCTCGCTGAGGTTGTGCATGGCCGCCTCCAGTTTATCGAGATCTTTAGATTGCATTGCGTCTCTGATCTCTGTGGCAGAGAACATGGCATGGAAGTTATAATATATATTTTATATTTAATACTAAATACTAAAATACCGATAGTTATGTCTAAAAGATATTTTGAAACAAGGCATCTACGAATACCTTCGCTATTCATCACTGACCAATACTTTGTTGTTTGTTTTTTTATTTAGGTTTCACGGCCCATCGACAGCCATGGTCATTAAGGGCCAAACAAAATACTATTAATTGATTCTGCATACAAAAGAAAAGATGCTAAGACTTGTCACAATGTCGCTCAGGAAAGCGCCACTAAATATCATAACGAGAGATGACAGTTGTAAGAGTTTGAAAAAAACAGAACTACATATATCCGACAATGAACGAAGTTTGTAAAGCGAGGAAGATTTATAGTAAGAGTGACTTCAATTGGGATACCAGCAGATTGAAATGCGAATTAATTGAAGAGATCATAGTTGTTAGTGTATTAGTTTTGGGACATTCAGGTATAATTAATGTAGCTGGTAGGTTGAGTATGTTGAAAATCTACTCATAGAGCATGCAAACTAGCAGTGACCCCAATTTTGACCCCAGAAGATTGAAATGCAAACCCGTGTAAGAGATGATTGGTGTCGTAAGTGTATGAAATGTCAGAAAAATTGGATCACCAAAGAAGTTGGTACAGCGAGGACGTCGAAAATCTAATAATAGCAACAGTGACCTCATTTTTTTTAGCCCCAGATGGTTGAAATGTGAACTCGTACAAGAGATTGTGATAGTAAATAAGTACAGTTTTTAGTCCTCAGACAAATACCTTTGCGACCAAACTCTCCTCCGACTAATTCCAACGACTCTGGAATCTCCAAGACAAATGTGTAGGACAATGAACGCCGCGTACTCAATGATATAAAAATGTGTTTAATTGTCGCGGTGATAAATGTTGTCAATAAACTGCTTCTACGTCACTCTCATCAATCAAACTCACCATTATTGAGACGATTTAAGTGGAACTTCCGCTTGGCTTTGGTGAAGTCGCCCCTGTCCTCCAGACCTCTCTTGGAACACTCGTCCAATAGTGAGGCCATTGCTTTGGTGTCTCCCTCCGCCGTGGCCTCTTTCAGTTGCTCTCGTAGATTAGCCATGCTGTGGTCCTAATATATTGAATCAAATATCTTATTTATTGAAAAGTGTTAAACACAATTGGATTCATCTGTACTGCGAAAACATGCATCAAAGAAAAGAGCAAACTGAAAGGTATGGAAGTTATTTCTTATCAAAAACAATCTGTGCTAGCATTCAGCATAGCAACAGTTTGGGAACCCCACCAGTCTCCGTAACATCCTCGTAATTACCCATGACAGACCGTGAGAGCATTGTTGATATAAGTTAACATATATTGCAAATCGATGGATAAAGAACATGTCTTGTAGCGGCTATAAAAAAAATTATTGGGAAAGGGCTTTATATAAGTTGTATGACTTATACCCAATCCCTTTGCATATTCAAGTTACAAAAATATGTTTAAATCAAAATTCGCCGTAGTGGACCAGCTAGACCTGTCTGGAGGCGAGAGGTTCCACGTAGTGACAGGGCGTAATGGAATCATCTTGTCACATTTTGTCGTTTTGTACATTGTATATTATACTACGACTTGATTGTCATTTTGTACCTTGTACAAAGGTTTATTACTTAATTTTTATATTATATTATACAATATGTAATTCTATTGTCATTTTGTACATTGTACAAAGGTTTATTACTCAATTTATATAACATACTACAATTTCTCGTACATTGTTTAGACGCTAGTGTATTTTGTTTTCATGGACTTTAACTGTTCATATCCTGACGTGTGTTACAATAAACATTTTGTATTAAGATATGTAATAGGTAACAGATAGATTACTAATCAGACACCTTGTCTTACTACATATTGCATCTGAAAATACCTTTCATATCAATCGAGTATAATATCTCACCTCCACAACTTGGGTCCTTTGAAGAAGAATGTTGCACACGTTCTCTAGATTCAGGGCATCTTTCTTTTTGCTGAACACCTGGAGAGCATATTCCCCTTCCGTAGCAGGTTTGACTCGGACCACCGTTTCCGAGTCCTCGTTTATAAACGTTTGTGACAAACATTCCACAAGTTCGCTCTTCGATAACGAATTGTGAATTAGTTCTGTGTATATTTCTGTTTCACTGTCGTGCTCAAACCATACTTCAGTGACCAGATCGTCGTCTATATTATAAACTCCGTCGGCATGTGTGCGGGCCACGATGTTGTGGCGTTCCAACTCCGGCCCTGCCCCCCAACCTATGGATGGCACAAGTGGAAGAGGATCGCAAACCTCCATTCCGACTGTGCAGACGACTTTGAAATCACAGATCCACTCGGAGATGAGTCTGTGTTTGGGGTCCCGACAGTGAAGTTCTAGCTTATACACACCGATAGCCACGGGAGGAAAGCGAATCTCTGTAAAGGCAGTTGTACCTTGACAGTACTGCAGCACAAACCTCTCCAGTTTGAAATATTCATATTCTCCCTCATCCTCGTACTCTCGCGAACGATATAGTTTATACGAGAACTGAAGCCGATGTTGAGAATCTTTAGGCATTTCAATCGTGATTTTGACTTTCCCGTGATGTGATTGGACGACACATTTCTTATGACTGGTCAGTTTTAGTCCAAGTTCGTAAAATGATGGTTGCAAAAACGGCGTGGATTCAAATGCTTCTTTTGTAAACGGCATCTTCAATAACTGCCAGCGCTCATCATTTGGGAAACATTTGGTTATGAACTGATTGGGGTCAGTAAGAAAGAAAAACTCGTTGACCATAGAATGGACTATGTAGGATTTACTACCGCCCTTTGGCACGAAGTCCTCGTGGAAGTCTGGACACTCGACCACTGTCCAGCGCCCGGTGTTGTAACCCTGAGCAGACATAGCCGCCCAGTATGGGTGAAGGAGGCGCCAACTTCCTTCTAGATAAACAGCATTCCAGGAATTCTTCATTCTAATACGGTCAATTTTCTCTCCTACTTCGTAAGCCACTCCTTTCGCCACACCATAAATGGTCACACAAGGTATTCCAGCTTTTCTGGAATTAAATAAAATAAATAAATAAATAATATATATACATTTTGTTTATGTCAAACATAAAACACTAAACACAATCCCTTGATAAAGCTACGTGTTACAACAGACCATGGCCTTTTCTTTTTTCCATTATATTAGTATTCCAGACATTATTCTTGACGGACCTGAAGAGAATAATAGAGAGGCCTTTGGGCTTTAATTTGTCAAGTTCTTACGCACTATGATAGACTACTAGATATGTGATAATGATGTAGAGATGTATATCTTATTATTCAGTGCACTTACCATTAGTACGGAATTAAGATGGCTTCGATATAGAGTTAACTATAGAATTTGACAACTACACAATTATACCTTGCAAGGTAAAATGGTGTAATATTCGTAAATGATAAGTGAAATTGTTTATATGTAAATTGTAGTCTAGAATAACAGTCTGTATGTTGGAAAAGAATAGCAGTCCGCTACAATGCCGAAAGAATTGTGGATATTTAATGTGTGGGTGTTTAGAACCACGGCCACATTTTACTGATGTAGAAGTGTGGATATAGTACGTGTATTTGTAGACTTATTGTCCCCTGTTTGCAGCAATTATTCTAATATTAAAGTTAATTGCGGACGTCTATATAAGTAAATGGTTTAGTGTTAAAGATCGGTATAACCGACATTCCGTGTGGCTATTCACGATGGCATAAGACATTTGGAAATGCGCAAACCACGACATAGATGCCATTTCCCTGTCGCTTTGTCGCCATTGATATTATAGTCTGAGAGTTGGGCGAACAACAATCCAGGCGTTGGAATGACTGTCGTTGCGCTTCTCTTTACCAGTGTGATGATGGCGCGAGTGAGCTACGTACCTGGAAAGAGTGGTGAAAAGTTCGGAATAACTTCCCTTGCGTTCCCGGACCAGATGTAGATATCCAACTGGAGTGTCCGGGGAGGGAATGTCCTTCTGACATAGCAACATTGGTACCTTTTGTAGGACCAACCAGTAAAACAAGGCCCGTATCGTCTCCAGGTCCGAGTCCGATTCACTGGTCAGATACTCCAACAGAGCTTCATAGCTCTCGCCTGTTTCCGGTGGCGCCTACACAAGAAATATCGTTTGGTTGAAAGGTGTCAACATTTTCATATTTCTTCACAAACCTGTATTGAGCACTTGGAGGAATTCTGACAGTCGACAACTAAGGTTCAAACAGTGATAACGATATACGTCGACAAAATATAGTCAGCAATATGGCTATAGGTAGGGTACGGACATTCTAATGGAAGGGGTTAATTTTTTGTCTATTCTCTTAACTTGACCTCAAGAGTCTGGTAAAACACATTATTGACAGCGGCATTGAAACATTGCATGGATTCTGGATAACGTAAGAATAAACAAAATAATGTGCAAGAGTTGTATATCAAAGAAAAGATCGGGCATTGATTAATCTATTTATGAGATGGTGTCAACTATGTTTTTGACAAGCTTTTTTATAATGACTTCATAATATAAACGTTGCCATCGTCTAACCTGTGACGTCATAGTACCAAACGTCATTGAGTGCACTCTATATCACGACAGTAAGTGAACACGGATTCACACATCTCCATGGATATACTCACCTTCCTCACATAATTATCAGCGTGAGTGAAATCGCTCACGTTGAAAATGTCTTGCTTCCTTCCATCAGGTGGCGCGGGTTTTGCGTACCCGGGTTCTGCATCTACATCCCGATATGCTTTTTGAACGCTCTGATCAAATATCAAATAAATTAATCAGAAGAAATTATCAATTAGAGTAATGTTTACTGCTTTGTTACGAATATATTATATGTCAATCATCAAGTTAAGCTTCAATGAGAGTCCCGTGCAGCCTGTTGTTTAGACATGCTGAATCGTTAAACTCTCGCGTAGAGCCTTTTGATGAGACACATGTACATTGGCATGTACATTGGCCACACCCCCGCGTGCAGCCTGGCCATGAGACACACTGATATATTCTCGCGTGCAGCCTGGCCATGAGACACACTGATACACTTTCGTGTGCAACCTGGTGATGAGACACACTGATATACTCTCGCGTGCAGCCTGGCCATGAGACACACTGATATACTCTCGCGTGCAGTCTGGCCATAAGACACACTGATATACTCTCGCGTGCGGTCTGGCCATAAGACACACTGATACACTCTCGCGTGCGGTCTGGCCATAAGACACACTGATATACTCTCGCGTGCAGTCTTGCCATAAGACACACTGATACACTCTCGCGTGCAGCCTGGTCATGAGACACGCTGATACACTCTCGCGTGCAGCCTGGTCATGGACACGCTGATACACTCCTGGGTGCAGCCTGGCCATGAACACGCTGATACACTCTCGCGTGCAGCCTGGTCATGAACACACTGATACACTCTCGGGTGCAGCCTGGCCATGAGACACACTGATATATTCTCGCGTGCAGCCTGGCCATGAGACACACTGATACACTCTCGCGTGCAGCCTGGTGAGGAGACACACTGATGATACACACTGATAGCTCTCTTGCAGTCTAGCGATGAGACACATTGATATATTCTCGCGTACTAGGACACAGTATACGCTCTCACGTGAAGTCTGGTGATGGGTCGTATTGATACGGTCACACTGATACCCCCAGTGTTCGAGATGCATGCCTGTAGTGTAAATCGTGCTGATGTCGACTTTATAGTGCTATCTCACTGAAGCATACTGCCGAACACATCCAACAGAACACCTCAACCGGTCACATTATACTGGCAACGGGGGAACCAGTCGACCCAGTTGACCTAATGCTGAGCGTCAATCAGAATATCAACTACCATCTTAATACTAGTAGATGTGATGTTCAGACACTATCGCTTCCAGTCTGGAGAGAAGAAAACGATACACTCTAAAGTGCAGCTAAGTGATGAGACACTCGGCCTACACTCTTATGTGCAGTCCGATAATGATACACAATGGTACACCCTCAATGCAACCTGGTGAAAGACACTCTCATGTGCAGTCTGGCGATTAAGCACAATGATATAATTTCACGTGTAACATGGTGACAGGCATATTTATATGATCTCGCGTGTAGCCTGATTAGACACACACACTAGTACACTCTTACATTCTCACTTTCGCCTGGTTTTAAGACACGCTCGCTTGAAGCCTGGTGACGAGACGCGCTCGCTTGCGGTCAGGCGAGGAGTCTTACTGATGAAACATACTGATACACTCTCGCTTGCAGCCGGTTGATGTGACACTCTCGCTTGCAGCCGGTTGATGTGACACTCTCGCTCGCAGCCAGTTGATGAGACACTCTCGTTTGCAGTCTGGTGATGATACACTCTCGCTTGCAGCCAGTTGATGTGACACTCTCGCTTGCAGTCTGGTGATGAGACACCCTCGCTTGCAGTCTGGTGATGAGACACCCTCGCTTGCAGCCAGTTGATGAGACACCCTCGCTTGCAGTCTGGTGATTATACACTCTCGCTTGCAGTCTGGTGATGAGACACTCTCGCTCGCAGTCTGGTGATGATGCATTCTCGCTTTCAGTCTGGTGATGAGACACTCTCGCTTGCAGTCTGGTGATGAGACACTCTCGCTTGCAGTCTGGTGATGAGACACTCTCGCTCGCAGTCTTGTGATGAGACACTCTCGCTTGCAGTCTTATGATGAGACACTCTCGCTCGCAGTCTTGTGATGAGTCACTCGCTTGCAGTCTGGCGATGAGTCACTCTCGCTTGCAGTTTGGTGATAATACACTGTCGCTTGCAGTATGGTGATTATACACTCTCGCTTTCAGTCTGGTGATGATACACTCTTGCTTGCAGTCTGGTGATGATGCATTCTCGCTTTCAGTCTGGTGATGAGACACTCTCGCTTGCAGTCTGGTGATGAGACACTCTCGCTTGCAGTCTGGTGATGAGACACTCTCGCTCGCAGTCTTGTGATGAGACACTCTCGCTTGCAGTCTGGTGATGAGTCACTCTCGCTTGCAGTCTGGCGATGAGTCACTCTCGCTTGCAGTTTGGTGATAATACACTGTCGCTTGCAGTATGGTGATTATACACTCTCGCTTTCAGTCTGGTGATGATACACTCTCGCTTGCAGTCTGGTGATGAGACACTCTCGCTTGCAGACTGGTGATGATACACTCTCGCTTGCAGTATGGTGATTATACACTCTCGCTTGCAGTCTGGTGATGATACTCTCTCGCTTGCAGACTGGTGATGATACACTCTCGCTCGCAGTCTGGTGATGAGATACTCTCGCTCGCAGTCTGGTGATGAGACACTCTCGCTCGCAGTCTGGTGATAAGACACTCTCGCTCGCAGTCTGGTGATGATACTCTCTCGCTCGCAGTCTGGTGATAATACACTCTCTCTTTCTGTCTGGTGATGAGACACTCTCGCTTGCAGACTGGTGATGATACACTCTCGCTTGCAGACTGGTGATGATACACTCTCTCTTTCTGTCTGGTGATGAGACACTCTCGCTTGCAGACTGGTGATGATACACTCTCTCTTTCTGTCTGGTGATGAGACACTCTCGCTTGCAGACTGGTGATGATACACTCTCTCTTTCTGTCTGGTGATGAGACACTCTCGCTTGCAGACTGGTGATGAGACACTCTCGCTTGCAGTCTGGTGATTATACACTCTCGCTTGCAGTCTTGAGACACTCTCGCTTTCTGTCTGGTGATGAGATACTCTCGCTTGCAGTCTGGTAATGAGACACTCTCGCTTGCAGTCTGGTGATTATACACTCTCGCTTGCAGTCTTGAGACACTCTCGCTTTCTGTCTGATGATGAGATACTCTCGCTTGCAGTCTGGTGATGAGACACTCTCGCTTGCAGTCTGGTGATGAGTCACTCTCGCTTGCAGTCTGGTGATGAGACACTCTCGCTCGCAGTCTGGTGATGAGACACTCTCGCTTGCAGTCTGGTAATGAGACACTCTCGCTTGCAGTCTGGTGATGAGATACTCTCGCTTGCAGTCTGGTGATGAGATACTCTCGCTTGCAGTCTGGTGATGAGATACTCTCGCTTGCAGTCTGGTAATGAGACACTCTCGCTCGCAGTCTGGTGATGAGACACTCTCGCTTGCAGTCTGGTGATGAGACACTCTCGCTTGCAGTCTGGTGATGAGACACTCTCGCCTGCAGTCTGGTGATGAGACACTCTCGCTTGCAGTCTGGTGATGAGATACTCTCGCTCGCAGTCTTGTGATGAGACACTCTCGCTTGCAGTCTTATGATGAGACACTCTCGCTCGCAGTCTTGTGATGAGTCACTCGCTTGCAGTCTGGCGATGAGTCACTCTCGCTTGCAGTTTGGTGATAATACACTGTCGCTTGCAGTATGGTGATTATACACTCTCGCTTTCAGTCTGGTGATGATACACTCTTGCTTGCAGTCTGGTGATGATGCATTCTCGCTTTCAGTCTGGTGATGAGACACTCTCGCTTGCAGTCTGGTGATGAGACACTCTCGCTTGCAGTCTGGTGATGAGACACTCTCGCTCGCAGTCTTGTGATGAGACACTCTCGCTTGCAGTCTGGTGATGAGACACTCTCGCTTGCAGTCTGGCGATGAGTCACTCTCGCTTGCAGTTTGGTGATAATACACTGTCGCTTGCAGTATGGTGATTATACACTCTCGCTTTCAGTCTGGTGATGATACACTCTCGCTTGCAGTCTGGTGATGAGACACTCTCGCTTGCAGACTGGTGATGATACACTCTCGCTTGCAGTATGGTGATTATACACTCTCGCTTGCAGTCTGGTGATGATACTCTCTCGCTTGCAGACTGGTGATGATACACTCTCGCTCGCAGTCTGGTGATGAGATACTCTCGCTCGCAGTCTGGTGATGAGACACTCTCGCTCGCAGTCTGGTGATAAGACACTCTCGCTCGCAGTCTGGTGATGATACTCTCTCGCTCGCAGTCTGGTGATAATACACTCTCTCTTTCTGTCTGGTGATGAGACACTCTCGCTTGCAGACTGGTGATGATACACTCTCGCTTGCAGACTGGTGATGATACACTCTCTCTTTCTGTCTGGTGATGAGACACTCTCGCTTGCAGACTGGTGATGATACACTCTCTCTTTCTGTCTGGTGATGAGACACTCTCGCTTGCAGACTGGTGATGATACACTCTCTCTTTCTGTCTGGTGATGAGACACTCTCGCTTGCAGACTGGTGATGAGACACTCTCGCTTGCAGTCTGGTGATTATACACTCTCGCTTGCAGTCTTGAGACACTCTCGCTTTCTGTCTGGTGATGAGATACTCTCGCTTGCAGTCTGGTAATGAGACACTCTCGCTTGCAGTCTGGTGATTATACACTCTCGCTTGCAGTCTTGAGACACTCTCGCTTTCTGTCTGGTGATGAGATACTCTCGCTTGCAGTCTGGTGATGAGACACTCTCGCTTGCAGTCTGGTGATGAGTCACTCTCGCTTGCAGTCTGGTGATGAGACACTCTCGCTCGCAGTCTGGTGATGAGATACTCTCGCTTGCAGTCTGGTAATGAGACACTCTCGCTTGCAGTCTGGTGATGAGATACTCTCGCTTGCAGTCTGGTGATGAGATACTCTCGCTTGCAGTCTGGTGATGAGATACTCTCGCTTGCAGTCTGGTAATGAGACACTCTCGCTCGCAGTCTGGTGATGAGACACTCTCGCTTGCAGTCTGGTGATGAGACACTCTCGCTTGCAGTCTGGTGATGAGACACTCTCGCTTGCAGTCTGGTGATGAGACACTCTCGCTTGCAGTCTGGTGATGAGATACTCTCGCTCGCAGTCTTGTGATGAGACACTCTCGCTTGCAGTCTTATGATGAGACACTCTCGCTCGCAGTCTTGTGATGAGTCACTCGCTTGCAGTCTGGCGATGAGTCACTCTCGCTTGCAGTTTGGTGATAATACACTGTCGCTTGCAGTATGGTGATTATACACTCTCGCTTTCAGTCTGGTGATGATACACTCTTGCTTGCAGTCTGGTGATGATGCATTCTCGCTTTCAGTCTGGTGATGAGACACTCTCGCTTGCAGTCTGGTGATGAGACACTCTCGCTTGCAGTCTGGTGATGAGACACTCTCGCTCGCAGTCTTGTGATGAGACACTCTCGCTTGCAGTCTGGTGATGAGTCACTCTCGCTTGCAGTCTGGCGATGAGTCACTCTCGCTTGCAGTTTGGTGATAATACACTGTCGCTTGCAGTATGGTGATTATACACTCTCGCTTTCAGTCTGGTGATGATACACTCTCGCTTGCAGTCTGGTGATGAGACACTCTCGCTTGCAGACTGGTGATGATACACTCTCGCTTGCAGTATGGTGATTATACACTCTCGCTTGCAGTCTGGTGATGATACTCTCTCGCTTGCAGACTGGTGATGATACACTCTCGCTTGCAGTCTGGTGATGAGATACTCTCGCTCGCAGTCTGGTGATGAGACACTCTCGCTCGCAGTCTGGTGATAAGACACTCTCGCTCGCAGTCTGGTGATGATACTCTCTCGCTCGCAGTCTGGTGATAATACACTCTCTCTTTCTGTCTGGTGATGAGACACTCTCGCTTGCAGACTGGTGATGATACACTCTCGCTTGCAGACTGGTGATGATACACTCTCTCTTTCTGTCTGGTGATGAGACACTCTCGCTTGCAGACTGGTGATGATACACTCTCTCTTTCTGTCTGGTGATGAGACACTCTCGCTTGCAGACTGGTGATGATACACTCTCTCTTTCTGTCTGGTGATGAGACACTCTCGCTTGCAGACTGGTGATGAGACACTCTCGCTTGCAGTCTGGTGATTATACACTCTCGCTTGCAGTCTTGAGACACTCTCGCTTTCTGTCTGGTGATGAGATACTCTCGCTTGCAGTCTGGTAATGAGACACTCTCGCTTGCAGTCTGGTGATTATACACTCTCGCTTGCAGTCTTGAGACACTCTCGCTTTCTGTCTGGTGATGAGATACTCTCGCTTGCAGTCTGGTGATGAGACACTCTCGCTTGCAGTCTGGTGATGAGTCACTCTCGCTTGCAGTCTGGTGATGAGACACTCTCGCTCGCAGTCTGGTGATGAGATACTCTCGCTTGCAGTCTGGTAATGAGACACTCTCGCTTGCAGTCTGGTGATGAGATACTCTCGCTTGCAGTCTGGTGATGAGATACTCTCGCTTGCAGTCTGGTGATGAGATACTCTCGCTTGCAGTCTGGTAATGAGACACTCTCGCTCGCAGTCTGGTGATGAGACACTCTCGCTTGCAGTCTTGTGATGAGACACTCTCGCTTGCAGTCTGGTGATGAGACACTCTCGCCTGCAGTCTGGTGATGAGACACTCTCGCTTGCAGTCTGGTGATGAGATACTCTCGCTTGCAGTCTGGTAATGAGACACTCTCGCCTGCAGTCTGGTGATGATACACTCTCGCTCGCAGTCTGGTAATGAGACACTCTCGCTCGCAGTCTGGTAATGAGACACTCTCGCCTGCAGTCTGGTGATGAGACACTCTCGCTTGCAGTCTGGTAATGATACACTCTCGCTCGCAGTCTGGTAATGAGACACTCTCGCTCGCAGTCTGGTAATGAGACACTCTCGCCTGCAGTCTGGTGATGAGACACTCTCGCTTGCAGTCTGGTGATGAGATACTCTCGCTTGCAGTCTGGTGATGAGACACTCTCGCCTGCAGTCTGGTGATGAGACACTCTCGCCTGCAGTCTGGTGATGAGATACTCTCGCTTGCAGTCTGGTGATGAGACACTCTCGCCTGCAGTCTGGTGATGAGACACTCTCGCCTGCAGTCTGGTGATGAGACACTCTCGCTTGCAGTCTGGTAATGAGACACTCTCACTCGCAGTCTGGTGATGAGACACTCTCGCTTGCAGTCTGATGATAACACATACCGTAGAACTCTCACGTCTCCTCTCCTTACTGATAGCCGGTCTCAGAAGTTTGGAGCTCTGTTTCTGTCCTAGGTGATGCCTCGACATATCAACATCTGAGAGGAAAAAGCATGAAATAAATAATTACCAAAAACCCTCAGCCCCTATGATTTTATTTTAATTCTGTTTTTCACGAATCTCTGGACTAGTTTTCAAAATTTGGTATAGGTTTTTTATTAAACTTTTTTCATTTGTTTGAGATGGGAACTTTTCAAGATAAGGACCACTCCTCCGTTATAACAGCAGGGTACGAATTACATATACATTGTATATGTTCTAGTACAATCTTTTATTATTCAACAAAAATCTGTTCCTGTGGCCGTTTGGTTGAAAACAAATTTTTATCGTCTAGTTATTTTTCTGTTGACGTTTTGATGCTAACTGTAAATGTGTTTTAAACTGAGATCATCGAACCTTTAACCTAAAAGTCACGGGATGAAAATGTGTTCTGATACCATGGAACTGATCGTCAACCGCCCTAGAAAGCAGGGATTTTGGTGTGGTGTTCTAAACTCCTATACTCCGTCCAGGATCTAAATAAGTCATAACAGTTAACACAATGACAAAAACTAGGGGACATGCATATCAACACACGAAAATTACTAATAGTAGGTTCAGGTAAAAAAAAAAGAAGTAAGAAAGAATTATTTATGTTTCTCTGATAAAAATGTCGTTCATAAATTAACCAGAAATCAAAAAGAAAAAGGCGAGTTGAACTAAAGCGAGAAGACGAATAAATATAAAATAGATTCCGGTGTTGTCTTACCTCTCAAAGTCCGTGTTTCCCCTGTGACCGGACTGGTATCTATTGCGATAAGCTATGACGTCATAATCATGATATGTGCCATGACGTCATAATCATTTTGTATTGATTACGCGACTCCTCCTCTTAGTAACATACACCATTCGCGTTAGGGAATCATCGTGTCGACTAATTTACCGACGGATCTATCTATATGCATGTACATGTTATTTGGTTACTTACGCACCAATTAGATTTAAATATTTAAATAAGAACATGTTGAGGCGGCATGTAGAATTGTTTTAGTAACTGTCCGACCATTGACCATACAGCATTTTCGTGCAAACGTAATACATGCAAAATTCTAAGTTTAAATACTATTTATCATTTGAAAATTGTCTCGAATTATGTCGATTTCAAACTAAGGTGTTTTGTTAGTGCAATAAGTTTCTTAAAAAAAAGTCATGTAATTATAATCTAAACATGACATTAATTTACCCGGTTAAATCATCAGCCGTGTTCTGTCTTATACAAATACTTCATTTTTGGCTTCCGGTTCTATATGATAAAGTGTAATCGTTAATTATTCATTACTCATAAAGTAGTGAGATCATAAAATACATAACCAGCTGAGGCGTGTTCACGACGGCGCGCGACTATATAAGATATCTCATTTAATTGTCTTTATAAGATATATTATATGATATATCTTATATTTTATATAAGATATCTTATATCTTTTATGAGATATCTTATGTAAGATATCTTATAAAAAAATATATATAAGATATCTCATAAAAGATATAAGATATCGTATAAAGTATTTAAGATATCGTATAAAGTATATAAGATATCGTATAGAGTTTATAAGATATCGTATAGAGTTTATAAGATATCTTATATAATTTGGGTAATCCCTGGATCGACGTTGCTCCGTGAATAAATGACAACTTGGCTTGCCATAGGCCCCCGTTACCTTGAAAGTATGTCCATGGTAAGTATTACAAGGAAACATAAGTGCACCCTGTATCATGTGCGCCGAGTTGACCTTTGACTTAAACATAGTAACGAAGAAAACAGAGGCCCAAAAGGCCCGTATCGCTCACCAGAATATCATGGCAAAGCACTCTCAGAGTTTTATTACAAATATAGATGTTCTTTTTGGAGCCACCTCCCAGTACCATGCAAGGAATTTGAAATCAACTCTTTCCCCAGCTACGTACTGACCGTGGAGTCATTACACTTCTCTTTACCAATAATTAGATTTCTACTACACGGATGGTATGTACCTAGGTCAATGAACATACAGTGTCCATGTTTTTCTCAGTTAATAATATATAGTATTTTAAAGCAATTTTGTAACACTTTTTTGAAACTCAAAGTGGATATTACTCATATTTGCCTCACTGGGAGGCAATGGGTACGGACACGTCTGTACCGATTATATTACCTTTCTTGTTCCAAAGACAATTAAAAGCAAAATTATGCACCTATTTAACCAAATTTGACTTCTTTTATTTGGCCCCATCCCTACCTCCATGGGGATAGATAAAGTACAATATTCTGTAACCTTCGCCAAAGGATGGTGAAGACCAACCGTTCAATCCCAAGGACAGGCATGTCCTCACTTTATACAACGTAGATCCTCCTTTGAGTTTATTTGTCGAGACTGTGGTCTTATTGAATGCTAAATATGGTAGTCAGTCAATCTGCATTTTCAAATGACCACATCACACTGCAAACAAGCAGCATGGCCAAGGTAATTAACTGTCCAGCTAGGCTTTCATTACACTATAATACTGGCCAAAATTAAGAGGCCCAGATGGCCTGTATTGCTCACTTGGTTTCATGACATGTATATGAAACAAGAATGACATGTAAGTATATATGTGTCATCAGTCAAATATTAGGCATATTCAAAGCCATCCTAAATTGATATCTTTTGGCCCTGCCCACCATTTGTACAATTTTGAATCCCCAGCCAATAGGGGATGCTACCAGTCAAATATGAGTAATATCCACTTTGAGTTTCAAAGAAGTTGTTTATATCAATTTAGCTTAATTGACCCCTTTTGGCCCCAACCCTCAGGCCCCTGAGCGGTCAGCCCCACCATTTGTACAGTTCCGATTTCCTGCCCAAAAGGGATGATACTAGTCAAATAAGAGGATATCCATTGCTTCGTTTCAGAGAAGTCGTTTATATCAACAAAGCCAAATTGACCCCTTTTGGCCCTGCCGCTTAGGCCACTTGGGAGTCAACCCCACCATTTGTACAATTTTGTTCTGTCAACCACCTAGAGATGCTTCCAGTCAAATGGACAGACGGAGGAACAATGGATGCCATGGTATGTCTTTCGGGCCAGGTGAGCTAAAAATGACCCTGGGCATATCAGATGTCATTAAAATATTTACACATTTGACCCCTGTGACCTTGAAAGTGAGTCAAGGTTGGTCATTTCAACCAACTTGATGGGTCTTCTTTCCAGTATACCACTGGCCCAATATCATGACTGGGTTTTTTTGGTTAGTGAGAAAACAACAATTTGACACAGGATGGATGAAGGATGCTGCAACACAGCATAAGATCACTTGATCTTCAGGCAGGTGAGCAAAACATCACACTGGATATGTTATATTTTAGAATGTGATTTATTCCAGCTTCACTGTACAATGATTATCATGTCACCATTTGGTACTAGTAGTAGTACCCCTCTAACACTTCTGTAGTACAGCAAAATAATATATACACCACCTTTTTATCAGTACCCTCACAATAAAAATGTCACATTATAGTAATAATGATGATGGAAAAATTCTATGACTTTTTTTTTTGGTATTTTTATATAAAAACCAACATTATAATTCATGGTAGATTTAAGCTTCCACCATTTTATCTAAAACCAGAGACTAAGCATGTCAAAAACAAAAATCTTTTTAAATCATAAGAATGAATGTGAAGATTAGAAATATACACAATATTTACAAATATTTTAAACTAATTATATTTTACAAGATTAATATTGTCTTGTATTGGTTGAAATTTAAATATGATTTTCACCAAAGCATGAATATTCATGGTGGTTTTTTTTTTAATCCTTAACAACTTCATCAATCCTAGCTGATGATTCCCCCCTCTCCCCCTTTTTTTTTTACTATCTCTTTTTTTTTTCAAAGTAACACCATGTAACATGACATCAAGTATGGTGAATCTGGTGCTCTGATATGAAGACATACTAGAGATACAATGATAGTCATTCCTCACTGGATAAATACGGTAAAACACATTTACAACAAACATAAAAAAACTTTCATTCAATACACAATCATTTTCACTCTTACCAATTTTAATAACAAATTGCAAATTTGTTATCGGAAATGATAATCACACCAAAACAGTTATTTTGGTGACCTGAACATGATTAATTTTATTGTAAATGTGTTTTAGTATATGCAATTGGTTAAGAAAAAAGTTTTCCTTCTCTTAAAAAAAAACTTGGCAAAATACACATGACAGCAACAGTTGAATAAGTTAGGGAACTTGTTCCTCCCACAAACTGTATGATACTGTGACAGTATTTCACAGTGTGTTTGGTAGAAGTTTACTTAGTAATAAGATAATACAGCTGTAGGTTTTCCCATAATTTTTCAACTTTTATAACACATGTACATTCCTCCGAATAGATACTAAGGTCTCGTTTCACACTTGTGTCAATTCCAAGTAAAAAACTAGTAGAATTTCAGCCTCTATTTTGGTGCTATATTCCAGGTTAACACTAGAAAAGCTCAAAGCCAAAAAGTGCCAATCTTCAAATCAATGTGGTTCAGGACCAAAGAGTTCAATAGAAGGAATAACCAACACCAATGTCATATATTTATAATGGACTTGAGCCCGGTCTAAGGGCATGCAGATAACAAACACCAATGGTAAAGACATATTTCATCACACATGACATGGTAAACAAGCTTATGTCTGTTTTAAATCCCCACCAGACATTTAGCACGAGTCAATACTGCTTTTTATACTATGCATGGTCAACAAAACAGGAAAATTTTCTTAGTAAAAAAAAATCCTTCCATTAACATTTTTCTTATTCCAATATCAATAACAACCAACTACTACACAGGATAACAAATTCACACAAAAACATAAATATATATCTATATGTAGGACTGTCTTGTATGTGTAGCACTTCTATGAATTAATTACAAATTTAATGACATCATAAGACCTGATGTTAAGTCATACAAAAACCTGATATTACAACTCCAATTTTCAGCCACACACAGCTCCACAATCATATACACATAGATCGTCGATTCGCCATACTTTAATATCATGTACACTGAATATATGTTTGTCATATTCAAGAGGGACTAATTCTGCTGTCATTGAAAGTACTGCAAACAGAAATATATACTCAAGAATCTAATATTTTTGTTTGAATTATAATCTCCGTGCCTTATACATTATACCTACAGACGTATACTATATGACTATGCAGAGATAAAGCTAGGTTTTTTGGAGAAAGTGGATGCATTTTTTTTTAGCAACATCCCCACAGCCAAATATCACTAACTCTTGCCCCAGAGAGATCCCTAGAGGTGTTGACCCTTGATTTTATATGCAGAACAGGATTTTCAAACTGGGTGCCCCTATGAACTTGTACTTTCAAGATAAACCTAAGAAAACATGTACAAACATCACAATCATTGATATGGATTTCAATTTAATTGTTTGTGTATATAGAGTACCATATTAATGACTAAATAAGATTAAATATATATATATCCCACTTCCCTGCTGAAATCCTAAACTATTCATGTAGAATATAACTAAAAATTATGCCAGAAGGGTTAGAAACTAAATAGTACTGCTTTCTCTGAATTTTTGCTGTCAGTTCCTAACCCTCAGGGTGGAAACGTTTACCAAGAACTTTCGCAAATACCTGAATGGTATTTCTAAATCAAGAAAGCCTGATCAATGATGAGAAAAAAAAGTTTTTACCAATTTTCTTGCATCACATGATATTATATTAGTTTTCAATAAAAACATTCAAATTAACAAGTTTCAGGAGAAATAATTCAACCTTACAACATTTATATGTTACTGTGTGTGCTTGGGTATTCTATCATGCACAGGGAAAAGGGGAAAAGTTTATAATTTGCAGCTGTGAGCAATTCATAATGGACCTTCTCCCTAATAATGGTCATTATCACTAAGTATAACTTCATCTCAAATAATGACAACTTTAATCTTAAGACATATGAGAAAGAAAAGTCCTACATTACCTCGCCAGGCGTTACATTTTAGAGTGTGATAATTAAATAATCAAACTTGCTAATTAGGAATTAATACTCATTGGATGATTAACTTAAGTTTCTATATACAACATTCACGAATGTCTATTTATAGTCACAGTGACCTTGACAACAAATTTACCTCGGATGGTTCATTAAATGTATCCTCATTTAACAATTCTGTCATTTGTCTATGGCACGTTACCATACCTCAATAAGTAACCTCTTGAGTTAGATTTTGTCATTTACAGAAATTTTTAAGAAGACAACCTCCCAATATATTAACTATGCTTAGAATCATCTGTTTAAATGTATCTAGTTTATCGTTACCATATACAGTAAATAATTTTACACATTGAGGTCAAAACGAATGAGTACAAAATATTGTTTGAAGGGAAATTTTATGGAAAATCTACACAATTGCAGCTGTTATAATATTACTACCAGAAACACTGAACTCCTTTCATCAGAATTGTTTTCAAAATTTGAAGATAAAAAAAAAGACATCTACGGTTAAAATAATAGCATGTGCTGTGAATAACGATAGATCTACTTATACATGCTTTAACAGTGAACACCACATACACAATCCACAAACAACCAATGTAAAATTTCATGGACAGGATTCAATACCTAACCTAAATATTTCTATATATAAATTCACCCTATGATCAGCATGTCTCACATCTACTGATGTGTGCTGTAAATGTCATTTTGGTTATCTAAATTTTTTTAGATAACTGTCTTTTTTCTAGTTTTTAGGTAATCATAATACAAAAGATGTACACACAAAGCAATACAGATCATTATCATTTGTCTTAATGATTAGCGATTATAATATACACACAAAAATACACTCATCAGAGACAAACCGTTAAGAGTTATCCCTCCCTCATGTCACACAGATAATATAGGAATCTTTGTTTTATGGGATTTAGAGCTAGATATGAACTGGTTTCCAAAGGGCGGAGAATGACAGAAACCAAATTTCTAAGTGTACAGTTAAATATTCCGAGTAATCAAAATTTACACAACTACCATAAGATTATGATCACGAGTGTCTTGATGATATACCTATATATGGGAGTTACTCTACATTAATAAAGTCATGCAGGAATGTTCACTATATATCTATAAATGCATATTGCAATATATTATGTCGCACACAAACTTTTTATTTATAATTTCTAAAAATAAGTTAGAGGGTACAAGACAATAGTGGCAAAGAAAACCTGGACCAGGAAATGCCTGGTTTAATTTTAGGCAGGATTAAAAATGGCATACAACATGTAAATTTACTACAATGTAGAGCTATTCCAATAAAAGATAAAAGTTCTAGGTTCTGTATGGAATACCAAAGGTTCAAATTATATGTATTGGTAACTCTTGTTGTACACCTGAACTAAAATTTGGTGTATCCTGTACCAAGAACCATATTTGTGAAATTTTTGCCCTAACATGTACAATTGAATTGATCTTGTAGGAGCTAGGTACCAATGCTTACCTAGATAAGCATATATGTGTGTTATACACTTTCACACATAATTTAATAGTAAAATTATGTCTGTATGTGTCTGTTAATGAATAACCTGTGTCAGCTGATGAAATTACTTCACCAATATTACACCTTTTATATAATATACTGTGTAGTTGTGTATGCATACTACCGTACAAACTAATGAGATGCTATGAAGACAAGTGAAAACCATATGACAGACAATTCGAACTAGTCTGGAATTGAATGACCATTATGGTGAGGAATTAGGTCACATGCAAGTATGGTAATCCCTTCCCCCTCCCATAATATAACAGACTTTCACAAATTGCTTCCCCTTCCATTTCCAATACATTAATTATATCTGTCTGAACAAAATGCAAAAACATTATTCAAGAAACCATATTTTTGCTCTGTCAAACTTATAGTTCTGATTAGTTATTTTTAGTTGGTATCACTCATGTTTTCAGACTACTTTAATTAAAAGATGTAAGGTATGTTTCTTTACAATTAATTTTGAAGTCTGAAATTTCTGGGTAGGAAGTATATAGTGCTACAGCGCAAACACAACCAATGGTCACGATATGTGTTATACACATTACCGATTACCTATTAGTATAAAAGGAAATATACTGTTGATATATTGTGCATCAATATTTTTTACCCACGAAACATCCATTCTTCAAACTTGCAAAAATGCAACAGTGATCCCACTATGTGTCATATATATACATGTATATATATATATATATATAAGGCTACAAATCTGTCATTTACTGAAAGCTGCAATCACCGCCCACACTAGCTCATTGGTCCCCTCTTTCATACTTTCAGTTTCAAAGTCCAAATCTAGCAGCTCACGCACACGCTTCATTGCAATTTCATAATCATCATCGGACAAGGGTGCAAATGCATTTTCAAGAACGTCTGAAGCATGTGCAAGATAGATCAAAGATAGTAGTCGCCGGTCCATTCTGTGGGCATCATTCGTCCAGCGACTGAGGACAGCATCTTGGACCTTCTTAATGAGTTTCTGTTTTACTCCAGAGTCTGTGAGAGGGTGCGTGGTCATGTCAAATAGAAGGAAATTTTGTTTTTCTGTGGAACATACACCTTTTTCTACCAGATTTTTTGCCAGCCTCTCTCGGACATTTCGTAGCTGGTATCGCAGTTTCAAAGGATTCCATGTTTCTCCTGAAATGGACACAAGATTAAATGTAATATCTGCATTTTAGCATTCATATACTGTATTACTTTTATGCACCAGGGTTCGCATTGAAGCCATCCCCATTACCTTTTAAAGCACAGAAAATTGAAAGGATCCCATTTTTTTTGGAAGCTCCATTCAAATAATTCACAGGGACCCCATTTTATCTGAAAAGGACCCCATTTATGAAATGCCCAGTGCAAACCCTAACGCAGTTACTGCATTTCTGCTCTTTTCTAAATTCATGTCATTAGGGAAATAAATTTTCATGACTGCATCTAAAATTTCACAACCCCTAGGAAGTTTATGAAATTTTAGTTCCAACAATGACTAACAATAGGCCTATGGGCCTTGAATCACTTGCTCAGATATATATATGTACAGGCTATAGATAGGGTCAAAACAATATTTCTATCAATGCCTATAGTGTACATGTAAATTATATAGTTAGCTCTAAAAAGACATAGCCTAAAGGCTATTACACGTCTCAAGAAATTAACTAAGATTCAAGAGCTCCAGCACTGATTTTTAGTGAAATAAATACCTATATTTATAATAAATATCTATCAGCATAGAATTCTGTCCAAAAATATTCTTTTGTTTCAACAGATATTTTCTCCAGAGCTTACTCCCTTCCTGAATGGCTCAAATTAAACTGATGAGATACCTAACAGTATGGTGTGTTTTTATTAATGCGAGATTATTTTCTCAGTATTTTTTCATTGCTTGTTTTATACAAGTTTATTATACCATGCACTCATCATGATTGTGTATCAATTTTGTCCTACTTCAGCTTGGTTTAGATATATGCATGCATGTAAGGTCAGCAAACCCCACTGTTTAGTGCACTCCTAAGAAATAAATTACATTATATTCACCACTTTACAAGAGAACTTACCACTTAAATATTCAATCCAGCTTTGTACAGTTTCTGGAGGTTCAGTCTCCTTGACATGTTTTAGAGCTTCATCCAATAAGACGTCACCAGTTGGGTTATTATTACGACACAATATTTTTCTGTTCAAAAGACTTCGTCTCCTCATTCCAGCTTTTTCCAGCTCAACTCTCCCTCTGAGAGCTAACTCTATTAATATACATCCACGCAATCCTGAAGATATGCAGTCATTCCAAAATGATGTGTATCCCTAATAACAAAAGAAATATGGTACAAAATCAATAAGGCTATTTCAGGTTCATGACCAGTTATAAATTACTGTGAAATTCACAATTGCAAGTTGACTTTCTCAAATAGTAAGTACTTTTTTGTAGGTAAAAATCACACTGAAATACTGATTAATTATTGGCAATTTAAATACATCACATCGTGACAATATATACATGTATATTGTGTGTTAATTAAATATTTTAGGAAACACATATAATAATTATGTAAAACTGCAACAATTACACAAATTCTGGTCTCTCCAAGCAGTTATAAACCTACGGTCCAGTTCTCAAAAAGTTATGATAAAGGATGGTGATTATATATGAAGCCAGTAGACAATAATTTATTACTGTTCATTTATTTCTAAATAAAAGATATTATTATTATTATTATTATTTATTCTGAATCAAAGCATGAGCTTATATTACTATCACCAGTTTACTGTTTTCACTTCAAAATCATAATGCAAACATTTTGCATGCTTCCCCTTGTAAAATGACACTGAAATAGGCTACAACGAATAGAGGACGGCGTGAGGGATATCAAGTATTTTGTAGTAAATACTTAAAACATTGATTTAAGCCTACATATATGTGTCTCTGTATTATGTACAACGTAACCTGGATTCAATGACGTATACATGTACTGATGTAGGCCCTTTGCCAATGCATTGCAGAAATACTTGACAATTTGTTCAAGTCGTTAAAACAACATATCAGCATTAATGGATTTCCACCAAAACTGTGCTATATAGTAAAGTTGTCGTATGAACAGACCTCCCTGTCTTTCAGTCCCAACAGCAGGACTTCCTCCAGTAGCGTAAGACGTGTTTCCTTCGAATCGTGATCTTCCTCCTCTTCTTGGTAATTATCGTCTTCTCGGTGCTCCTTCCCACCTTCAGCTCCATGCGTTGTCACAACCTTGCGTTGAACAAGGCCACTAGCCCTACTTGTCATTGTTGTCACCAAACGTTTACCAATTTATTTGCTATTGGCTAGTTATTGCTGCCACCTTCTTTTCCGCTTTGCCAACAACAAATATGGCCGAAGAAATTATTTTGACGTAGACACGCGATTTCACGAGGTTTAATAATATATCTTAATTCATAATAAACTATGTGACAAAAACTTATCTATGTTTGAAGATTATCGATTGAAATATGTATTACTTTTGATAAGTCAATTTAAAAAAGATTATAAAATACTAATGGCAAAAGTTGTAGTGTCTAAACTACGAATGCAAAACGGTGATGGATATCTGTGATATACCGGATCGTGGTTCCGTCATCAAGCATTTTATTTACAATATTTGCAACATTTTACATTGTTAGATATACACTACAATTACGTCCGTAGCTCTTTTGTTTTATAAATGTGACGTTTCAGGTTTATTATGTTGCTAATTTGCAATCTCTGAATATTATTTGAACGTGTATTAAAACAAATCCGGATTTTATTCACCACCAGTTGTTTTTTGTTATCTTCCTATTAATTGTAGGCTCGCATTTTGTGTCAAGTATCTAATTAGAAATAATGAATTAATTTAAAACTCCATTCAAAATTTTTAATAAAATATTATATTATTCATAGGTCTAGCATATATATATTTATTTATTGAGATATTACAATAAACATTACATTATATTCACTGTTGGATTACATTGTTGTCAAGGTAAACATCCATATTGCTCGGTAGGAAGCTGTTTGCAACTAAGCAAGACTGCCTAGCTAGAAGATAAAAGAAGAGCAAACATGAATAATGTTAGAACATATAACTCATCTGTTCGAGTTGGAAATTGGAATGAAGATATCCAGTTAGAAGAGGTAATTAATTTGAATATATAGAAGACGACGTATGATACATGTATCCTCGTACATACATAGAGAATACATGGTCAGTGTCTTAAAATATAAGCTGTATTTTGGCGAGGGTAAAGAAAGACAAAAGTGGCGAGCCTTGGCGAGCCACTTTTGTCTTTCTGTCCCGAGCCAAAAATACAGCTTATATTTTAAGACACTGACCATGTATTCTATTTATCCTGCAACATGCATCAAAATAATCATCAAAAATAATTATTTTGAAGTGAAACGGTGTCAAAAATGACAGAAATATATTCGCCTTTTAAACGTAGTTTCACTTTGAAGTAGGTCAGTCGAACTGACGCACCTGCTAAGATTCCAAAATACAGCCGTTTTCCGTCACTGCCGTATACAGCAAAAATATATACGGTGGGTGTATTCCGACAATGCGGTGGCAGTTGCAGGATAAAATATATGCTGACTAGAAGAAACATGTAAACAACTCAAGGAATAAATTTCTGGACAAAATTCCGCGTTAGGATCACTCCTCCTTACTCATTATGTACACTGTACAGCATATATTGATATACAAGGTATAAATGTACATCACTACATGTGAATCTTGGTTTATGGCCTCAGGGAATCGCCTACAATTAGATAGGAAAGCATCTAATTATGTCGTTATACGAATTGAAACAGAACTGGAAGTCAGTCAACATACAGTAGATTATATCTATGATATCATAGGAGGTGAGTATACTGTATATAATGTACTATACTGTAGTTAAAACATTAGACTGTTTCCTTCAGTTAGACTAGTGTTTCCTTCAGTACACTTGTGCCGAGAAAGATTTGAGAAATAACCAACAGTTTGTAATCAATGATGAACTCCTTCACTAATGTTTTGATGTGGTATATTTGTAAAGGGATATAGTTACAGAAACATTAAAAACAAATATTTTAATATTGAATTATTTGAATTAGATAATGTGACTTCCAGTAGTTTATAATTGGTATATAATCAGAAACTAGTCGAAACATGTAAACAACTCAAGGAATAAATTTCTGGACGAAACTCCGTGTTGGGATCACTCCTCATTACCTGGATTTTTACGTGAGACCTCTGGTATCTTTTAGGATCCACGGCAGTTTTATCAGGATCAGTACCAAACTCTCAACTTATAGGGACATTGTGTCTCCCCCCCCCCCCCCCCCCCCCCCCATAGCCCGTAGTGTAAATTCTACAGTACAAATGTGGTATTAGGGGTATGTTTTTAAGGCACATATATACTGTATGTAGTTTTACTGAAAAGTTGACAATTTTCATCTTTTATTTGCAGGATGCTTTGAAAGAATTTCTAGAAAAAAGAGATAGAGGAGAGCTGCCATCTCAGAAGCGCTCCAAACTGAAAGATTTACTCTTCAAACCGGTAAATAAAATAGCAGAATCATGTTTATTTTCTTAATATAGAAATGTCAAAATGTCATTTTAGTTCAAAGAATATTCAAAATGTTTTATATCTAATAAAGTCAAACATTTTCACCAAGGATTGACCACTGCTTACTTGAAGGAATAATAGAAATAACTAATTCCAACTTTTAGCTTTGTCTGAAATAATTTGTACAAATTCAATGCAAGGTATTAAAGAGATGACATGAACAGGAAATTATTGTGGAGGTTATATAAAATGTAGGATATTCTCCTCATCTTAATGTATGTAACAGTAGAATGGTAAACTGGTAAGGTGAGATGTATGTTAGAATGGTAAACTGGTAAGGTGAAATGTATGGTAGAATGGTAAATTGGTAAGGTGAGATGTATGGTAGAATGGTCAACTGGTAAGGTGAGATGTATGGTAGAATGGTAAACTGGTAAGGTGAGATGTATGGTAGAATGGTAAATTGGTTAGGTGAGATGTATGTTAGAATGGTAAACTGGTAAGGTGAGATGTATGGTAGAATGGTAAACTGGTAAGGTGAGATGTATGGTAGAATGGTAAACTGGTAAGGTGAGATGTATGGTAGAATGGTAAACTGGTAAGGTGAGATGTATGGTAGAATGGTCAACTGGTAAGGTGAGATGTATGTTAGAATGGTAAACTGGTTAGGTGAGATGTATGGTAGAATGGTAAACTGGTTAGGTGAGATGTATGGTAGAATGGTAAACTGGTAAGGTGAGATGTATGATAGAATGGTAAAATTGGTAAGATGAGATGTATGGTAGAATGGTAAATTGGTAAGGTGAGATGTATGGTAGAATGGTCAACTGGTAAGGTGAGATGTATGTTAGAATGGTAAACTGGTAAGGTGAGATGTATGGTAGAATGGTAAACTGGTAAGGTGAGATGTATGGTAGAATGGTAAACTGGTTAGGTGAGATGTATGGTAGAATGGTAAACTGGTAAGGTGAGATGTATGATAGAATGGTAAAATTGGTAAGATGAGATGTATGGTAGAATGGTAAATTGGTAAGTTGAGATGTATGGTAGAATGGTAAACTGGTAAGGTGAGATGTATGATAGAATGGTAAAATTGGTAAGGTGAGATGTATGGTAGAATGGTAAATTGGTAAGTTGAGATGTATGGTAGAATGGTAAACTGGTAAGGTGAGATGTATGGTAGAATGGTCAACTGGTAAGGTGAGATGTATGGTAGAATGGTAAATTGGTAAGGTGAGATGTATGGTAGAATGGTAAACTGGTAAGGTGAGATGTATGGTAGAATGGTCAACTGGTAAGGTGAGATGTATGGTAGAATGGTCAACTGGTAAGGTGAGATGTATGGTAGAGTGGTCAACTGGTAAGGTGAGGGTAACAGGTTTGTCCCTGTGAAGACACACTGTTCTCTTTCATGTTTCACTGCGGACTGTACAAATATATTAAAACTACAGAAGGACAATGGCATACAGTATTTTTTATGTTCATGTATATATGCTGATAATATGATAAGTAGCAGAAACATCTGATGTGCTAAGGGGGACAACATTTTAAGAAACCCTAAAAAGAAATAAGACATTCTACATTTATCATACCTAGTGTATGTATTTCTGTGGGTGTCACTCTTACTTGTTTCAGCAAATCACATGTTTAGGGGTAAATGGTCAGTTCATGTAACCATATCTTTGAGTGTATTGTATCATTTCGAAAAGATCTGACATTGACATGATTTCAGAGATGTTATATTTGTCACCCATATTGTATCCAGTAGTATTGGCTATTAGTAGCAGTTAGTATCGGGACACATAATGTTTTCACTTTATAGTCCATTCATTTTGACAAAATTTCAATGATTTTTTATTGAATTTGTTTTCCAATGGACTTTCTAGAGATTTCATGCTCTTTTACATATAATATTTTTCCTGAAATGGACAAAAGTATGACATTGTTTTGTTCTTTATCCTTAAATACTTGATAATACTGTTGCTAAATAATTCTAAAATGTGACATGCAATATATCACTTGAAATCTGGAAAAGCAATACAAATATTATCAGAGGAAAGCAAATAATTCTTAACATGTTTGTGAAGTTCCAAGCAAATACCAATTCACAAGAATTCATTGAAAATTCTGTCAAAACGAATGAAATATATAAAGAATATTAAGCCTCATTACCCAGATCTCTGTGACAAATCTTCCATTTGATTTTATTTCCCTTTGAGATGAATATGCCCCCCCCCCCCCCCAAATTTTCAATTTCAATATTCAATTGTACTTTTGTAAAAAAGTTCATTTTACATGTATTATCAAGTTTTGATTTTATTGGCATTTTTCCACAGGTTAGTCTGAGTATATCTAGAGATGGCTATGTCCACTACGGAGATATTGTGGCCTTGGAGTGTCTGGGATCACAAGACCGAACCAACTATACAAATGATGGACCACGCAGCACATGCTTTTTGTCAACTACCCCCCAGGCTAGTAACCTCTTACAAATGAACAAGCTGGAGGGTAATTGTGATGTTTCTGGGAGTACAACATTGGAACCTAATCTCCGTAGCTCGTTTGTCATCACAGGGTGAGTGGGTCAGTTTATTGAACATGACAATGTCCATTCTTTGTCATCACAGGGTGAGTGGGTCAGTTTATTGAACATGACAATGTCCATTCTTTGTCATCACAGGGTGAGTGGGTCAGTTTATTGAACATGACAATGTCCATTCTTTGTCATCACAGGGTGAGTGGGTCAGTGTATTAAACATGACAATGTCCATTCTTTGTCATCACAGGGTGAGTGGGTCCGTTTATTAAACATGACAATGTCCATTCTTTGTCATCACAGGGCGAGTGAGTCAGTGTATTTAACATGACAATGTCCATTCTTTGTCATCACAGGGCGAGTGAGTCAGTGTATTTAACATGACAATGTCCATTCTTTGTCATCACAGGGCGAGTGAGTGAGTGTATTTAACATGACAATGTCCATTCTTTGTCATCACAGGGTGAGTGGGTCAGTTTATTGAACATGACAATGTCCATTCTTTGTCATCACAGGGTGAGTGGGTCAGTCTATTAAACATGACAATGTCCATTCTTTGTCATCACAGGGCGAGTGAGTGAGTGTATTTAACATGACAATGTCCATTCTTTGTCATCACAGGGCGAGTGAGTGAGTGTATTTAACATGACAATGTCCATTCTTTGTCATCACAGGGTGAGTGGGTCAGTTTATTGAACATGACAATGTCCATTCTTTGTCATCACAGGGTGAGTGGGTCAGTCTATTAAACATGACAATGTCCATTCTTTCCGTATTTAGGATAGAGACTCCTGACCTATTACTTAATTTGGAAAATAAAACGTTAAGTTTTAACTTAAACTTCTTTATCAAATACTCATATCTTTTAAAGTCCAGTTTTCCACAAGGAAGGCTTCAAATATAGATGTAAGGTACATTTAAAAGTTGGGCAAGAATATGTAGACATGTAAATGTGCTTTTCTGAGGTTTGGACTTTTGAATAAACATAATCTCCCTCAAAGAAGTCTTTATAAAGGTTGGCAAGTATAATACAGTGTCAAAGAAAAGTATTGATATTTCTGCATGATGCAACTATCTGTTAACATCAAACTACAGAGCCCAATTGCTTGGAATTCATCAGGAACTTAAATTGCCAAACAGAACCCTGAGCATAACATGTCTATTTTGGAGATGCTTTGTGTTAAAGTACCCCAGAGGAAGGGCTTTTGAATCATTTCATTTGCAAGGAAAGTCAGATTTAGGAATAACTATGTCTAAATGTCAGAGAGAAGGTATAGATGTATTTGTAAGGTACATTGACATTTTAATTTGTAACTGTAGTAAAATACTTTCCTCTGTGCTGATATTTTATTTCTGGGACCAAAAGAGAGATGGACAAGATCCATGACTAAGAGAAATATTTTTTTTTCAATATTGATTGTAATAAAGTACAGTTCTATATGTGTTTTTAGAGAATTAAAACTCCTCAAATTTTCACTGTAAAAATCATTAATTTGTCACACTCATTTACAATATCTGATAATTCTCATTTAACAATGGAACTAACAGATGAAGAATTCTGACTATTTCGTTATTTGTCCATATTTTACATCTTTTTTTTTGTAGATGTGAACCCCACCAAACCAAAGGCGACAAGCTTTGCTATGGTCAGGACTTTTTTCTGTGTACTTTGGATGGCGAGGGTGGCAGTGTAAGTAACACATAGGGTTTATACATATGTAGCTTTCCTTTGTTTCACTTCTTGTTTATCTTTTTAAGTTCCATGTCTCATTGCCAGCAAAACAGCAGACAAATTTCCTTTTCTCCCCTTGATTTTGTATTTCATATAACTGTATTGGGATTATCTGATGATTATTTATCTTTCCTCCCCTTAATATTGTATTATACCGGTAGCTGTAGTGGATATGCTATAGATTGTAATTGTCTTTTCTCCCCTTAATATTGTATTATACCGGCAACTGTAGTGGATATGCTATAGATTGTAATTGTCTTTTCTCCCCTTGATTTTGTATACATGTCTGTAGTGGGATTTTCTAAAGTTGATCTTTCATCAATTTTGAACTTAATTAATATAACTTTAATAATGAGATTTGCTATAAATTTTCCTATTGTCACTTTGATTTTGAATTTGCTGTCACAGAGTAGTGAGTTTTACCAAATCATAAAACACAGATAGTAGGCATAATGTGTCTCAACTCTATATTATAATATGATACACAAATTGGTGAAATCCCAGCAAAATCAGAAAGGACAGAATCTTATTGGGTGACCTGTCCTTCCCTATCTACTTACTCATTCTTCTCTGTTGACCTAATTGTTTCTTCTCAATAACCAAGACTCTGACTCAATTGTCATGATATAATATTGGGCCTGTATCTTACTTAGAATAAAGGATGATCAAATTTGTTCATTTTAATGACCTTGACCTACTTTTAATGTTGTGGGGTTAATTATGTTAAAGTCTTCAAAGAACTTCTCAATACCCAAGAGGTAAACAGTCTGCTTTCAATGAAATATGTCTCCATTCTCTTATCCAGGTATGATCTTTTGTTTACAGTTATTTCTACAAAGTGACAGAGCAACACTACAGAAGTCTGCTCCCCAGTCTCGTCACCAGGCAGTGACATATGTCCCTAAACCATCCGCTCTCACAAAATGGAAGATACTTTACTATGATCCACGGATGAGGATGGAGAATGAAGGTCTTCCTGTACCAGTATGTATTACGTCCTCGCTGATACACTGTAAAAGTTATTTTCAAGATTTTTCACTAGAGAGAATAAGATAACAAAAAAGAAATCTTGAAAATATAATTGATTCATATATGATTATCATATATTTTGAATTTTATATGAAAAAAAAGCATTAATTTTATTTCTACTTTTCTACTGTATGTAAACTGGCCAGGCTGTAATAAATATTTATGTAAATAACAAAAACTATGGATAACACCTGCCTTTTGTAAATATGTCATCCTATCATAGACAATATATTACTTTGAGATATCTTAATTGATTTATTTTATTTCCTTTGTCCAGGCTAACAACATAGTAATCATGAGCCACACAGTGACCAACCAAGACTTAGCAGTGGAGGAGAACTTCTTGATGAGGTGTGTAAAGAAAGAAAGAAAGAAAGAAAGAAAGAAAGAAAAACGTTCTAGAAATCATAGTTAAATAATATGTACCTTTCTCAGTTTTCAACTAATCTCATTGAAATTTGGTAGGCTAAATGAAAAAACAAAGCAACGGCTAAACTCTTTGTTTATTTGAGAATTTGAATTGGCCAGAGGTCTACAACTCTGACTTTTGTTGTAACCAGTGACCTCTATGAATCATGATAGAATTGGTTACACTGACATACCTCTATGATACTTGATAGAATTGGTTACTCTAACTTTATAACTTTTGTTCCGTCCAACACTATTGTTAATAGTTTTATCTTACTGCTAATCAATATCAGCACCACTTCTCTATTTTATATTGAATTTGTTTTTCGTCCTTTGTCCATTATCTCTTTTTATCAAATGTGTGATTTTGACTCATTTGTTATTAATCGTAACTTAAGTATAATACTGATTAAACAATGCAGTGTAAATGGTTTGAATTGATTTACATTTCAGAACCCCATTTGGACACAAAGAGTACGAAATTTCTGCCAACACATTTCTAGATTCCCACCGAGCAGAGAAAGATGTTAATCGATGGATGATAATGATGGGTGTTCCCGGAGACGAGATTCGTCCAATAGTACCCGACTGCAAATAGCATCATCATCGTATCATTGAGAATGAGCAAAACATTTAACAGTGATCACTTTTACACATCAAAAAAACTCTGGAATACTTTAATGAAGTGCAAATCAGAAAAAACAACAAATATTACACAAGGATGTTTCTCTGCTTTTAACAAAACAAGTGATAAATCTAATGAGAATATAGGTTACCGATATGGAGTGAACTGAGACCTTATGAGTGAAAAATAATTTTTCACCAAATACAGTGTGGATCATGCACAAAGCCTTGCTGTAAATTTTAGGATTTTCAAAAATCTAAATGCCAAATGAAATGTTTGAATTGAACTGAATACCGACCTGTTTTATGGTACATAACCAGTAAGAGTTAACTTTAATCCTTTGTAGAAATAGAGATTTGTAAAGAAGTAAGCATGTCTCAGGTATTGCAATCAATCACAATTTAAATTTTTTTTTAGAACACCTAATGAGCATTACAAAGGTTTCTAAAAACATTGCTGAAAATTTTCCAAAGAATTACTGGTACTGAAATATTATAACGAAACATCGATGTGAGGTATTTTTGATTGTATGCCTGTTTTTATGTCATATTCATATGTAAATATTTGTAAAAATGTAAATTAACATATATAAAAAAACATGAATATTCACTGTTTATTTTGTTTTAAGTTTACTTGAGCCCATCTGTCTCCAGAGGTTACGTTTCACTCTGCACCCCTGGTATGTGTCAATATTGGCAAAATCTAGCTATTTGATTAGTGTCAGAAAAAAATATTTGCCGATTAATTGATACTAGCTTATGCATTTCTTTAGAAGCTTACAGAAGACTGACAACAAAATTCAGTACTTGGTATGACTATCTCTAAATTCATTTGATGTATATCAAAGGATCGATCCACCATCCTTTTTGTTTTATCCACATGGTTGTAGTGGCTTATTGGCCTTCTGAATTTTGCCATGAAATAAGAGGTGCTGAGAGCGAAAGTGAACATAACCCCTGGAGTATCGAGGATAAATTGAGCCATATTACCTGTAACTCTTAAGTATGTATATGAAAAATCAGCGGTCACCAATGAAATCCATGTGTTTTACCAATGTTCTCACTGGAAATGATACATTTACGCATTGTAAACACCAGTCTTTTATATGTCCCTGGTACAAGTCACATCAGAAATTTGTTTACATTACAGAAAATAAATGAGCAAAAGATGAACTGCTGTGTCAATTTTCCAGGTGTCAAAGCCTATTTGTTAGAGAAACTGCTGTGATGGTTTTCAAGTTTTTAACACAGAGTTATCAAATGTTAGTTTTCCAGTTTTACACAGAGTTGTCAAAATCAGCTGGTTAGAGAAGCTTAACTGTGACAGTTTTCCAGTTTTACACAGAGTTGTCAAAATCAGCTGGTTAGAGAAGCTTAACTGCGACAGTTTTCCAGTTTTACACAGAGTTGTCAAATGAAATTTTTACACAGGGTTGTCAAATGAAAGTTTTCCAGTTTTACACAGGGTTGTCAAATGAAAGTTTTACAAAAAAAAGTCAAAATCTATCCATTTAAGTTGTTGGTGATCAAATTGGGTAATAGGCCTGTACTTAAATCATGTAGAACAGTAAAATATTAATTATCATCGTACATGTCATGGCCCCAAAATATCACACCACTGAATCTGATTGAATAGGACATAGCCATTATTTCAGTTTTTGAAGTCTTAATTTGTTTTCCATACTTGCCTCAAAATGACAAGGGAGATAATTAATTGAATTGCATCAGGGTTCGGGGGCAAGATGTTTGCTCAACATCCTGGAGCAATTAATAGAAATATCTCCGTTGTCATTTAATAGAAGGTTTTTGAAAAAAAATACATTTGTATACCCAAATTTCACAAGAATTTCATGTACATTGTACATACGTCTTGCCTGTCAGGCTTTGTCAGTATACATGTAGTTATAATTAAAGCTTTAAGCAAACTTCAAAATTCGCTAAAATTTCAGTATTATTTTATTTATATCGAAAATCTCCACTTGATAGTATGGAAGAACCAACATGTATATACATGTATTAAATACAAGTGTTAATATTGATGCATTGCTAAACAAATATCAAATTTTGCAAAATTTTATTATCAAAATTTATACCTAAATACTGCTTGTCATTTTTACCCCAAAAAGCACTCTAAAAAGTGAGAAGAATATGCATTGAAAGAGGATTGAGACGTCCATTCTGCAATGCAGCTATAAACTGACTGGTTGGAGTAACATGGACAATTTTTGAGAAACAAAGTTGAACACAAAATCAAACCCTTTTAAGTCCAGATTCCCAGCATTCCTATGCATCTGAATGATGTTCCCTAAACAAAGGGTGTGTTAAAATGGCCAATATTTAATCTATTCTACCAAACTTGGTTAAAGTTTGACTCAATGTTTCTGAGCAATCTAAATGCTAAACTTTACAGTGGAATATTGACGCAGCCACCGTCGCTTCCAGAAAAGTAACACCCGTCTAGCTTGGAGACTTGGTCACAGGTGAGATGTAAACTGTCCTCATCACAAGGGATAAAATATCAACTGTATCAGCATTCTGAGGTATGGTAGTAGCTATAATTATTCAATTAATAAAAAACACTGACAAGTAACAAAAAGAATAATCTTTTAATTCTTTGTGAAACATTTAGATGGTTCAAAACTCACCAGGAATTTCATTTTCAATTTTCATCAATTGAAATAAATCAACAGATGCATTTTAATCAACTTCCATAAACTTGAGGTATGGTTCGTTTAGTTGGTGAGTTAAGAAGCTCAGGTTATTATGAGTACAATTATGTGTTAATTACTTATACATTTATGCTTGAGTATACTTGGAGACATAATAATTATGAACACAATTATATATAACAGTAAAGTACATACAAATCTTATATAGATGTACAATGTACAGTGTATATCTGGAAACATACAAATCTTATATAGATGTACAATGTACAGTGTATATCTGGAAACATACAAATTTTATATAGATGTACAATGTACAGTGTATGTGGAAACATACAAATATTATATATATGTACAGCATACTGTATATATCTGGAAACATTTGAAATAAATTCATTTCAGAAATGTATAATTGGATCATGTTAATTTATCTAGCCTTCACTTAATGAATTTACAAATATCAACAACAAGGAAATGTATATTCCCATTTAGTAAATTTATACAATTTTTAGTACATTGTAATCAATATATAAAATTTCTTGTTATAGAAATAACGTACAGGAATAACAATAAACGATGTACAAATAACATATATTTTTAGAATCCGTTATTTTAAACAAAACATTAATCAAATATTTTGAACTGTCATCTTGAGTCCTGGAGTCGAGACAGGACTCGAGACAATCTCTGTCATCATCTGGAGTCTGGAGTCGAGACAATTATATGTCTTGAGAGAGACAGATGGAATTATTGTACATAAATCTATATACATGTACTTCCCAGTAGTATATTATTGGTATCGTAAAGTATTATAGATATATTAAAGATGCTTTCACATCCTAAGTGGCCAACTTTCTTTTAATATATCTTACCAATATTTATAATCATATATATAATTATTGAAGTATGATGCACCAGAGCTCTTAAACTCATCAAGGCAGTCTTATTTACACCAAACATAGTAACCTAGCCAAGAAATAGGTTCTTGTATATAGGAAAGTCATCTCATTGCTTCCTCCAAATCTTTGTTGTCATTTTTCATTGATTTTGAATAATGAATAGTTATTACTTCGATAAATGGTAATAAAATAACCTGTCTACAAATAAAACAATTCATTGCTCGTCACAGAAAATACAGGTGTAATATGGCTTCAATTGGTTATCATTTCCACTCCAACCATAAAGTATAAGTTGTAATGCAAGGGGTGATAACGCTCATTAAAATTGAGACATCAGATTGATGAGACATGTCTTATTCTCGTTTTCCCTATCATGCTTTATATTATAACAAAACAGTTTATCACAAAAGTAGCACACATCACCTGTCTCAGAGTCACCATTCCTGGGTCTCCGAGAAATCCTGAAAACTCAGACAATTTGATTCAGACAATAGCATTATCACAGATCTACCTTAATCTTAGAAACTCTTGCGTGAAAACTCTTAGAAGAGTTAATATTTCACATGATAGAAATATAATGTATAAAACTGATATACTAGTAGGTAAATATATATCTGATTATATTTTATGTTTACAATGTCTATGAAATAATTGATGTAGGTTTGTTTTTTTCGATGTTTTTCAACACATGTACATTTTGTATGTGACTATGAGTAAAGCCTCTGTGCATGTCTGTGCATGTCTATGCATGTAGCTGTGTACCGCTTGGTAAAGTCCACTTAATGTCATGTAGCTGTGTACCGCCTGATGAAGTCCACTTAATGTCATGTAGCTGTGTACCGCCTGGTGAAGTCCACTTAATGTCATGTAGCTGTGTACCGCCTGATGAAGTCCACTTAATGTCATGTAGCTGTGTACCGCCTGATGAAGTCCACTTAATGTCATGTAGCTGTGTACCGCCTGGTGAAGTCCACTTAATGTCATGTAGCTGTGTACCGCCTGATGAAGTCCACTTAATGTCATGTAGCTGTGTACTGCCTGATGAAGTCCACTTAATGTCATGTAGCTGTGTACCGCCTGGTGAAGTCCACTTAATGTCATGTAGCTGTGTACCGCCTGGTGAAGTCCACTTAATGTCATGTAGCTGTGTACCGCCTGGTGAAGTCCACTTAATGTCATGTAGCTGTGTACTGCCTGATGAAGTCCACTTAATGTCATGTAGCTGTGTACCGCCTGGTGAAGTCCACTTAATGTCATGTAGCTGTGTACCACCTGATGAAGTCCACTTAATGTCATGTAGCTGTGTACTGCCTGGTGAAGTCCACTTAATGTCACGTAGCTGTGTACTGCCTGGTGAAGTCCACTTAATGTCATGTAGCTGTGTACCGCCTGATGAAGTCCACTTAATGTCATGTAGCTGTGTACCGCCTGCCCAACTCCACTTAATGTCACACTGTCTAATGTCACATTTCTCTTTATATCATGTTTTCTGATATGTGGTATAAAGAGGAGTGTACATGTATGAGTGCGAGTATTCTGCTATGTCACTATTTTGATTACCTTTGTGTCTTAATTAAATTAACATTTTACTGAATATCACCATCTTAGTTCAGCTATAGTATTCTATAGCTATTGTATTTCTTGGAGAGGATCTTACTGGGTTTTAGACATTAAATGCAACACATTCACAGGATTAAAATTGTGTGTAAATCTTACGGTATAATTATAGTGATAATGAAACCACAAAGAAGTGTAATATAGTACTATTGATATGTCAACCATAATGAATCAAATAATTACATAATATGAAGAATAATTGATAATGTGTATAGAATATTCTAAGGTCATACCAAATTAAAACGTTTTGTTCTTTTGGTCAATTTGAAGATTGTTACAATTAATGCATTCCTTCTTAGCAAAAAAATTGAAATTGCTTCAAGCCAATCAGAGGCTTTGGTGGCCATCTTGAATTTCAAATGGATCCAAAGATTAACAATCGCAAAGTCCTGAATCTTTCAGAAGATGATATGACAAAAGTGTGCTGGTAATACTTCACAAGAAAAAAAAAAACACTTCTGACATAGTAGTGTACAGAAATGTATCATCAGCTCCATTGAACTAGGAAAAATTCAGAAAAAGCCCAAAAACAAAGATGTGTTAATTTGGTGTGGCTTAATTTACTGGGGAAGCAACTGAGTACATAATAATGACAGTTATTATATATACATGTATATAGTAAAATTGTTGTGAAAATCTCTGTGCCCAGCAAATGTACATGTATATATATATTGCACACAATAAATACATTCTAAATAAAAAAACCAATCTGGCCAAATTCAGAACTACATACATATGGTATACTGAATGCTGTATATCCATTTATAAAAGCGTAACATTATATTTGTGACATATATGATTTTGATATCAAATATTGCATAGATACAGTCCATAATTAAAGAGCCATAAAGCTTTCCATGTTTCCCCCAGTTGGTACAAATGTACATTGTCAAGCCAGTAGGGCAGGTTTCTGTTGAACATTTTGCCATCCACTTATTGTTTAAAGAAGAGTTTTTCTTTCTATTCAACAGCCATCCAACCTTTCCACAAAAGAGAGAGTTTAGCTGATATATATTAAAACACATGATTACCATGGCCTACTCTTCAGTGTGATGAACAATCACCTCTATCCTACTTAATCTGATTTCCTGTTCATAAGAATTTGAAATCAAACAGATTTGTACTATTTTAGCTGATATCTATTACACACATCATCACCAGCCATGAGTTTACAAAGTGTCGTCCAGCCACCAGAGGCTATCCATTCCTTACAACACCTGGTTAATGACCAGCAGACAAATGTCCTGTGGTCACTGGTGGTCACTGGTGGTCACTGGTCCTCACTGTGGAGCTTTCCTTCTCCAGATCTTTAGTCTTACTTCACCTTCGTCCAGGAATTTGAGGTGTTGCCAGGCCTCCGAGTGCCTCATCTCTGTGATATCCTCTCCATTCACCTCACGGATTTCATCCTTGACTATCAACTGGCCACACTTGTCTGCCGGTCCATCTAAACAGGCAAAAGGAAGACTTAAAAATCACCAAAATTCTAAACAGATGAATCAAGTACAGTCTAGAGCCCATGAAATCCTACTCAGGTAGGGTGTGGACTTATTGCAGGTCAGCATTTTTGACTAGACTTGTAACAATAGACATTGTTTGGCTTATAACAGGTTTATTGTTAATATCTTTTCTGATGAAATATTTATTTCCAACATTTTTTTTTTCAAAATAAAAGTGATTCGCTAGGAAAGTACAATCCTGATATCTGTCAGATAAATACGAGGGCTGATTGATAAGTTGTCAGCCTCATATTGAAGGATTTGAATTTTGCCGGACATATTGTATTATTTTTCAACATAATCCCCTTCAGTATCTATTAGGATTAGGGTTAGGGTTAAGGTGCCTGATATAGCTGTTTTCAGTTTTGGAAATAGATGAAAGTCTGATGGAGTGAGATCAGGTGAATAAGGCGGATGCTCAATCAATTTAAAGCCACAATCGTGAATGGCAGCCATGGCAATGACAGACTCTTTCACCCTAACCGATTTTGTCCATTTTGCAAAAGCCGCGTGTCTTGTTTACATTAGAGTGCTACCTCTTCGATATAAACTAACCAAATAAGACCAGTCCTTGGGTACACAGCCCTATATAGTCAGTGAATAGTAGGACTTAAAAAGAACATCCTTGAGTACCTTGTTCAATACGAGGCTCACAACTTATCAATCAGCCCTCGTATATAAACACTGAATGTAAAACATCACATGAGAATAAAATAATTAAACAAATTCCTACTTTTGATGATCCTTCTGATGGTGAGGGGCATGTCCCCCCGGGGTGAGGCCTTGCCCCCTTCAATAAGGAAGCCCAGACCGGTCACTCCTTTGGTCATGACCACATCAAACTCCTCTTTGTCTGCATCATCTATAGGGTCATCAAACACCGGCATCTGAAAGAAGGTCCTGTCTGAAAATACAGAGATCACAGCATCGCAACGATTAACTTAGTTTTTATATGACCTCATAAACAAAACATTAAAATCCATTACAGATTATCTACGCAGAGACAATTTACAGGGAAACCTCTTCTAGAGACCTGTGTTAAAATACCATCTCTATTTAAACGTCACCTGTGTTAAAATACGTACCATCTCTATTTAAAGGTCACCTGTGTTTAAGAGACCGTCTCTATTTTAAGGTCACCTATGTTAAGAGAACATCTCTATTTAAAGGACAACTGCTTTAAGAGACTGTCTCTATTTAAAGGTCACCTATGTTAAGAGACCAACTAAGTTAAAAGTCCACCTGTGTTAAAAGACCTATTTAAAAGTAATTTGTCTTTGAGAGTGACAATGATGGTCTATAAATACATATGACCTAGATGTAGTTTGGATGCATATAACATATATTATATTAGTATATTCATTGTCAAGGCAAAATACATCATACAAACCTGGCTGAACTTTGACCTTAGAATTTTCAACATCTGGAACTACAGGGACTGATGGTGAGGTAGCGACCTCTGGTGGTGGTGAGGTGGTGACCCCTGGTGGTGGTGTGCTTGTGACTTCTGGTAGTGGAGAGGTGGTGACCCCTGGTGGTGGAGAGGTGGTGACCCCTGGTGGTGGTGAGCTGCTGACCTCTGGTGGTGGGTAGCTGTTGACCTCCGGTGGTGGGGAGGTGGCGACCCCTGGTGAGTCATTGACCTCAGATGGTGGTTCAATCACATTGACCATTGACCTTTTGTTGGTGACATCCATTAACTTATTTTCTGTCTGATCAACATTTCCTATATCATCAGGGACAAGAGCTTCCTGAAACTCCAGTTCTGGATTTGGCACAACTTGTTCACAGGAATTAACTGTATCTATAAACTCTGAAGTATTTAACCTGTCAGATTTAGATATCACTAGTACAACATGAGAGGAGCTGGTATTATTTAAATTGTCCATAACATCCTCCATTTTGTCAGCAGTAAGGGACTCTCCATTGACCGACAGTAGGACATCACCAGAGACAACACGGCCATCCTTCCCAGCCAGGCTGTCCCTATCCACACTGGACACCTGATTCAAAAACAAAATCAATTCCATTAATTTTATCATGCACATTTTTTCATTATAGAGATTTATCGAAGTATGCATGACTACAGGTACTATAAGGTGACCTTTGCAAAAATTTTTTTAAAATGTTTTCATTGCATTTATATTGTGTTTTGTTATCTTCATTTCTCATCAAACTAGAGATAACATCTCTCAATTTTCATGTTAACCTATGTAAAAGGGTAATAAATCTTAGGACAATAGCAATAGTTTCAGTGTTAGCCCCCTGAGTGTCCATCTCCTGAGTTCCAGTGCCCCGTGTCAGTCCCTTAGAGTCAATCTTCTGAGTGTCAGTGCCATAAGAGTCAACCCCCCTGCATGAATATTAGTTCTAGAGCATCAGCTCTCTGATCTTGAGATTATATAGATATAGTCCCATGAGTGTCTCGGTGCCCCGAGTATCAGCCTGTTAGTGTCAATCTCCTGTCCCCCTTTCCTCCGAGTATCAGCACCAAACCCTCTGAGCCCACAAGTGTTGGCCTCCCTGAGTGTCAGGTGTCAGCCCCCTTCCCCCTTTCCTCCCAGTAACAGTACCAACTCCCCTGAGCCCACCTGTGTTGGCCCCCATAATGTCAGTACCCAGAGTGTCAGGTGTCAGCCCCCTTCTCCCTTTCCTCCCAGTAACAGTACCAACTCCCCTGAGCCCACCAGTGTTGGCCCCATAATGTCAGTACCCAGAGTGTCAGGTGTCAGCCCCCTTCCCCCCCAGTAACAGTACCAACTCCCCTGAGCCCACCTGTGTTGGCCCCCATAATGTCAGTACCCAGAGTGTCAGGTGTCAGACCCCTTCCCCTTTCCTCCCAGTAACAGTACCAACTCCCCTGAGCCCACCAGTGTTGGCCCCAATAATGTCAGTACCCAGAGTGTCAGGTGTCAGCCCCCTTCTCCCTTTTGTCCCAGTAACAGTACCAACTCCCTCTGAGCCCACAAGTGTTGGCCCCCATAATGTCAGTACTCAGAGTGTCAGGTGTCAGCCCCCTTCCCCCATTCCTCCCAGTAACAGTACCAACTCCCCTGAGCCCACAAGTGTTGGCCCCCATAATGTCAGTACTCAGAGTGTCAGGTGTCAGCCACCTTCTCCCTTTCCTCCCAGTAACAGTACCAACTCCCCTGAGCCCACCAGTGTTGGCCCCATAAAGTCAGTACTCAGAGTGTCAGGTGTCAGCCACCTTCCCCCCATTCCTCCCAGTAACAGTACCAACTCCCCTGAGCCCACCAGTGTTGGCCCCATAATGTCAGTACCCAGAGTGTCAGGTGTCAGCCCCCTTCCCCCTTTCCTCCCAGTAACAGTACCAACTCCCCTGAGCCCACCAGTGTTGGCCCCCATAATGTCAGTACCCAGAGTGTCAGGTGTCAGACCCCTTCCCCTTTCCTCCCAGTAACAGTACCAACTCCCCTGAGCCCACCAGTGTTGGCCCCCATAATGTCAGTACCCAGAGTGTCAGCCCCCTTCCCCCTTTCCTCCCAGTAACAGTACCAACTCCCCTGAGCCCACCAGTGTTGGCCCAATAATATCAGTACCCAGAGTGTCAGGTGTCAGACCCCTTCCCCTTTCCTCCCAGTAACAGTACCAACTCCCCTGAGCCCACCAGTGTTGGCCCCATAATGTCAGTACCCAGAGTGTCAGGTGTCAGCCCCCTTCCCCCATTCCTCCCAGTATCAGCACCAACTCCCATGAGCCCACCAGTGTTGGCCCCTGTAGTTTCAGTACCCAGAGTGTCAGATGTCAGCCCCCTTCCCCCTTTCCTCCCAGTAACAGTAACAACTCCCCTGAGCCCACCAGTGTTGGCCCCATAATGTCAGTACCCAGTGTCAGGTGTCAGCCCCTTTCCTCCCAGTAACAGTACCAACTCCCCTGAGCCCACCAGTGTTGGCCCCATAATGTCAGTACCCAGAGTGTCAGGTGTCAGCCCCCTGAATGTCAGTCTGCTGTGGTTCAGTAACCTGAGGAGCAGTCCTGAAAATGTGAATTTCGATTAGGGAAAACATACAGAAAAGGCATAACAAGAATTAATATATTGAAAATAAAAAGATTCCAAATGGTAAAACAAAACAAACAAACACAAAATGTCAATTCCAAAGCATATACTGGGGGATAAATAAAAAATAAACCATAAAATTAATATGACTGTGGCCCGTCAATATTTTACAGCTGATGATTATTTGTAACTTCTTCTCATCATGAGTATGATAATAGTGATGGTGAAATTGTATAACAAATAATATAAAATGTCATATTACAATTTATTTTGATATCAGAATAAATTGTGTATGAGGTAAATGTAATGATTAATGATATATATATATATATATGATAATGGGGTTTTATGTGAAGTACTCATTAATAATACATTGTATGATAAAAATGGGATTGTGTGTAATGTTAGTATGATAATCATATGATCTGAATTAGTAGTTGTTAGGTGCAAACTACAGGAATCAATTCTCTTTTGTTAATCTTGAGGTATATGGCACACGGTACATGTATATGTTTTTTTTATACATTTATTCCTATTTGCAAAAATTAGATGTACACTTTTGTATCCTAGTATTGGCGACCCAAAATGTAGCATGTACCCTTTGTGTTAGAGGGACATTCCACACAAGTTGGACAATTTTTGGCTGTTGAATCTGTATACCTTTTAAGAACTAATTATATAATGACTTTAAAACTATTGTCAGCATCAAAATATATCTTTCCTGTGGTCAATTTGGAATTGGGATTACCCCTGGTCAATACAAAATTAGACTGCATATTAATAGAGCGCATTGGGGAATCCGAAACTGAAGAGTAACAGGATCATAGATTTTAGGTGAAGTATTGGGTAAATATATATAAGTGTGTAAACTGAATGCAGTTCACTTAAAGGTTTTGCTCAGATTACATTTTCTACAGGCTTACAACTTGCTGATTTTTAAATTTAGTATACACAAACCTGTTGTGACACAATCAGGGTCGAGCGAATGTTTAAAAAGATCATGCATACAGTTTTTAATTTGTACAAATGTTATATAGCTAGATAAATTATAATATAAAATTTGTATAAATTGAATACTGTATGTTAGTTTATATGGTAAATTGTGGCTTGTAATTTTCATAAGAACATGAGCACATATTTTTTTTTAAAAAGCATCATATGAAATCCTTTATATTTTTATATCTTTATTTAGAAACAAAATTCTCTATTCTGAGATGTGTGTCCGCATGTGATGCCGAGATTTGTGTAACTGTAAACACTATTTTGTTGACTCGTAGGAATATCTGAGGGCAGCCTCCAGAGATCTGTATCTTTATACCCTAATACTTAATCTGGGGACTAGGAATGTCTGTAACGTTTGACAATGTTTTATGTACTAGATATGTCTGATGTCTGTCGATGGCGATGATGAGAGAAATGAGATGAGATGATGAGTCAATACTCATACATACCACGGCCTCTTGGTGCTCTCCGATGGTCAGTCTCACACCGATGGACATTGTAGCGTCATGTCGATGTAGGATAATCACAACAATTTCATCATCAAGAGATAATCCTGTCTGATCCATGACATCGTTGGCACTATCCAGTAAAATGGCAAGGTTTTCTGAACTCATTATAGATTCATCTAGAGTAGCGTCCGAGCTGATGGAACCTTTCACGTAAGCTACATTTAATTCCTGAGGCCCGGTCAGAACTGACCATCGTCGCTTACTTCTCACATGTAAGGAGTCATTATCGGAGAAATCATTAAGACTGTTGGGAGATTTGATATCAGTAATTCCATTCCCTGCAGTTTGATGACCATATGAAAAATTTATCTGATCTTCAGATGCTTGGAGCACTTTAAAACCGTCATGGAAGTTTTCTTGAAATGGGGAGTTACCTCCCTTTCTTTGATTTTCAGCATTGTCAACACAAAAAACAATATCATTACTATCTAAAGTGTTATCCAGAGTGGACAGATTAACAGGTTCTTTATGTACATCATTACCTACAAAATTTCCATCACCTTCAACACCATTCACAGTATTTTCATTGAAATGAATGGCTGATTTTTCACTTTGATCACCTGGATGACCTTGGGATCCAGGAGAAACCTGTTGGTAAAAAACAGAGTCGTAACTACTGTTGTCCACACTATTAGAGTCTATGAGCATGCTTCCATGTAATTGTGGTTGTGAATCTACGATCATATCCGGGCATGCATTTGATGAGGGTGTTACTCCACTTAACAACAAAGCTTTTGATTCTTGCATGCAATTTGCAGGCGACACACCATCAATGATAGCATTAGTATTTACATCATTGGGTAAATCCACCAATGAAGATTGACCACCAACATTATTAATATCTTCATTCACATCACCAAAATTTGTCTTGTCACTATCAGGAACCACAACATCAATGTCATCTACTGAGCTTTCTGTCAATAGGTCCATCAGGGGAAAGGATGGAGGAATGGAAGGAGGAAGAGAAGGAGGGATGGAGGGAGGAAGAGAAGGAGGAATGGAGGGAGGAAGAGAAGGAGGAATGGAGGGAGGAAGAGAAGGAGGAATGGAGGGAGGAAGAGAAGGAGGGATGGAGGGAGGAATAGAAGGAGGGATTGAGGGAGGGAGGACTGGTTTATCGCAACTAGAGTCTTTAATCAAATCTTGTGAATGCTGAATGTCAAGTTCTTGGTCCCTTAACATTTCCTTAGCAATGGTTGTAGGCACAGCTGGAAGGTGCTGAGAAGGTTCATCCTCCCCCACATCACTGAGAATGTCCTCTAACATATCCTTAGCGATACTCAATGCTACTGGCATGGTACTTTGGGGAGGGAGGGGAGGACTGTCATCTTCACTGTCAGCATCACAAACATCATCAGTTTGGTCAAATTTATCATCCTTGGTGTTATGTGGCAAGCTCTTGTCTGTCAGAAATGGTTTAGTAGTGTTGTCTTCATGCAAAACCTCAACCGAAGCGTCAAGCATAGGCCAAGCCTTACCTTCACCATTGTCCTCCGATTCTGGTACATGTGCCACAGTACAAACCACTTCCTGTGAAATTTCATCTCTCACTTCCTGTTTTTCCTGTTTGTTGACATCAGGAAGACAGTCAGTCCTAGCATGCAGCACATCAACAACATTTATTTCACTTTCCACATGCGCCTTATTTACAACACTGATGACATCTGCTTCCACAGACATGGTGGGTGGGGACTCGACACTATGTGCAGATTGTGGCGTTACAACATCAATGTCAAGTGCAGTTGTGTCAGAATGTGTCTCGTCATTCTTACCTGGCTGTGAAGGCATTGTTGGTCGCAGAAATTCTGTGGCATTTTCTGCTGCTGCCTTTGTAGCAGGAGCTGCAATCTGAGAAGATTTTGTAAACAAATCAAATTGACAAGACTCTTTGTTTTTACGTGGACTAAGAGCAGAATTGACTTTTCTTGGTGAGATCTTCAATGCATCCTTTTCTGTGGGTGATGCCAACTTTGGAGAGATTGGTCCAGAAAGACTTTGTCTTGGTGAGGAGGGCTCATGAAGAGATTTAGGTTTAGCAGACAAGACATAGTCCACATGACCAGATGGAATCAATCTTGGTTCTTGATCATCCTGACCAGATCTTGGAGGACTGGTTCTCAAGTTGGGACCACCAATGGAGGTGAATATCACAGTATCAATAGGCCCAGAGGGATCTACATCCTTACTTGCCTTCTCTGTTGGTGGAACATTTTTCTTGGCTGCCACATGACTACTTGGAGTGGAATATGAAGATCCCATTTCTGTAACACTAGACCTCTCATATGTCCTAACTTTCCCGGCTGCTGAGCCTACATACCCACCCATCGAGGGCCTTGCAGTGGCAATGGGCTCTGGTTTTGAAGGCTTGTCCAATCTAGGTTTAGGAGCAATAGGAGGTGGCCCTTTCCGTACAACTGAATCTGACGTAATTCTGGTTTCCGTATTTGCAGATTTTGGAGCATCATCCCTAGATGCAGGCCTTGGCACTTCCTCCCTAGAGGCAGATTTTGATATGTCTGCCCTTGGTAACGGTCTTGGCATTTCTTCCCTAGATGTGGACTTTGGTATGTCCTCCCTAGGTGCAGGTTTCGGTACCTCTGGTTTTGCCATTTCGGGTTCATGGCTGTTAGTAATTATAGTAGTCTGAAGCTTATTACTGATGGTTGGCTCTATTCTATCTGCCACCTGATTACCCAGGGAGGTTGAAGATATATGTTTGGTAGGTTCAGAGGAGGTTACAACTGTCCTAGGGGTTACCTTAGGCCCAGAGGGTTTGACTGGGATCAGGGGAGATGGAGAGACCTTTGACACCACATGTTGGGTTGATTTTGCTGTGTCCACATCTTCTGGTTTGTTGGCAGGCTCTTTAGAATCTGAAATAGACCAATATCCAGGAATTAATTGTTTGAAAACACATCAATATTTAAGGATTGAACTTCATGATGAAATGATCTATTAAACAGTAGTATTCTCACCCATAACCATTTAAAGTGCCCTACTAGGTTCCAATGAACTTTATGTAAATTGAGGAGGGAGGTTGATTTTGGAAAATTTGAAATTATTCAACATTATACTTAAACAAAGGGCAAAGAAATCCAATGGAAAATAAAATACTTACGTTATGTAATATAAAAAATTAACTTTATTAAATCTTTGAAGTGGTCAACATACATCAAACTTCATCAGTAACTACTTGATTTTTTGATTACCTCCTCTTGGATTGCTGTAGTCAGCACTAGGTGGAGTTGCTGAGGCGATAATTTTGGCGAGGCCGCGGGGTAGGAGTCGGAGGATCTGCTGGACCTTGCTGTCATGGAGACCAGTCAGCTCGGTGTTGTTGATAGCCAGGATGTAATCTCCAGTCCTGTCGTAGGTAAATCACAATTAATAATTTTATTTGTCACAATAATGGCAGCAGTAGGTGTCATTACCTACAATTTATAATAATCAACAACATCATGTTATTAAAGTAAGAATAAATGTAGAGACAAATCAGGGTTTAAAAGGGTCTTTTTTCACAGCATTGAAATTCCTGAACAACTACATGTACTGTAATACAGTAATTAGTCAAATGCTGATGTGTGTTATTCAATTCAAAGAATGCAGTTTGCTGCTTAAAAAAACCTCAAAGCAAAATATATTCCAGAGAAGAGAGTTTCCTAAAACATACATGATGTTTTTTAATGCCCCAATTCTTGATTGCATATAGATGGAAACAAATTCCACTGTTAATGGTTTATCCCTTTTGTAAGTTTTCAAGAATTAATAGGCTCAATAAGGTGATATTGAGGAGAATAAATGTGGAAACAAATAACTTTTTTTTCATTTCTTTCAAAAACAGTTTTACAATTAAATAAAACTATCAATATTTATCAAACAGGGACCATATGTCATACATCATTAAACAGCTTATCGAATGAGGGGTGAGACCTAGATCTACTCCTGTTCACTCGACCATATGACCCCCTTTAGGTATATCCTGAATATATACTCATGAATTGACAACTTATAGTGACTTCATTCATAGTTACACAGTCCTGGTTAAATCTACACCCTATTGTTCTGGCTGCTCAAAGGTTAGTTAACTTGAACAAGTTGGTGAAAATATTCATTTCTTATCACTATTAGGAATTTTAAAAATCAACAAAAATAATTTTATTTTGTGCGAAAGCTTATAATGTATGAACTTACTGTATCTGTACTTATATCCATGGTATATGATTTGTATTTTGTCAAGTTTGGATGTCTTACTATTCCCATGTTAAACTATACAAAACTTTGTATTGGTTTTGTTTATAAACATATACTAATTAAAGGTTAACCAATTATAACAATGCCTAGGGAATGTTGGGAATTTCTCAGCTGATAACCCCTGGTGTCTTTATGGTGATTATCTGTCCTGATAATCACATCTTCCCACAGGTCACTGGCACCTTACATCCAGCTTTCATCTATACCAGATAGACTGTGAAGATTTGTTCCGCCTCATTAAACATATTTAATGCAAACATATTTTCACCAATAATTTCAGCCTAGCCCATTTTTTACAACTGTATGGGAAATGTTCTTTAGTTTAGATAGCCATAAAATAATGATCGTTAAACAAAATAAAGGAATATTCACACAAAAAAATTATTCAGGAATTTTTAATTTTACGACCTATAAGCCTCAGTGACTTTCACAAAAACATCAGATGGATGGGAACAAGTAGAGTTTGAGATAAATTTTGCATAATTATTTTGTCAAAGTACACATGTATCATAAAATTAATGTTGGCAGAAAAAATCCAGCATTTCTTCCCTTCATCATATCTGGTCTGATATCAGATCAATTTGGACTCTACATGTATAATTCATCATCCTGGTAAAAACAACATTAGCTGCTTCCTTACAGAATTGTCTAAGGAGAATTTGAAAACTCTTCCTTTGGTATGATGGTGTTGTCTCATATCATCAAGGTAAAAACTACAGCAGCTGCTTTCTACCAAATTACGCAAAAAAAAAAAAAAAGTATAAAATTCAGACATTTTTTCAACCTCAACTTTTTTTGCCAGACAAAATCATGATGTTGAAATTTTCATATTCAATGTATGAAGACTTTGCATTTACAAATGTAGCTCAATTTCCTTCAAAGCAAGAACTGGAGCATAAATTATATACATTATGTACTGGGAATGTTTCAGAAAATTTCTTCAGATTCTGGTATGATTTACCAAAAAGAAAAAGTGAAAAACAGTATTTAGATATGATGAGTATTTTGTTGACACATTTTGTTTAAAAATTAAAATAATGTATTCAACTTCGGGATAACCGGTACATTTTATATAGGTTTCATGATATCGGTACCAACATCTTACTTTGGGATAACCAAGTTTTTCGAATTATCCGAGTTTTGAATTAACAGAGTACTAAGAAAAAGAAGGATTTTGGCCGGGACCGGAATAATATACTTTGAGTTAGATGGGGTCTTCGAGTTATCCGAGTTCGAGTTAATGAAGTTTGACTGTATTCAAATAGTAAGATGTCATCATTTAATTCTAAAAAAAAGTAATAATTATCTCTTAGATTATTATTGATGAAAAATCTGTTTTCCTTTTTACACCTTGACAATAGAGCTATTATAGAAAGCGTATTCATGACACAGGCACTTCATTTTCTTCAGCATATACCTTCACCTAATTATCACACAAGTAAAATTTTGCCTTCTTTAGTATTTAAACCCTTGGAGAACTAAACAGCCTTTCCCAGGATGTGACCTGTAATGACACGGACCCTTTGTATCAGGTTGTGAAGTGTGTATGATATTTTGTACAAGACCTGTGTCACAGGATGAATGGAACACAAAAAGGTCTAATCTCCCCTACATACAACATGTCAGCAATGTCACCCTATACTAAGCCACATCCATTCTGTTGACTTGGTGAAAACAGTCGGCCTTAAGACTTTCAATAAACAGGATGTCGCTCATAGGGATCATCCTTTCTCTTATCAATAAACTTGTGGTGAATTTCTACAACGATATAAATTTTTCTGGACAGGAAATAATGAAATGAATGTAGACAAACTTTATTATTTTGGATCTACATTATAATCCAGGCTGACAGAAAAAATGATAAAAAATATCGGGGTATGACAGGGTACGTAGCAATTGTGTTCTCGGGTAAATAATGTCCTATGTCACAACCAAATGCAACAGCTGTTTACTTTACCATGATCAATTGACAGTACACTATCTTAATGCCAACTCAATAGTTATTAATTTTAGCATGTATATAGTGTTACTGTATTTCTCCTGAAATAAGGCCAGATTGTTTAATGTAGATGGATGGGCTTATTGCACGCCAATGAAATAACATTTGATTGTTTCTTTACTGAACTGTACACATGAGTGGGCTTATTACGGACATTGGCTTATTACGGGACATGGGTTTATTACGGGACATGGGCTTATTACGGGACATGGGTTTATTACGGACATGGGTTTATTAAGGGACATGGGTTTATTATGGACATGGGCTTATTACAGGACATGGGCTTATTACAGGACATGGGCTTATTACGGGACATGGGCTTATTACAGGACATGGGCTTATTACGGGACATGGGCTTATTACAGGACATGGGCTTATTACAGGACATGGGCTTATTACGGGACATGGGCTTATTACCAGACATGGGTTTATTACCAGACATGGGGCTGTCACCGGACAAGGGTTTATTAAAGGGTATGGGCTTATTACCAGACATAGGCTTGTTACAAGGCATGGGTTTATTATCAGGTATGGGCTATTTACTAGACATGAGCTTATTACGGGACATGAGCTTATTACCGGACATGGGTTTATTACTAGGTATTGGCGTATTCCCAGGCTTGGGCTTATTACCAGGTGTGGGCTTATTACCAAGCATGGTCTTCAGCATTGGGTTTATAACCAGGCATGGGCTTATTACCAGGTGTGGGCCTATTACCAGGTGTGATGAGTACAGTAAAAATAAAAGTTATACAAACCTGATGTTTTTGTCCTTGGCTATAGGACCTGTGGACTGGACCTCTGTGACCTGTGTATAACCTTCAGCTGTGACCTTGACTTTCATCCCTAATCCTAGAATACCTTTCAGCACATTGACCTGGAATGGTTCCTCCTCTGACCTTGAAGATTTAGCATCTGTTGAGGAGGTGGAAGAGAGAGCAGACCCATGCAGTGTGGACAGAAGTGAAGGTTTCGTGTTGATGGTGGTGCTGTATTTCACAGGCTTGGGCTGGAAGTTAGTGTTGATCTTCAGTGGTTTAATGGTGGACAAAGGTTTCATGTGACCTGGCGTCGTTGTTCTCTGGGACCTTATGGTACTTAGAAGACTTGGTTTGGTCACAGCTACTGATGTTGTGTATTTTGTTGGCTGTTTTGGTGCAGATTCTACAGAAGCATCCTGTAACTTCACTGCTTGGACTTCATCACCTTTTTCTGATCTATGTGGTGCACTAGATGAAACTGTTGAAGGGGGAGCAGAAACAGACGACCTTGGGGAAACTGTTGGAGATTTAACAACAGATATTTTGGTTGTTGATAATTCGGATTCTTTCACAGGATCCACAGATGATGTCACTCCTGGAGATAAAGCCCTAGGGGACAGAGATGGAGACTTTCTCCCGGGTGACACAGCCCTAGGGGACAGGGACGGAGAATTCCTCCCTGGTGACACAGCCCTAGGGGACAGAGATGGAGACTTTCTCCCTGGTGACACAGCCCTAGGGGACAGGGATGGAGACTTAATATCCGGAGACACAGCCCTTGGAGACAGGGATGGTGACTTCCTCCCTGGAGATACAGCCCTAGGGGACAGAGACGGGGAATTCCTCCCTGGAGAAACGTCTTCCCGTGACCTTGGAATAGGAGACTTGGCATCAGGAGACCTCTGAACAGGCGATCGAGACAGCAAGGTATCATTGCTCGACTTGATGACGGGAGAACGTGGTGAAACAGAGGGCGACACTGTAGGTGATGTTGATGATTCAGAAACACCTGGTATCATTGGCTTGTCTCCACTTATGTCTGTATCCATTAACACAGCATTTTCTAAGGTCACAGCATTTTCTAACGTCACAGCATTTTCATGAGTCAGAGGCAGATTAAGATTACTATCTTCACCTACAGTGTTTTTAAAATCATCAGAGACACATACAATAGTTTTGTGGGTTGGCTGATTCGTGTCTAATGAACCTCTGTCTGGTGAGACATTTTCATCAGCAAATTCCTCTATTCTTGGAGTGATGATATGTTCGTTTACAAAAGAGTCCTCCTCAGAACTTTGCCTTTCCTGGTTTCTGTCAACAGTGATGTTGACAACATTTTCACCCTGAACAGGTGAATACCTATTTCCATTATCAACAGGTGTGACATTTTCACCTGACACACGTCTAGACTTTTGCTCGTTATACACAGGTGTGACAGAGACCTGGTTTACTGGCTTGACAGTAACACCACTAACCTCTGTTGTAGAAATATTTAGTTCATTTTTATCGGACTTCAAGTTAGATATGACATTCAGCAGACCACTATTATGTTCATTATCGACAGAATTTGATGATTTTGCCCACTTATTTGCCATAAGAACAAACTGAACACCACCGCTCCAAGAATTTTCACGTGTTGCTTTCTCAGGAACAATAAATGTCTCCTCGATATCGGTACCAATTTTTTCTACCAGGACTTTTGAACTTTCTTCTTTCTTAACATGAATGGGGGAAACCATTTCCTCCATGCTTTCTTCTGATTCACTTGATTTGGACTTCCGTGGTTGAGGTTTTGGTCGCTGTGGTATTTTTTCTCTTGGAGGACTTGTATCAAGATGTGGTGTAGGAAAGTCATATATAGGTGTTTTCTTTTCCCTCTGAATTGATGCTGGAATGATAACCCCTTCATCAACAGAAGATTCTGGGAGGTCAAACACTGAAGCAGGTATGTCACTGGACAGACTGTACTTGGCCCAGTTAGGAGGGGCAGACATTTCTCTCTTCACCTGTACTGGCACAATTCTTTCATCATCACCTGAATCTTCCACCACATTTTTGCCTAACTTTGTGTCTCCATGAATAACATTTGTCACTTGATTTGAAGGAGCGTTTCTCTGTTTGATTTGAGGGCTGCCTTGTGTACGAACATTGGAGTGTGATTCAGGACTACTTTGTTTGTGAGATACAATAGAGTCATCCTCCGATGTTAAATAGCTATCAAATACATCCATCACTTGCCTTTGTTCTCTAAGTGTGTCATAGCCATAATTGTTCATTGATTTATCAGGGACTTCTAACAAACCTCCATCACTATTGGTCGGCAATTTTACCTGAGAAGGTGTAATATCTATTCCGTTTTGTCTACTTAAGTCTATTTCCAATTCTTGTGGACTTTCCTGAATTTGTGTCAAGGAGTTAACTCTTTTCCTTTCTTGTGATCGATCTAAGCCACTAGAAGCATCTACAGGCTGTAAATCTCTTTTGACAGGTTCAATCCTTGGTGAAGCAGGTCCTGAGATAGATGGTGCATAGTCACTGAGAATATCATCAATATTTGTTGTTGGGACGTGTTCATCCCCAGTATCCCCAGCCTCACTCATCAATCCCGCATCATCAGAAAACTCAGCGGGAGGTGGCAGTGCCAGACTCCAAGGATCTGAGGAATTTGATGCCATTTTTGCCTTGACAAGTTTTTGGTGTTGAGATTTTAGAGAGTAGTCAGAATCCTGATCGGACACATTGGATTCTGAAGTATGTCGCTGAGGCGGATGTTTAGTTGGAGCACGATTTTGTAGCTTTACGTTCTGAGCGAACACTTGATTCACACTATCGGAATTACCTTCGCTGCGATTAAAATGAAATCCACTCAGAACCACATCATTATCACTTTCAGATTCAAGTCCAGAGTTCGGATAAATCTCCTGTTGGTTTGATGAAGAAACTTTTGATTCTTTTGATCCTACCCCATTGGCAACAATCACCGATATTTCCATAGGAGTGTCATTCTCAGCTTGACGGAGAACTTCAAGTTCAAGGTCACCCTGTTGAGCCTCAGTTTTGAGAATACTCAAACATTTAGCCTGGGCAAGATTTCGTAGACTAACTCCATTGCAGGACACGAGTCGATCTCCAACTCTGAGTTTAGTGGACCTTGCTGCAGCTCCACTCGGCAGTAATCTCTTTACCTGGAAATAATCAAATCAGTTGATATAATCTTTGCCTATTATCAGAGGCTTTTTCAGAACTATCTTGTCTATTTATTTATTATGTAAGAAAAGTATAAAAGAAAAGAGTATTTCATAAAATACATAGTTCAAACATGCTTGCAAGGAATGCTATGCCTCTTCATTTTTTTTTTTTTTTTTTAAATATAAACCTCAAGTCTTCATATCCTTGGCTATAACTATGGTGGCTCAGAGGGACTTAATACTGACAGAAACAAAGTAAAAGCCGTAACTTCATTTTTATGACATCAAAATACCCTAATCTTTCTAGTATTTCCACTAAACATGTCTGTATTGGTACCACTCGGGAATCACAACAAAAAGACATTATTGTATGAAAACGTTCAAACAGGTAAAGAAGCAATTAAACAGTTGGATTGAGTTCAAGATGAAAACATTCAACCTTACCTAAACCATTCAGCTTACATATTTAACAGTTCAGTCTGAGACAGTTTATAAAGATCACCATTAAAATTTAAAGGAATTCACAGACACTATGTCCTGCTGTCCCGTCCCGTTTTACGTACATAAACACTACCTGTAACTCTGTGCCCTAGTACCATGTCCTGTTTCACCTAACGATAAGGCTGAGTATAGTCTAATTATAATGGATAAACTTCAAACACTTAATCTCACATATCCTTCAAGAAAATAAATCTAGATTTTTTCTTTTCAGAGAAAAAAGCCTGCAGCGACAAACATGTCATATATTGCTTGTAGGATTGTTGAATTTTAAATCTGAATCATAATACATATTCTGAATAGGGCTTATACACCAGTAAGAAATACTGTCAAGTTTTCTTCTCTGTTTTAAACTCCAAGGATAAAAGTTTGTTTGATTGGTATTTTGCTTTAAAGCATGTTGGTATACCACTTTTATAGAAATCACTCGATCGTTTTGGGAAAATTTCACCAATTCATTTTGTGTGGTAATTATACATGTACATCCATTTCCACCAATGTACATGCACATCATTTATAATATTTTCACCAAGTTTATATAAAATAAATATCACATTTATAAAATATACACAAAGCGTATTTCGTCTTCATTCAAATAACAATACAGCTGTGCAGTGATGTATGACAAAAATATACTTCAACTAAAATTTATTGTTATTTTGTGGTGAGAAAACTACATTTGATATCCCCCCAGGTGTAGAACGGAATAGCTATGAAGTTATCTATACTTAATCGTGTTTTCATGCCATTGAAGTCTTACTTACTGAGGTAAAACAAGTAGGTCATACAGAAAATCATTATGCAAGAGTTTTACTATGTTTTGATATGGTTTAGTTTGTGTGATAATATCTTAGATATACATGGCCCTACAGACAGTGAGTGAGAGAGGAAGGAGAGAAAGAGAGACAAAGAAGATTATATAGTTTTTTCTCACAGGTTGGTTTTGTGTATTCAGTATAAACAGGTATTTCCCAGTCAACCAAGTCTATAAAGCGATGATAACTGTCAACAAATGGTCCTTGTAGACAGGTAACAGGTCTGTATTACAAAATTAACAGAGGTCTCTATAGACAGGTGAAATACCTTCAATCTGTCAGTAATAACAGAGGTCTCTATAGACAGGTGAAATACCTTCAATCTGTCAAACAAGGCGATGTTTATTAATGAGACAGACAACATCTCTATTCTGTACTAATGTGGTCTTTATACACAAGTACTGAGTCTGGAATCTGTATTTTAGAATATGTGGGTTTTATAGACAGGTGATGGCCTATATTTTGTATTAATTAACAGTTAGACATGGTATACAGGTACTTTCTTGAAGGTGAAATTGTGCAAAATAATATCATATGTTTATCTGCCTCTACACTGCTTATAATCTCTATTTCCATTAAAAATTGACATAATCATATAGGACATTGCCGCTTTTTTAACAAATCCAAATTAGTATATAAGCTTTATAGGTTTATATGATGTAAAACCTGCCTAGGACTCTATAGTCTTTGATAAAGTATATATGCAAAGTTCGTCAAGCGACAGAACAGGTAATACAAGTGTATCTGAGAGATCACAAAAAAAAAAAAAAAAAAGCACAACTTAGGGTGTGCAATGCATTTTAATACATTGTAAATAACTCCAAAATGAAATAATGTTTAGGAATCTTTTGAAAATTTTTAGTTTCACATGGTGATTATATTTTCTATGCCACCAGCTGGCGACCAGTTGATACTGGAAAAAGATAATTAGCTATATTTGTTTACCGAGGTCTTTACATTCCCTCCATAAACTCTTTTAAAGCCTATGTGGTGAATAAACAAGTTTGGGAATCATAGCAATGATATTCAAATACACAACAGTAGTCTTCAGAGAGACATCCTCACACAGACATCCTCTCACAGACACCCTCTCACAGACATCCTCACACAGACATCCTCACACAGACATCCTCTCACAGACATCCTCACACAGACATCCTCACACAGACATCCTCACACAGACATCCTCACACAGACATCCTCTCACACAGACATCCTCACACAGACATCCTCACACAGACATCCTCACACAGACATCCTCTCACAGACATCCTCACACAGACATCCTCACACAGACATCCTCACACAGGTATCCTCACACAGACATCCTCACACAGACATCCTCTCACAGACATCCTCACACAGGTATCCTCACACAGACATCCTCACACAGACATCCTCACACAGACACCCTCACACAGGTATCCTCACACAGGTATCCTCACACAGACACCCTCACACAGACATCCTCTCACAGACATCCTCTCACAGACATCCTCTCACAGACATCCTCACACAGACATCCTCACACAGACATCCTCTCACAGACATCCTCACACAGACATCCTCTCACAGACATCCTCACACAGACATCCTCTCACAGACATCCTCACACAGACATCCTCACACAGACATCCTCACACAGACATCCTCACACCGACATCCTCACACAGACATCCTCACACAGACATCCTCACACAGACATCCTCTCACAGACATCCTCTCACAGACATCCTCACACACACATCCTCACACAGACATCCTCTCACAGACATCCTCACACAGACATCCTCACACAGACATCCTCACACAGACATCCTCTCACAGACATCCTCACATAGACATCCTCACACAGACACCCTCACACAGACACCCTCTCACAGACACCCTCACACAGACATCCTCTCACAGACATCCTCACACCGACATCCTCACACCGACATCCTCACACAGACATCCTCACACAGACATCCTCTCACAGACATCCTCTCACAGACATCCTCACACAGACATCCTCTCACAGACATCCTCACACAGACATCCTCACACAGACATCCTCACACAGACACCCTCTCACAGACATCCTCTCACAGACATCCTCAACACAGACATCCTCTCACAGACATCTTCACACAGACATCCTCACACCGACATCCTCACACAGATATCCTCACACAGACATCCTCTCACAGACATCCTCTCACAGACATCCTCACACAGACATCCTCTCACAGACATCTTCACACAGACATCCTCTCACAGACATCCTCACACAGACATCCTCACACAGACATCCTCTCACAGACATCCTCACACAGACATCCTCTCACAGACATCTTCACACAGACATCCTCACACAGACATCCTCACACAGACATCCTCACACAGACATCCTCTCACAGACATCCTCTCACACACACAGACATCCTCACACAGACATCCTCACACAGATATCCTCTCACAGACATCCTCACACAGACATCCTCTCACAGACATCCTCTCACACACACAGACATCCTCACACAGACACCCTCTCACAGACATCCTCACACAGACATCCTCACACAGACATCCTCACACAGACATCCTCTCACAGACATCCTCACACAGACATCCTCACACAGACATCCTCACACAGACATCCTCACACAGACATCCTCTCACAGACATCCTCACACAGACACCCTCACACAGACATCCTCACACAGACATCCTCTTACAAAATCCTCTCACAGATATCCCCTCTCTCATGAAATGCCTTTTTGGTCACCTTGAAGGTTGACTTGACACTATCAGATTTTTTGTAAATATGTTTCCTTATGTAACATCTTAAAATGTTTTGTCTAAATGTCATTTTCCTCATATTGTCGAGTGTTTAGTACAGGTATACACAGACATATGTTTACCAGTGGAATGACCAGAAGCAAGTAATCACTCATCAGTCGACAGTTCTGACCAGGATTTCAGGGTCAAAATTCCTCAACATGAAGAAATCGCTCAAGCATGACAATTGATCAAGGTAATGCACACTTACAGACTCAATCACATGATGTCTAATTGAAACCAGACCTTGTCATGTTATGTCCCTTACATATTTAGGTAGCTTGGCAAGTAGCACTGTACCATATTGTGTATTATTCCTTTTTGCAATGGCAACCTTCTTGTTTTTTAGAAAGTGCTTGTCTAGAACATCATTTACAGGCATCAATTTACTTGAATGACCTGTAATGTGGTTTGAATTATGTAGAAACGTCTTATTTGCATTTAGAAATAGATAAATGTAAATTAGAATCATTTTACTTTTTGCAACGAGATCTCTGCACTTGATGAACTCTGCATGTGGTAATTAAGGAGATGTACATTTTCTGACGTAATTATAAACCCACATCTCATTTTCTATTGAACTTTTGTTCTTAATGCATGTAAAATTTTAATTTGAAGTTTTGTAGTTTGAAGAAAAACTTTTTTTTCATAAGATATGTTAAAACTCTATAAATCAATCTTACAAATTAAATAAAGGTTGCAGAATGCACAATAATTTTAAACTTCAACACAAAATTACAACTTTCACAATGTATGATTTTTGTTGTAAATGTATTTACCTCATAAGATGGAAATGCCATATCTCTGTTGTCCTGCATTCATGAGAATGAAAATGAATCTAGATCACAGACTTCATAGTACACAACTTAGATAATAAGAAATGACTGACCAGTGTGTATACTACTGACCACTGTGTTACAAGGCTCCATTAGTAAGACTAATGGATATCCTTAGTCATGGCTCATTGTAGATCATTAAAATCTCACTTCTGGCATTAACTGGTAGTCTAGTCCCATACCCCACTGTCAAAGTGGTGAACAATCTAGTCATCTAGTAGATCTCACAGACAAGGCTGTAGGGAATTTCAAATCTTTTCATCTCCAGTGCACAGGTAGCAGACTGGATTACCTAATATTAGTCCTAAGTTTGAATCCTATTATCAAAGCTTTGACCACACTGGTACATTGTAACTCTCTCAGCACAATGTTTAGGGTGAACACGGGGTCGCTGTAAAAATTAAGTGACCCCAAAGACTGATAGAACAAACAGAAGTTCTATTTTACTAACTCAACTTCAAGCTTAAGATATATCTGACTTTTGAATGAGTTTATTAACTTTAATTTGATGCAGAGTATAGAGTGTGATTTCTCTGTCTACAACACACACGAGTGTATCGACGGACTGATTCATGACATCATCTATGATTAGAATTAACAAGATTTTACACAATCAAAAATGAACTTCTCATTATGAAAATTACATTATAACACTGAGTTGACTAATTTTGCTGTCAAGTGAACCGCAATAGATTTAGAGAGAAAAAAGAAAATGTAAGGTACTTCATACAAACTGAAAACATGGTACAACTTGTGGCTTACAGACATCTGACACTGAAGGCATAATATTGACGATCGTAACACAAACCACTCAATAAATACACCCACTCCAGAGAGATCTCAAAGGAAATCTTGACATACCAGGGTTGGTCAATTCCAGTCCATACTAAAGTATTATATAGCTTCTGATCACAGTTACATACAACCATTTCAATTTCACCTGAAAAGTTTTTAAGCTTTGACAAACTTCAACAGTATCATTTGTATAGAGCCTGCTGGTGATGCCATTATAGTATAGATGTCTAGTACTAATTGGCTATTACACTCAAATAATTATTGTACTTATATCATAATTAGTACCAATTAACATTGGTCTACAATAAATACATTCAAATATGTATTTCAGAGAGCAGAAGAATACACTTTACGTAGTTCTGGGGTAGGACATTAAACAAAGGTGGTCAATTCATACAGGTTTAACAGCCAGAAATGGTAAATTTTAAAGTTGGTCTGGGTGTCTTAATTACACAGGTGATCACTATATACAGGTTTAACATTCTGATCAGCCATGGGGAATTTTTAAATCAACTTTTAATACAGATGTTTCCTCTTTGGAGGTTTCTATTTAGCAAAAGGTCCAAGGTTGATTTCCACCTGCCCTAGCTGACTGACCAGTATGGGTGATAAAGTTATCTGGAGCAGATGGACTGCCTGCAAGTGGTCAACAAAATAACATTATGTCGGTGAATGACCACTACATATGTAGAAGATTATGGTAGACAAAATCAGCTGACAAAACATTATCACATTACATTATATGCAAATTATTTTCTATTACAACAGCTTAAACAAACTACTTTTCCTACTCTAACAACATGTGGGAGAACCCTATTTAGCCAAACATTTTGGAATCTTTTGCTATCCTTTATAAACTTCTGAGGAATGTTTCATATTTTAGCCCCCCTCCCCCCCCCATTCTGTTTGTGTTCTTTTCTATTTTTAAATTACTACGAAAAAATGGTAATATGATCTCCCTCTTTTTGATTTTTATGGTGATTGTGATACTAGTGTCCTTAAAATGTTTTAGGTCGAAACATATAAGTGTTTACCTCCTTTTTATCAACACACCATGAAAGTGTCTAAGAAAACAAATTCTGATAATAAATTTCAGATTTGAATTAAAATGGTTTGTTTGCTGGTTTTATTGACCTGTGAACAGCCAGGGTCATTTTGAGGCAGGGTACTCCTTGTAGTAGTTGGTAACTACCTCACTGAACAACATGCATGAGGCTGTTGAATGCCATTCAGGGCAATGAGGGTAAAGCGTCATCCCAAGGAAACAACCATGACAGCACAGGCCGGCCTGTTTCTCAGCCTCCTAAGAAACACAAACTGACACCGGTAGGGAGCGTCAAACCACAAACCTCAAATCTTCACCTGAGGTAATGTGGCAGGTGCTCTAACCGACTGAGCTATCATGGCCCCTGATTTACCGACTGAGCTATCATGGCGCCTGAATTAACCATGGTATAAAATGTCAAAGGTTAAGTATAGTCATATATTCTTTTAGACTCTACATGTATATAAATGTAAATAAAATATAGCATAACAGAAATAATCCATAATTTGATAAACAGATTGAGGTCACTGGTATAAATATAGGTCACAGTGACCTATTCTAATTCAGATAATTCCCCATCTCAATGATGGAATGTACCTACCCAGTGGATTGTATCAAGCTCCGTGATCCAATATCAAATAATATAGAACAAATATAATTTAGAAACTGTTATTCTCTCGATTAAAATCAAAGGCCAACATATACAGGTCACAGCAAAAAAAGGGGGGCATTGTATAACACGTGAGTCATGATATACCAGTAATGCATATTTTTTTAATTGTAAAAAGTCAGGTAACCAAAGTCAACTTCTTGTTGAAAATAAAAATAATCAACTGACTTATAGGTATACAAGAAATTTAGGCTGTATAGAGAGAATATGAGATCTCAGATTGTGATTTGAAGAAGTAGGACAGTAATTGAGTTAGACCTGTAAACCAGAGACTATAATGATGTGACTAGTTATTATACCCGTACCTTTCTCCTCCTGGTGTAATTAACTCCCACCAATACCTGCTCAAACGAGAAACTCTAGTACAGGTGACACTGATCAAACCACATGACTTCAATATCAAATGACGATGGATCATAGGGATGTAACGATATCTATACATGTATAGCACCTCTCATAGATACTAGTGTCAGGTTCCAGGAAAACAAAACTCACTTGATATATTTGTTTTAAAATTCATAGAACTGAGGTGTTAACACAGGAGGTTTAGATGGAATTTAAGATGAATATTTATGAGGGCCCTTTGCAAATATTTACACAAGCAGGACAATATATTTCAAATATAAATTCCTCCATGTCTGCATTCCAACAAAAAAATCTGGATGTCTGATTTGTAACACAAAACCAAGATTATACTGTCAATAAAATTTTAAAACATATTTCACATGTAGGAACACACGTAAACATACTGTATGACTACAGTGTACTGTATACAGGGTTATGATAAACTAGCCTATATTTAAAAGTTCACTATAAAGACATTATACCATACCTGGCCTTGATATGATCACCTGTTGATTAGTAAAACACCTGTACTTTCTCTATCTGATGCTACACATAAAACATTCTCACTTGAGATTGAAATTGTGCAGACCCACACACCTGAGTGAAAACTCTATCCCTCTTTCTCACCTATGAGTTATATCCGTAGTAGATATCCTCCCGGCTTCCTTCTGTGATACACAGTACATACTAGCCAGCATGTTATTTTCCCCTTGGTTCAGCTTTATGTTTATTCATACCAGACTGGATCAACCTGTTCAGGTAAACTGACAGGATTTCGTCAATGCTCAGATTTCTACCTGTTCTATATATGGCCTTTCTACCTATACACTGGAGCTCGTTATTCAGGTAGGGCTAAGCAGGCCTGAGTCTACCTGTAATAGGTCTTACTACAACAAATGTCCTTAAATCATGATGGTCGTATTATATTTAAATATGTCGAACTTTGTACTAAGATATAGAGTTTGATGTGTTTGTTATCACTACTGAAGTACAGTGTGACAAAGTTTATCCTAACATGTTATTTTTTTCTGTCTTTTTCTTCCACTTTGCCATCTCAATATCATTTCTTCTTTTCCTCTCTTCTTCCTCTCTTCCAACTTTCTCTAGGTTTAATTATCTGTTCTTACTTTTTCCACTTCCAAAATCCATCATTGCTTTTTTCAACCAAAAATAAAGGCCATATGCTGCTTACACAACAAATCTGTCCATAAGGGCCACATGTTTATACAACAAACCTGGCTATAAAGTGGCTATAAAGGTCATTGTTAACACAATAAACCTGTCTATAAAGGTCATTGTTAACACCACAAACCTGTCTATAAAGGCCACATGTTTACACAAAAACCTGGCTATAAAGGTAATCTGCTTACACAACAAACCTGTCTATAAAAGCCATATGTTTGCACAACAAATTTGTCTATTGTGGCCAATGTTAACACAACCAATCTGTCTATAAAGGTAAGCTGTATAACAAAACCTGTCTATAAAGGCCATATGTAAACACAACAAATCTGTCTATAAAGGTAAGCTGTATACCAAAACCTGTCTATAAAGGCCACATGTTTACACAACAAATCTGTCTATAACAAAACCTGTCTATAAAGGCCACATGTTTACACAACAAACCTGTCTGTATAACAAAACCTGTCTATAAAGGCCACATGTTTACACAACAAACCTGTCTATAAAGGTAAGATGTTTAACAAAACTTGTCTATAAAGGCCACATGTTTACACAACAAACCTGTCTATAAAGACATCTGTATACATGAAAACCCTGCCAATTTCTTTGTTTATAAACTTAGACCACCTGCCTATAAAGGGCACATTTCTCTGTTCCCTTGAGGGGCCTTTATAGACAGACTGACATTGAATTGATAAACAAGTACTTGACAGACTGAACCAATGTATTAACAAAAGCAATATTCACGACAGGCCCATGTTTTAGTGCAAAACTTTATTTATATTTTCTGTAGCGATGTAATAGTATCTCTGTTAGCTCCCGACTGCTACATATAGTAACATCTCTGAGACAGAAAAACAGAAATAATGGCTTATATCTCCCCAGTTAAACAACTGGGAAACCATCTTCATTGATAAATGATTTTAAAAATACTTAAGTTTGTCTGTGATCACAACAGCAGAGGAATGAATACACAGGTATCAGCAGATGTGGGGAGACCCCGACAGTAACAGAAGTATGTGGATTAACAGGAATCAATAGGCTTATCCTGATTGATTATACATTCTACAAGGTTTGTGAATGGCAGCGATTTATTATAGCTGACCTGAAAGAGTTAGCTCCCCTGGCACAGTTTTTTCCATCCAAATTACACAAACATTTAGAAAGAAAACACCTTCAGGATATATACAACCTTAATTTGAAATACCTTAACTTTACAAAAGAGTAGAATTTAGGTCAATTGTAAGGCAAAGTCAGCAAATGTCTGTAATTTGTATACATGTACTTCTGTACTATCTATTGTGCTTTAATTAGAATGGAAAAATATCAAACATCTGCTCCGAGTGTATAGGTTCCTCGAAAGATACTTAAATAAGATCAACAATCTGGTCATACCTACCATAGAGGCATCTAGATCTACTGAGTGGTATAAGGTATAAACTAGTGTCTAGGAGACATGGAAAGGTAACCATGGTGACTAGCAGGGTGAGGCTTAATTAATTAGGGAACTAAAGGTCCAACTACTGGGGATTTATAGGTCCCAGATTCAAATCCAAGTCTGTGGCATTTTCCCTCTCTTATTTGATAGATACACTATCCTTGTTTCAAGTCTGTGTGTACCTGCATGATATCTGGCAAGGTGTTAGATACCCTAAACCTGGATTATAAACATAAATTTACTGACCAAAGACTTGTCACAGCGCAAAAGTTCAGAATATAGACATTTATGGTTTCCTTTTAAAATCATCCAATGGTGAAATTGAGTGACACCTGACTTACCTGATAGAACTCCCTTGTAGAGCCATAGCTGGGAACAATACTGATACCAAGGCTTTCCTCGGGATTTTTGTCGACTTCTACTCGATGGAGGGCAAACCCTTCCAGGAGATCATCTTCACTTTCTGAAGTTGTCGTTGTCATGGCATAATTCTGCATGAATCGTTGGTCCTTACACACCTTCATCTCTCTAGAACTGACCTCCTTCATCTTCTGTCTGAAGTGTGATACACCATCTGACGAAGTTGGCCCAGAAAATTTACTTCCACGTCTCACCATCAAGTTTACACGAAGAGGCATTTCTTTGAGAACTGTCATACATTCATCCCTGTTCATTTCCTTCAAGTCCATACCATTCACTTCCAGAATTTCATCACCCTACGGCTATGCCCTTTGAGCTTCCTGTTGCTCGATAGGCAGCGCCACCTATTGTCACAGTTTTTACAAACACTCCCGATATTGTTTCATTAAATTTCCCTCCTTCAATTCCAAGAATCATTCCAAGATTTTCTCCTGGAAGTCTGTGCAGCAGGAGATTCTCGTATTCCCTTAAGACTTTTTCCTCCTGTATTTTTTCCCTTGTCGTTGGTGTAAATTTTCTGGTAACGGCCATAGACACTATGTACAGGAGAACTGTTGACACTAGAAGTGGTGTCATCAGAATTACTCTGACTGTCAAAGGATGTGGAACTGTCTGTTAAAACAGATCCAAAAGCCGAAAAAAGTGAACTTCCAAGAGCACTATCTCTGGATGACACAGAATTGTTCCAGTTTTTTGGCATTCTTCCCTGGTTCTCCTTGCCAGGTGTCCACACCTGCTCCTTATGCTTTTTTTTGCTAGGACTGAGTTGGACATTTTCTGCGGCTGTCTCAAAAGATACGGTATCAAATGTTTTCTCATACGATCGTTTCCCAGGGGATCCAGGGGGCACATTTTCTTCATTGTCAGAAGGCTGGTTTTTGTGTATTAGAGGTGGAGATGTGATCTTGTGTCGACCAAACTGCCGAATCTCCCAGTCGGAGAGATCAGAGTCAGTGCTGTACATTTTGCTGGGAATATCTACCGCAGGGGAGGATGTTAGAGAATCATCATGGTCTCCCTCACTCTTGAGGTGGACCTGTCAAAAAAGAAATATCAACATAAGATATGTTTTTTTTATCGGTATAACTCAGTTCTGTCAAGCACCTGCTTTTATGCTGAAATTTGTATGTTCAGATTTTTTCTATCATAAAAAGACAAAAAATGGAGTTTTCACGATTTTCTAATAGGTAAGGATGCTATCCCACTGTGTGTTGTAAATTGTTTTTGTTCTTGATGTACATGTTAAACCCTTCAACTTTCTTGAGTATAGCCTTGTTAAAACTTACAAGAATAGGACTGTATATTATAAGACAGGCAATTCTGATTATGAGTACACATATACATAGGTGAATAGGTGCTTCCTTTAGCCATGGTGAGATATATCCTTACATGTACTACAGCGATACATATATCACATGCCATGTTCAGGTGAATTTTAATGATGTACATGAGTCAAATTTCAAATTAAGTGAAACTTTTTAAATGACACAATATATATACATGTATACATTAGTGCAATTGTACATACATAATCTTTCACTTGTTTCCATTCCATCTGAATTTTAATTGGTGAATTTACCAGTACAAGGCACTCCTATATCATAACCTAGGAACACTTTAATGGCAATCCTGTACTTGACAACAAATATTACCCCACCATCATCTGTTCTCCCTGTCTGCGAGAATTAGCAATGTTATCAAAATATATGGGCACTTTATTGATTTCTGCCATCAGAAGTGATATTGATTTTTAACCTGACTAGTGTAGCAGCCGTCCAAATAGGTACAATATCACAATGTTACAACTCAGGTGTGGAGAGACCACCTGTTATAGTGTCCAGACCAACTGACCAACACTGGAATAATGTCCAGACTAAATGTCCAACCCTGGTTTATTGTCCAGATCAACTGTTTGACCGTGTTTAAGTGTCCAGACCAATGACCAACACTAGTGTAGAGTCTAGATTAACTGTCCCACACTGGTTTAGTGTCCAGATCAACTATCCTACCCAGTATATTAATGTCCAGACTAATTGACCAAGTGTGGTGTAGTGTCAAGTCCAGCTGTCCAACCCTGGTTAATATACTGTATACTGTCCAGATCATCTGTCCAACCCTGGTTAATACACTGTATACTGTCCAGACCAACTGTCCAACCCTGGTTAATATACTGTATACTGTCCACACCAGCTGTCCAACCCTGGTTAATATACTGTATACTGTCCAGACCAGCTGTCCAACCCTGGTTAATTAATACACTGTATACTGTCCAGACCATCTGTCCGACCCTGGTTAATACACTGTATACTGTCCAGACCAACTGTCCAACCCTGGGTATTGCACTGTATACTGTCCAGACCAACTGTCCAACCCTGGTTCAGTATATACTGTATACTGTCCAGACCAGCTGTCCAACCCTGGTTAATACACTGTATACTGTCCAGACCAGCTGTCCAACCTTGGTTAATTAATACACTGTATACTGTCCAGATCATCTGTCCAACCCTGGTTAATACACTGTATAATGTCCAGACCATCTGTCCAACCCTGGTTAATACACTGTATACTGTCCAGACCATCTGTCCGACCCTGGTTAATACACTGTATACTGTCCAGACCAACTGTCCAACCCTGGTTAATACACTGTATACTGTCCAGACCAGCTGTCCAACCCTGGTTAATACACTGTATACTGTCCACACCAGCTGTCCAACCCTGGTTAATATACTGTATACTGTCCAGACCAACTGTCCAACCCTGGTTAATACACTGTATACTGTCCAGACCAACTGTCTAACCCTGGTTAATATACTGTATACTGTCCAGACCAACTGTCCAACCCTGGTTAATACACTGTATACTGTCCAGACCATCTGTCCAACCCTGGTTAATACACTGTATACTGTCCAGACCAACTGTCCAACCCTGGTTAATACACTGTATACTGTCCAGACCAACTGTCTAACCCTGGTTAATATACTGTATTCTGTCCAGACCAGCTGTCCAACCCTGGGTAATACACTGTATACTGTCCAGACCATCTGTCTAACCCTGGTTAATATACTGTATACTGTCCAGACCATCTGTCCAACCCTGGTTAATACACTGTATACTGTCCAGACCAACTGTCCAACCCTGGTTAATACACTGTATACTGTCCAGACCAACTGTCTAACCCTGGTTAATATACTGTATACTGTCCAGACCATGCAGCTGTCCAACCCTGGATAATACACTATATACTGTCCAGACCAACTGTCCAACCCTGGTTAATACACTGTATACTGTCCAGACCAGCTGTCCAATCGTGATTATATAGTAGTAATATCTTAATCATCATTGTATTACTTTTGTCTTTAAAAATGTTACCATAAACAGGAAAAAGAGGGCAATTCGGAACTATATCAAGGTTTACAGAATAACATTATTTAAATATCAAAATTATCTTAGATGCAGTTTATAGGCAATATGAATACCAACTGTATAACAGGAAAATAGTATGTAAGAATGCACCCAACTCCTATAGTCCATCCCCTAGTGTAAAAGTTTAGTACCATAACTATCCTCAAATAAGCCCACTCCGCTAGTGTAAATGTTGAGTACCATATCTATCCTCAAATAAGCCCCCTCCTCTAGTGTAAAAGTTTAGTACCATATCTATCCTCAAATAAGCCCCCTTCCCTAGTGTAAAAGTTTAGTACCATATCTATCCTCAAATAAGCCCCTGTCCCCTAGTGTAAAAGTTTAGTACCATATCTATCCTCAAATAAGCCCCTGTCCCCTAGTGTAAAAGTTTAGTACCATAACTATCCTCAAAGAAGCCACCTCCCCTAGTGTAAAAGTTTAGTACCATATCCATCCTCAAATAAGCCCCCTCCCCTAGTGTAAAAGTTAAGTACCATATCTATCATCAAATAGACCCCTCCCTTAGTGTAAAAGTTTTAAGTACCATATCTACCCTTAAATCATCCCTTTTCACCTAGTGTAAAAGTTTAGTACCATATTTATCCTCAAATAAACCACATTCCCAGTGTAAAAGTTTACTACTGTATTCAACCTCAAATAAGCCCCCCTCCCCTAGTGTAAAAGTTCAGTACCATATCTATCTATTAGCAGATACAGTAACTGGCAGATGTTACCTGGACATTTCCTATCTATCTACAATGTGTATCTCTTGTTAGGATATTATATACAATAATCTATATATTGACACTCTGTAACATAAACAACACTGTAGTTTAATTGCTATATTCAAAGTCATCTGTATACTGAAATTTAGTCAAGCTTTTTATTTTCAAACAATGATAGACATTTTTAATAATTTAAGTTTTTGTATAGATATACAGTAGACAAAAAACGTTTGATGCAATATTAATTGGATTATAGATACAAATATTTAGATTGCAGAAAAGGATATAAACTTTTAACATTGAGAGGAATATTGATGAAAATATATATCATATAAACATCATATGACATGCTGGGACTTTCACATACATGTATAAACATGTGTCACATGACCTTTTGTAATTTGTTTTATAAACCTGTATGTCAAATATGACCTATTGTATTTTTTTCTGTACATGGCAGCTATTGCATTTTTTTCTGTACATATATATACCTGTGTCACATGACCTATTGTGATTTATGTGTAACATCATCATCTGATGATGAAATAACTTCACAATTTAGACATAGACACAATGTAAATGTAAAAGGTTTTAACATGTCAATAATTGCCAATTTTAAATTTTTTCTTTAAGGAGATATTGTACATGTTCAAAATTTCAAGCCTCAGGAAATCAATCTGTAGTCCCCTGTTTGAGAAACTTGTACCTGAAACAACATAGTTAAAGGTGAACTTTTTGGTGGAAAAATTGAATTTAAAAAGGTATCAATTATATAACTCTACAAATAGTTCATGTTTAAATTTTGGTCAAAGATTGGCAGTCAAATGTCAAATAAGAAGGGCTGAAAAGTAGGATTTTTTTTTCACAGTACATATCTAAGATGTTCACTCAAGCTGCACACTCTGATAATCGCAGCTTCTGTCTAGGGGGTTCTTATATGGATAGGAACTCTTATGCAAATGTTGATGCTTATAGACAGGTGCTCCTTATAAACAGGCCCTGAGAGACAGGTTATTGTATAAACAGACAAAAGTTGTAAGAAGACAACATAGATCAAGAAATAGGTTGAAATTTGGAATCAATTTTTTAAAAGTCGGTCAAAGGTCAAGGTCAGCAGGTCCGAAATTGTAGTAACAATGGAAAGGTCTTGTCACAAGGAAAACACATGTCAAATACCTGTCCGGTACCTAAGCTGTATCCTCATTAGTATTGACGCAACACTGTTATATATTATTATTTTCTGCATTTCGGAGAATAGTAAGAAATATTTGTCCCATATATGTGATGTATACGCTGGCAAATGCCAGTAGCATGCTAGGGATATTCGGCCAATCAGATTGATGCACATGTTGTGGGTATACTAAAGATACGTGGACGGTCATTTTAGCTTTGAACGTCGCATGGCGTAGGACAGTTTTTTTACAAATATATATGCAGTTAATGTATCTTCTTTCAATTGATGCTTGTAGGGGCCTTACTTCTTGGTTAGAAATCTCAGCATAATTTTTTTTGAAAAACCTTAAGCATTGTCAGGCTGGGTCACCAACTGTTCGCCTATTAAGGTTTTCAGGTTGGGAGGCATGCTTGGTTTTTAGTTCCCCCAAGAATGATAAAAACCATGTATATACAGGCAATGTAAAATCTCCAAAAACTGATCAAAGACATGTACATATTGATACAGGCCAGGTAAAATCCTTCAAGACTGATCAAAAACCATGTATACAGAGGCAAGGTTAAATCCTTCAAGACTGATCAAAAACTATGTATACAGAGACCAGGTTAAATCCTTCAAGACTGATCAAAAACTGTGTTTATACAGGCCAGGTAAAATTCTTCAAGACTGATCAAAAACTATGTATACAGAGGCCAGGTAAATCCTTCAAGACTGATAAAAAAACTATGTATACAGAGGCCAGGTTAAATCCTTCAAGACTGATCAAAAACTGTGTTTATACAGGCCAGGTAAAATCCCTCAAGATCAAAAACCCTGTAAGCGCATGGATGCTTCATGATCAAAGTCATTCTTCAAATCTAACACCCTGTATCTGGAGGCTTTGTCCAAGTTTTCAGCATAATGATGTAAGATGCTTGTTTAAATCACCAGCAAGTTTAAACTGGAATTATAAAATTTCAATAAATCTTCACAAGGTGATACTTACCTCTGTACCAGGTATAGTTCCGCCTTATTCCGATTGTTTTACCTCAGACTATACAACCCCTACACCTGGGCAGTGTGTGGTATTATATAGCTAGTTCCCAGCTCACAGAATGTAACCAGCCTCATTAATTATCTACGACACAATATGTTGCTCTGGAGGTAAAGAATTCTCGGCCAGGTAACACAGGTAAGACAATGTGTTGGCCTAATTAGCTTCCAATCTCATTTATTATGCAAGATTTTATGCAGACGTAGATTTGGTCCGTTATGTGGAATGTCTTTGCAGTCTCAAGGCTGTAGAATATCTATCATTGTTTGATAACCTGATCCAATCAATTTTTCACATGAATGAATTGAGAACTGTACAGTACTCTATCAGCAAAATCGTACAACTGTGAAAATGGTATTAGTGATACAATGTAAATACATGGTAATTCATTCTTCTTGAGGTCAAATGGCATATATTATGTCAAAGGTCAAATTAGGATTACAAGATCGAGTTACGTTAAGGTCAAACAATAATAAGAAATGAATGGGACTGGCCCTCAGTAGTTCCTGAACATGACACCAAGAGGTTCAATACACAATACTGATTATAAAGTCAACAGGAACTCAATTTCACCATTGTTTAAGATTTTGATATAGCCAAATTATAGTTCAAAATAAAACTATGGATCCCTGCATTAACACATAATGACAAAACTACAAAAAATGATACTGACAAAAACTTAACATCGACGAGACATCATGAGTTGAAATGTGAAACATAACTCAACCTGAGACTGAACCTGTGTATCAGTTTAATTGATGATGATATGTGTATATAAACATCTGTTTCAGATTTAGTTTTAACATGTGGTCACAAAGTGTTCTGGTTTCAGTAAAGTTCCTTGACTGTAACAAATTCCTTAGAGATTTTGATCTCCCATAGGAAAGTGATGCCATATTTCCTTATATTAATCTTCCTTAGACTATGGTCTTTAATCTCTGTTCTACTGTAACAAATTCAAGTTTAACCCTGACGTAATATGCAATGTATTATACATGAACATTTACTTTAACTAAATCTGATGAAAAATCCTGTCTGTGACACATGCAGAGATGGGGATTTCTGGGTATAATATCACTTGAAGAATTTTGATTTAGTTTTATGTGAGAAAAGATCAAACTGACAATGTTTAACGAGAACTGTTCAAATACTGGAGATTATTTGTTAAATTATCAAGTGAACAAACTTTACACGCAAAATGGTTACTGTATATCTTCTGAGAAAATCAGAGTTGTTTTTATTGATTCCTGCTTTATTGATGTGAGACATGAAGTTTGATTATCAATATTGATGGTCAGTAATAGCATGTGTTGGTGCCCTAAGTCATACTTTGACCAATAAAACAGTAATATACAGTATAGTTCTCAAGGTTATGTTGTGCTGTACATGTAACGATCTGAAAGGCTATCATATTTCTACACACCTGTAAGTATAGCTGGACTTGGAGAAGATCCATTAACGTGTATCCGGCTGATTAAATATTCCCGCTCATGGAAAAGAGTTTGGCATCAGAACATACAAATGAAATATTTTTGGGCTGAACTTTGAATACTTACATCATCAGTCTCGTCCATAAGTAAACCCTCTCAGTTAAAGCCTCAACTCCTAGTGGATCTCATTAAGGCAGACATACCTATTGGAAAACACAAGATGATAAATGTTTGTTAGCCAGATTGCATGATCTAATTAAGAAAACATTTAAAGATTCTGCCAAAACAGAGTTGGCTGGTGGTTTCATACCCTTAGCAACCTGAATTATTCAGGAGTTTTACCGAAGACTGTTAAACATAGATCCAGAAGTGATGAAAGATCATCCGTGAAACTGGCCACTGATATCACAAAATATATGATGTATCAAGGTACAGTACATACACTATGTATGTAAAATCCTACCCAGTACACTGTATCCCCCATGGTGTACCTGCACTGTTCATCCTTGAAATCCACCAATCAACTACCATATCTAACAAGAACTGTCACATTAGCTAAACCCAAATATCCCTTCCTCTATTGTTGCTACCTTTTCATTATCATACATTACATGTATATTGACCGACATTCACACTAAGAAGAAAACAATTCATGTTCGACTTCAGGATTTAAAGTGCAGTAGGTCAAGTTTGTATTGCTGAGGATGTTCTTTTTCCCAAAAGATATTGGCCATCTTTGTTAAATGTACATGTACATTATTTACAACAACTGAAAACCACAAGTCAGAAATGTGTGAAACAGAACAAGTAAAACATAAAATTGTATAATCTAACATATATCTTTAATTGAGTATGGAATTTGAATTCTAGGTATAGGGTGTTAATAGCCCAAGTTTCCTCTTGCCCTGACACCATGTCTGGTGTAGGCCAGAGCGCACTACGTACACTGACAAGTCAAAAGATTTTCTGCACATCCTAATTTTGCTATATAATCTTACCATTTTAACGTTTTTTCATTGAATTTAACTTGATTTGTTAATAGGCTGATTTTAGTGAAAGTTTGTATGCTTAAGAGTTTTTATCTACATTTCATTTGATAATATTTTCATTATTTTCTGTTGTCATTTATTTGAGAAATTATAATTTATTTTACAATATGAATTTTTGTAACACCATTAAATTGATAATTTGGTAAGTTAATGAATGATGACAGTGCCACGGGTTTCGTTTTGTTGTTACTTTTAATCTCTACCTACATAGGAGGTATTATGCATGAAAAATTTACATGAAGAATGTCTAGCTTTTCTTTTTCAATTATACATAAAGTTTCAATCAAATACAGTCATGGATGGGCAAGTGATTGAAAAAAGTTGAAAATACAAAGAAATTTTAGCAGAAATAGGTTGTGCGGAAAGACTTTTGATATGCTCTTCATCCAGGGAAACAAATCACATGTAGATATATCTGCATCAATTAACAAATATTTATAATCAAGGGAGATAACTCTGATATGGATCGAATTGGTTGCAAAAGGTAAAATAATTATATCATTAAGCATTTCAAACATTATCAAATAATAGTTTATCCACCAATCGTATTATTTCACAAATAATCTGGTTCCCACATCATTTCAGTCATTTTGGAGTGTGATGTCTTCTGAAGATTAAATTTTGAAAAACTTCATATTGTAAATATGACCAGAAGCTAGCTTATCTTGTCAAACACCTGATTGGGTGTGTAAATACAGGTGGAGTGGCGAGCTATCACACTGATTAAACCTGGGCATAGTGTTCACATTGTCCTACAGTCTTCCTGACCTAGATTGATGAAATTCTTTAATCCATTGATAGTTGATATGTTATTGCCATACTTGTTATCCAGTAAAGCTTAATAGTAAAATGTCACTTCAGGCCACCACAAGTAAGAGGACTTTCATTTTAAATCTGAGTGACTAAATAGCCAGATTTATTTTGTGTTTATTTTATTTTAGACAGGGAAGACAGAGGGAAGTACTACCAAGATGACAGGTCCTATTGGTGTTATTAATTAAGAAGTTAATCGTGATCAACTTTGGTTTCTGCAATGTCACATTAAACAGATGACAGAAAAACATCTACAAGTGTAACTGCTAGGGCCCCAGTAGTAACATAACTACCATACCTAGATTTGTGTGGCTCCAGGTGTCGTCATTGAAACAGAAGATACCAGACCTGTCTTATTCTCCATTTAGCTATATATTTATGTTTCTATTCTGCCCTTGTTTTATCAATTTTAAGTTTGAATCATGGTATGGTTATCAGGGGTGGATACAGGATTTTCAGTTTGAATTATGGTATGGTTATCAGGGGTGGATACAGGATTTTAAGTTTGAATTATGGTATGGTTATCAGGGGTGGATACAGGATTTTCAGTTAGGGGGGGTATAAAAACAAGTATATGATAGATATTTTTTAATGATTTTATCTTAAAATTTCAGTACTAAATAATAATAATATAAGGCCTTACAATTTATTTTAACGTTTAACGATTCACTGTTAACTTGTGCCCAAATCCTATTTGTCACTATAATTATGAACCAATCAAAGGCAAATAAATATGTTTAAACCAATTTATTTTAGGGGGGATGGGGGGGGGTGGGGGTGGGGGTGGGGGTCATGATTTTATCTTAAAATTTCAGTACTAAATAATAATAATATAAGGCCTTACAATTTATTTTAACGTTTAACGATTCACTGTTAACTTGTGCCCAAATCCTATTTGTCACTATAATTATGAACCAATCAATAAATAAAAAATAAATATGTTTAAACCAATTTATTTTAGGGGGGATGGGGGGGGTGGGGGTGGGGGTGGGGGTAATGATTTTATCTTAAAATTTCAGTACTAAATAATAATAATATAAGGCCTTACAATTTATTTTAACGTTTAACGATTCACTGTTAACTTGTGCCCAAATCCTATTTGTCACTATAATTATGAACCAATCAAAGGCAAATAAATATGTTTAAACCAATTTATTTTAGGGGGGATGGGGGGGTGGGGGTGGGGGTGGGGGTGGGGGTCATGTTATGTCATGTCCCCCCCCCCCCAATAATGTTGGTATTCTCTGTTATTTTTGTCTCTATGATAACATACAGCCAACTCTTTGTGGTAATGGGTGACATGGTTATCAATCTGATTCACCCAAATTTACATTGTTATCACTTATTATGAGTAATAACAGCAATGGAAGCCAGGCTCTGGTACAACTTACAATATTTACGAAATATTTCATACCAATTCAATAATTACTGTAGGAACATTATAAATTAGGCTTATACATGTAAATCAAATATTCTAATTAAATATTCAATAGAGAAGTCAATTGCAAATAAATAATTTCACTAAATATCTCACCTTCGCTAGAGGGATTATGTTAAGGAGAGTATTGTGTAGAACACCCAAAAGTGAAGTCGTACAAATCAATTATCCTCTGATAAAACCCATTATGAAATGATAAAAAAAAATCAACAATAATTCATCATTACTTACATTTTTATGTAATTTTCCTACAGATTCTGGTCCTTTATTATATACCTGTAATCCCTACTTGATGGTCTGGTTCACTAACCAGACCTGTGTGAGCCATACAAATGTACATAACTCTGTACGATAACCTTACATAACTGCTAATTCAACAAACCAACTAAGGTTCAATCGCTATACATTCCAGGGATTGCCCTAATAGGGCGCAGTTTCTGGGTAGTATACACCAAACTTTTAATTTATCAAGCTCTGACAGCTTAACAACACATTTAGTTATGATTTAAATTGACTATATTCTACCATTTAAACTTTTAAACAGAATACACATCTGTGACCATTTATTGTAAACAAGATAAGGCTACACAATCATATTTCCTATTCCCGTTTGTGTCTGTTGAAATTTGATTTTGAAAATTTTCAATTTGTTTCATAAAGCTGACGAAAATTGGTACAAGAGATGTTTTTTGATGTCCAGTCACTACATAATGGTGTCTGCTACCCTATGGCTACTGTAGATAATTGTGTCTGTTGTAACCACCCCATAAACAGCAGATTGGAGACAGATAGTGGTCAGATGTTGTGTCCAGCCTCAGGCCTAAATAAGTCAATTGTTGATGTTGACAACATAAGAAGTGATAATTCAGTTGTTATGTTGACTATGAGGACTAATTATATATACAGACCACGTTGTTTAAATATGTAGTTATTTTAAATTAAATCAAGAACCATTCCTTTAATGTCATACCATTATGAAGGGGAAAATTCATCACATGAAAATGAGAATATACACTTAGTTATTATACATGACTAGTTTTATGCATATTTCTGCATATATTAATTAGCTCAGGTGATGTCAGAACGGAAACAAAAGGACACCAAATGTCATTGTGATGTATTGTTGATAGGTGTGGGAATATGTTGTAACGTTGAAGACTCAATGATGGAGTGATCTTCGAGTAAAGATGGTTTTTGAAAATATATACATGAATTCTTGATTAAAATATTATTAATGATGTTTCAATTTCGTATGACTCAGAATTATGAAAATTGTCCTGAAATACCATTTAGCTGAGTCAATACTTTTGGATTTAATTTCCTGTACGTATCTTAATTTACATTTTGATATGCAAACTCATGAAAGATCCTATAGACATTGTTTATTAACTAAAACAGTTCAACCTTTGACCTTTGCCATGCCCCAAAGTGATATGCATTGTGTTGCACAATTAAGGGCAATGAAGGAGAACCAATGTACACTTATTTGCAAAATGTATGAATCTGCATGAAATTGACAGCAGACATAAAGCTGGATGTCAGACTACAGCAGTACAAGAACCTATCATATCTATATTCCTTTATGATTTACCTTGGTGCATAAAAACAAGAACATTCTACCACCTATCATCAAAGACACAATAAAAACCTATAGTCGACTCAGATTTTTGATATCTTAGTCCTACTGTACACATACATGGAGCTAAACGTTTGAATTGAAAGTTAAAACTCCTGTAAAGACAACTCCTTGACATATTTTTATAAGAAATCAAACCACAATCTGTCTTTTGTACAAATAACTTATTCATGTTGTAAACTCTCTTAAAATTAAGATTGTGAATACTGTACTTGTCCAATGAACCATACAGATGTTGAGTGAAATGATTTTTTTTTTACAATACCTGGTCGTTTATAGACAATCCGTACCACATTCCTTGTAACTAGCATAGTAGAACAAGCATTTTTACGATTGTTATCTCTTACACAGAGGGAGACCTCTTTGAACAATCAAACAATACTGATATATATGTATCACATTATAACGGCCACTTTGAAGGGGTAACAATAATCCAACCTTTTAAACAATACCACAATAATCATTCAGATTTTTTGCAATGGTATAGCCATATCTTATACACAAGCTTAGCTTGTACACAGGCTTAGATTATACTCCAATGTTTCTATAATTTAATATATAGAAAAGTTAGATATTATATTATATAACCTCCAATTTTCTATAGTGTAAAACATTATTCTATACACCTGCTACATATACCCCTAAACTAGCTATCACAGCTAGCTGGCAGTACATGAATACCAACTATAAGAATCGGTAATATATGCACTGTCAATTATTCAACATAATACAGTGTTTAATTCAAAACTTTAATGTTGATTACTGAATGCATGGTTTCATTGCGGAAATACCAAAGATGTTTCCTTGTTCATCATAAAACACGATTTCCTGGTAGGATATATATCATACCTTAATTTAAAACCTTGGTTCTGACAATCAGATTGCAACATACTCAACTTTAATTATTTTGTAAATATTGAATAAAATATTTCCTTCATCTTCATTTGTTACATGAAAGGTTGATGATTTGTGATATAATTGTAACTACTTTAGAAACAGTCCTCATATCACCCTGACTGTTGCGAGAACATTAACTATCCTCTAAGAACAAGCATTCTCTTTATGACACAAGTAAGACATTTTTTCCTCCTGATAATCTTGTCACATTCCATCTTGTTTGATATTTTTCCTAGGTTGAATTATTATTGTCCAAAACAAAAATCTATTGATGACAGTTCTGTGTCTTTATGTAATTTTGAAACAGCTTTTAATGATTCACCCTCTCTCTGGACCACTATTCTGATATGTTCAAATCTTCAGAATGAGCTGGAGAGAATTTCTCAGTCTTCAAAAGTCAGTATATTCAGGAAGGGGCTCACTACAATTTTTATCAAATAACATCTTAAGTGTCCATTTATGCCAATGATGGTTGTGAAATTAAAGATATAGATAGTTTTAGTATCATTTCAAGATCCTTAATGTTGGCATCAGATTTGAGCATATTAAATTGTTTCATCGTCTCTGTAGCTAAATATGGATCAAACCTTAGAGATCAAACTTACTTAGGGAGAATAGCCAGTCAGTAGTTTTAGCAGGAGACACATTCAAAAGAATTTTACAAACCATAACTCATTTTCCTGCTCTCTTTGTGTGTTCTATTTTAAACAGAATTTTAAAATGTCCTGAATTCAATTTTAACCTATACTAAAGTTTGGTACAACTTACAAACTTCCATGGAATATTCATCCAGTAATTGAGAAAGAGCGCGTTTATAATAATATACAAAGAGAAAAGGAACACAGAAATAATTGTATTTTGTACCTGAAGGATGAAGGTATTTACCACTGTAGTTAAACCGGCTGTACACACAACCGCAGGTAAAACAGGTCAAACTTGTTACAGAGTGTAGGAAGTCTACATACAAATTCAATAACCACATATAACACTCATTTTTAACAAAATAAAGCCCCAGGTTTGTAGAGGATTGGTTATACTTACTTCATACTGGTCCAGGAAGCAGAATCCTACACAGGTGTCATCCCACTAACGAACACAGGTAAACATGTAGGGTTCAAAGGGCATCTGTCATATCCATGTCAGACATGTAACCCCATCATCATAATACCACGGACAACCCAACAGTTAAAGTACTAGTTGGTATAATCTCAGGTGAAAATATACATCATTGTGTGTAGTTAAATATCAGAGGTAATGATCCCATCAACAAGAATGTAGTCTATTTATAGACACTAACATTAAAATCCAGATTTCTCTTCACACCCGAATGAACAAATTGATAATACACCATGCAAAACTTCCGATGTTTGGTGTAAAATAGCTGGAATGTTAAGAGATTTGTTGACATCAGAAGGTGATATGGAATACATTAAAATGTGGACTGGATTTTACACAGAATGTGGTGTGGCAAGGATATATCTGGGTCTGTAATCAAGTCGTCATGGTAGACGAGGCCCGTTCCTGTCACATCCCATCACAAGGTAGCGTTGACATAATCTACGTATCCTCTTCTGTAAACAAAGGTGTAAAACTCACGAAACATGTCAACAATGCACTAGTACACCGCACACGACAGGTAGAACACGCCTCCACAACCGTTGGTCATCAGCTTAAAGCTATATCATTGACACAGTAATCCACCCTACAATACAGTACACCTATAACACTTCCAACAGTTGACCGAAATTCTCTTTAAATATTTCTATTATCCTGTTTGAGCATACAAAATCAGTTCGATTTAACTTGGAAAATAAAACAATACATACTTAGAATTTTAAAACTGTCAGTGTGCAGGCCTTCAATAGATGTTTCCTACAGAAAGAAAGTTTTTATTGTAAAAGTGTCAGGTATTCTCAAGTTGACATAAACACAACGGTCAAACAGGTACAATGTGTGTATAATATTTGTAGAGTGTAATTAATACCTTCCATAAAACTGGGACAGGTGTGAATTGGTTTAATGGTCAATTCTCCATCAGGTATGATATGTTTGACCACCACGGTCAATTTAAAGGGTTTTACCAGTTAATAGGCCATATTGCATTGTTAGCTTAATGATAATGTGTCAAAAGGTTTCACTAAAATACTGAAACAATATTTGGAGTATCAAATGGATAAAGCATAAATTAAAGGGTCAATGCTGTTATGATCAAATATTACACTGTCAATGGAGCTGAAACCCTTAAATCCTAGATGTTTAAGTCTGAAGCATGCTTAGATAGTTCAATATATATTGTACCTCAATATTTTCTGGCCACTTTTCCTAAATCGGCCACAATACACACACATGAGATCAGTTTGTGACCTTGAATGAATGAATATTTGGTCCAGGATATGTATGAAGGCACTGTGTTATGAAGTTCCAATAAAACAAAAAAGACAAGCTGGCTGGTGATGGTGTAGAGTTGAGAAAGCAGATTTATACTACTGTATACCCTGAAGCCTTAAGTACCTGGTAACTGCCCCAAATTGATTTACTTTGACATTTGATTACATTCGTTGTGACCTATGACCTTGAGTAAAACAAATCATGCACAAAGATGTCTTGATCACTGATAGTATGAAGTTATAAAGTATTAAACTTGAAGCATCATGATAAATTCAAAATTAGGAGCTACCTTACAGACAGGGTCGCCTTGTGAGAATCAATCACGGAGCTACTTTCTGATAGATCCCACAATATAAAAAGAGATACTGACAAAATCTTAAAAACACTTCCTAAATGGTGCATTAAATAATTCATTATATGAATAGTCAATCTTACACCCGCGACTTCATATAGGGAATTAATTAAACCAATTCAATTATTTGATATGCCATAAGCCTTAAGGCATATTATAACATCTAAGTATAAATTTCATACTACATAACCACAAATTTAAGATTCTTTTTATCACAACTTGCATTTATGGGAATTAATGTCATTGGTAAAATCATTCAACATATCAGTAAGGCAAATTTCAACTGGGATTGTATGTTTTTCTCTGCAGAGACAACCGTTCAACCTCACCAATACATTGTGATGTCATAAAATATTTGTGACATCACAAGAGCGATATTACTGTACAAGTGTGTCGTACAATATTTATGACATGGCCGTATGACAAGCCAGTTATGTGATAAATCACATTGCAAATAAACATTTAAAATTAAAAGGATTAAAGGGGAACTATTGTTATCACTATTCTACAAATTAAAATGATTAAAGGGGAACTATTGTTATCACTATTCTACAAATTAAAAGTATTAAAGGGGAACTATTGTTATCACTATTCTACAAATTAAAAGTATTAAAGGGGAACTATTGATATCACTGTTCTACAAATTAAAAGTATTAAAGGCAAACTATTGTTATCACTATTCTACAAATTAAAAGGATTAAAGGGGAACTATTGTTATCACTATTCTACAAATTAAAAGGATTAAAGGGAACTATTGAAATCACTATTCTACAAATTAAAAGGATTGAGGGGGAACTATTGTTATCACTATTCTACAAATTAAAAGGATTAAAGGGGAACTATTGTTATCACTATTCTACAAATTAAAACATGACACAGTCTATTTTGTTTTCAATAATTTATTTTTCAGAAGAGATATTTATTATCATCACTGACAAGGTTGGGGCCCTGGAGTCATTTTCAATTAGAAATGGATGTCTGTTCACAGGAGGGCTCTCTTCCATGATCATTTGGCTTGAATAATTCTTTTTCTTAAAATCTAATTCCTTCACTCATTCATTCTTTTCATTCATTCCTCAATCTAGTCAATTTTTATTTTCAGAATTATACATTTTGTATATATATATATTGCATTATACCCAACAGTTACATTTACAAGTACATATATGCACAAACATACAGATATTTCCATGACAATTATGGATTAATTATCAACATACTCCGTTTTACAGAAACTTTCATCATGTATTTTCAGTTTTTCTACACTGTAGTTTATTATAACTTTAAATGTTGGTTGACATTAAAATCAAAAAAATTAATTCAACAGATCAAAACAAAGTACTTAAATATGTTATTGTGTATATATAACGTACACACATATATATAAAATAAAATAATTACAAGGTAAGTATGACCCCTACAGATCAAGTAATACATAAAGAAAAAGGGAAAATTTCATCACATTTTTGTAATTCTTCAGATATATATATTCATCATTTTCATTTTAAACCTATAGCAATCTTTAGTTTTCCATTAAATAATATGTACAGATGAAACTTTAAGTGAAAGATTGGAATTCTGATAATTATTCATGTAAAAAAAGTTTGAAAATCTAATTTCTTTATGAAACATAGCAAAGCTCTCACAATTCTAGGACCTTAAAAGAAGATATCTACCCCAAAACAGTTCAAAATTGCATGTGTGGCCTTTTTGTCTCATTTCCAAACCTCAATCCTATCAAAGTGTTTGTGCCTCCATTTGAAACTTAACATTAAAGTTACATTTTCAGGATTATTCCCAAAAAATTTGGCGGCCAGTTTTTAGGGTTATTTTTGAGTATGAAGGAGTCAAACTTATCAACTATGTAAAAGTGGGATGGACAATATACCTAAATGTACAGTGACATTTAGAGGTAAAGTGGAAATCTGACACTTGCATGCTTCCTGTTGGCATTACCTCCCTTTAAACAGATAATGAATTAATAATTGTGTGATAAAAATTGGTAAAATGTCCCAAGTACCTGTTCATAGAAGAGATTGGTACCAGGTAATGTGGAAATCTTTTACAAAGGAGATTAATATCACAGTAAGGTAGCATACAGCCTTAACATTATTATCACAAAATCATGGATGATTCTGGACAAAATGTCAGTGAGCAAAGAATGTAGTTGGAATATGATATATATAGATTGCTGATACTATATAGTTTAATTATCAAATTACCTAGCAACTTTGAGACTCCAAAAATGCAATTAATCATTGTTTTTGTTCAGAGTTTTCTAGTGTATAAAAGTATTGTCCTGGGAAGAGACACATTTAACTCATGTATTTAAGTAATCCTCATGTCCCAGATATGCCACAAAATAAATAATGTCACTACTGAAGGATTTACTTTCATTATATACAATGCCCCAAACCCCTAGATAGAAGGAACTACATATACTTTAACAGAAATAGATGTGTGTTATCAGTTTGGACATTTGAAGTGTTCAATTCTCTATAATTTTCTGGACAGTGAATATGTATACATCAGGAAGACAGGTATAATGTATATGTAGTTATTATTTCATAATTTGCTATATTTAGACCAGTGCTCTACCAAATACATTTTGATGAAATGTCACTTTTCAGGCAAATAGGACAATCTTAACAAAATAACAAAATGGCTGTAACTAAATTTGTATTTGTTACATGTTTTTAAAACCGATTCCATCAATCCTTCTTTGTTTTAAGGACAATTATCTACACTGACACATGCCTGCATGAAACACCATATCGGCACATTTCCTCTTATACAGGATTAGGAAACATTTACAAAGGATGAATCACTCTATTTACTGAAGATGCGTCATATCTTCAGGTAAAATAATTACCTGGTTCATCAAAAGTGAAATGCTAAAATGGCAGATAAATCAAGACTGCTTTTAACACAGCAATTAACAATTAACCAAGCGCATGATTAATAAGTATAAATTACTGACTGCCTCCGCTAGGGATCAAACTGGGGACCTGCTGGCTTACTAGTCTTACGCTCCACTGATTGAACTAAAGGGAAGATAAGCAACCAAGATAGAGAGAAGATCTCTCTATCCAAGTAGTATATTGCAGCTAGCATTTACCAGGGTTACACATGTACAGCTAATTAAACCATTATTTATCAGTAAGTATTATACCTGTAACAATATTAAGATATCATTGGGACCTTAAATGGACAAGTACAGGAGAAAAGTAGATTTCATCTATCAGAATTTTTTATCAGAATTTGTTTGTTTGGAGAATTTATCATCCCATGGGTCAATTTTGAGGTGAGGTTTAGGGTTCCTTGTTGTAGTTGGTGACCACATCACTTAACGACAAACAGGAGGCCCATCACATGCCATCCAGAGCAATACAGGGTAAATTGTCTTCATCAAGGACACAACCATGACAGCACAGACCTGTCTCTTTCTCAGTTTCCTGAGAAACACAAATTTATACGAATAGGGATGTGAAACTATGCACCTCAGAAAAATATTGCTCTATGCTCAGGATTTTGGCTCTATAGGTCATAATTATAATGTGAATGCACTTATTTTGGCAAAATAAGATTTTAGCACAAATCCAAATAATACAAGATTAGCGTCATGATGACGACAATCAGCATAATTATAATTTAGTGTAAGGCTGAAAGCAAGAAAAATTGTTAAAAAAAGATTACAACTAAAATATGTTGTAAGCATATTTGAAGTAGTTAGAAATTGCCATTTTGAAGGAAGAAAACAATAATAGATAAGTATTACATTATCATCAGAAATGATAATATATAGTACAACAATCCCGACTTTTAATTTGAATATTTTTTTCTCTGACTCAAAAACTGAAAACAGAAAGTCCTTAAATATCTAGTACATGGAGTTACAAAACTGACCTAATACTTACAGCAGCAAATACACAAAATAAAAAAAATAATACAACATAATTTCATTATTTCAAGGTCCATACCTATTCACAAAAATTAAAAAGAAGCTACTTCATACAGCTCTACAAGCTAGACAGCTTACAACAATGTTCCTGTTCCAAACTTTGAATAACAAAACTAAGATAAAGTTGTGATGTTTTGTGTTTTGGCAGTGTATCATCTATTCAAATATATATTGAATAGTGCTTATACATTATACATGTCTATGGAAGAGTTATTCCCTTTAAACATGAAATAGAATTAATAACTGCATGACATTTTTAATCAGTAACTAACATTCACATTCATATAATTAACTCATGAAATATACAGTTTCTTACAGCAGAATTCTTTTGGAAAGGAGGTCATGTCGCAATAAGGTACCATACACCCTTAACACTTCTCAAACAATTGAAGGAACTGAACACATCAAAAATCTTCAAACGTGACTTTCCTACTGTAAAGAAATTTCCAGTTCTTTTTAAAGTTTTCAATACTTTTGTTACTTGCAGCATTTCCTTTGTACAGGATACAGATAAAAGACATCCAAGCCAATTGGTGATCACACAAGAAACTCATCCTCACCGAGTGACTGTTCGGTTGACAAATCGTCAGGATACTGTGGTGGTGGATTTGGCATCAATTCAACTGGCTGACAAACGGCCAGATTTAATGGCCGTTCCACTTCCAATGGTAGTTTTGAAATCCTCAAAGAAGTGTCCATGGATTTTGGATTACACGACTGGTAAATGGCACCATCTAATGGTAGGTTTAATGTCCTACAACCAGAGCCCTCTAATGTCCCACAACTTGTGTCCTCTAATGTCCCACAACTTGTGCCCTCTAATGTCCCACAGCTTGTGCCCTCTAATGTCCCACAGCTTGTGTCCTCTAATGTCCCACAGCTTGTGTCCTCTAATGTCCCACAACTTGTGTCCTCTAATGTCCCACACATTGTGTCCTCTGCTACAGCTTTTAATGTCCCACAACCAGAGCCCTCTGTTGGTGATTTTAATGTCCTACAAATAGTCCCCTCTGTTGGTGATATTAATGTACCACAACAAATACCCTCTGATGATAGTTTTAAGGTCCGACAACAACCATCCTCAGACTGAGGTCTGAATGGTTGAAAAACAGTGTTCTGTGTGGATTCACGAAGTCTTTCATCGTCGTCTGATGAGAATTGCCGAGTACTGTCTGGAGGGAGGTGGATTGTGATTGTCTGAAAAAAAAAGACAAATCATGTGTGATACTTGTTACTTAAAGTTTCTATTCTGGGACTACCATGTAATATAAAAACTTCTAAGAAACTTTCATAGAAACTTGTTCTTGAAAATAAATTGACATGGACATTATATGCCAGGCTCTGACAGTATCCTACTTCCTCTTCCTGCATTTTGGTGAAGTTTGGTTCCTGGTTATAAACCATATGACCTTGTTACTTTACTTTGATAACTTCTCTTCAATATCAACACTGCATCATACTCAATAGGAACAATTCAAATTTTCAAAGGTGAAAACATATATGTTCAGATCTAAAATCACTTAACCCCAAATTTGGTAATATAATTGGGTGTAAGATATCATGAAATTGTTTAATTAAATTTAATAATTGAGTTTGAAAAAGTATGAGATTAAGTCCAGTACATCAGAAAATTTGAAGATTTCATAAGTAAAAGTTTAGAATGAATAGGAGTCTTGAAGTCTCACCAAATTGTCCCTCTCAATTTTCTTTGTCTTTGAGAGTAAAATTCAGAAAGACATTCAAAATTAAAACTTGTTGAATACAGGGCATACAATATTACAGACATTGCAACATAATTAAATACATTAAGTTTGTTTAGACAGATCAAGCAAATACAGTTTATAGTGCATTCAAAGTACATGAATGCTTAATGGAACATGCCACATGTATCTAAAATGCATTCTCCATGAACATAACAACCATGTCTAGAATTCTGACATTTCTTATTAATTTTCTATACTTAGCACAATGCTCATCATTATGACCTTGACCTTTCATTAAGTGACTCTGACCTTCAATGCTGTCAAAGGATTGTACAAAACACATGCAAAATATTAGCACCAAACAGAGATTTAGATACAGAAGAGCCAAAATTTCTTCTTCTACGACTTACTAAAGAGGGTAATTGGAGTTGGAGGGGTCAAACAAAAAATCTAAAATACATTTTTGTAGGTCAAAAGAAATGTCACAATCTGGATAGGGAGGTGCAAAGACACATAGTTCAGTAATTTCAATAAAATAATTTCCATATATCCAAATGTGACTTTATGTGTTCATTATGCAACGATCACTGTTGGCAGGGCATGGAATGTGAAATTGTGACCTTGACTTTTGGCCTTGAATTTACAGCAAAACTATTATGCACAAATAAGGCTAAATTTAAGACGCTCTATCATGAGTTTTCTCATAAATATCTATAATAAACTTAGACCCTTAGATTCAAGATGGCCACCTGAGGCCATTTCTATTCATTATCTATATCAACATTGAGGTGTTGCTCATCTAGAGCCCAATGCCAACCTTTGAGAAAGACTTGTCCAATATTTTCTCAGATATAGATATAACAGAAGTGTTAACAGATTGTATGTGGATACATGGACCACAGATATGAAGAGCACACATGACTCGATAATGATCATTTTTGAAACGTTGAAATTGAGCGAACGATCACAGTGCCATATGACATACAATATAAGCTTGCAATATCTTGAATAAAAGAGGAGGTTGAGTAGTATAGAACAAGAATACATTGAATAGTACATATAATATGTACCTGTAAATATTGGTCATGAGTTATATTTTATTAGTTAGAAGTGATTTCACCTTCTGTTAGTAGAATATAATTCTATCATAAATGTATCGGAGTCATAATAAAATATAATTATGATATATAAGTATACATGTAAGTCTTATATAATATGAATATATATGGTATTAAATGGTCTGTAATAGTTCAGTAACCTAGTGAAGTTGGTTGATGCTGAGATCAGCAGATAATTGACCTTGACCTATATATGACACAATGACTCACATATTAGGAACTAGGATGTACATTTATAGAAAACAAAGTTTGAAGTGGAGAGGACTTATATAGGCTTGCCTGTTGTCTGATCCGTTTGTTTTATAGCAATAAAATTTGTTGAAATGAAAACAAAGTTTGATATTGGAGACATAGAACTGTGAAGCCAGCATGCTGTCAACAACTCATAACGTATGGATATTTTCATTGGGACATTTTGGTGAAATAATAAAACTTATTTTGACAAGAATTACACATGGTCTCACCTATCACGCTTTGTCAGCTATAACATGTTTTAAGCAAACTCCAAAATTCACTAAAATTTCAGTACTTTTTCCAAAACAATAAAAAAAACTCAACTTAACAATATGGAAACACCTTGTATATGTTATAGACATGTGTAAATATTGATCACTATTACTCAAAATTCAACTGTAATTTTTATCCTAAAAAACACTCTTCCTCAAAAGTGAGAACAAAATATATCTAATATATGATACAATTAATTCCAAGTTGACTAGTAGCAATAAAAACTAAATATCAATTTCTCAAAATCCCAAAATCTAAGATTTTAACCCAAAAATAGAGCAAAAAATTCATATAATCTGTTGGGTACGCATGTAAAGATGACTATAATATAATGCAACTTTATTACATTTTTACCAGTGAAATATCAAAAATTATTCATTCTATAAAAGTGATATTTTTCACTAGTGAAGAATATCATATATCACTTTTGCTGATTTGACCAATCAAATTAATGATTAGAAAATACCAAAATAATTGACCAATCAGAAAGCCCGACATAGATGTCAGCACCTGGACAGGGGAAACTACTTTTTTGTTTACAAATTATCGCTGTAGTCCTAGTTAGCATACGAGGTAGGGTTTTCGTTGATAAAAAATGTAATAAACAGAATATCTAACAGTGTCTTCAGTAAAACCAAATATATTTCACTCGTGGGGCTAATATTTTGATATTTTTCACTCGTGCTGCGCACTCGTGAAAAATATCAAAATATTAGCCCCACTCGTTAAATATATTTGGTATTACTGAAGACACTGTTAGATATCCTCTATATATTCCAAGTTTGATTGAAGTAACATTGATATTTTTTTGAGTAATTAGCTAAACACAAAGTCCAGATTCCCAGCATCTCTAATTTCCAGAGTCACTGGACCATGAAGTGTGGATGATAATCTGTAAATGAAGGCTGAGTTGAAATATCCAATATATGATCTGACTATATACCAAGTTCGTTTAAAGTTGAACTGATACGTTTTGAGCAATGTTCTAAATGCAAAACTGCAAAAACAAAAGAAATGTTAATTGACCCCACCGTCGTTGCTGCCAGAAAAGTAACAGAAATGAGATTATTTCATCTAACAGACTATTAGGTTTGTACATGTATATTTACATATATATCAATGTGGTTATGTGCATCTAGATACATCTAGTACAGACAAGTCACAGAGGTCATAAAACGCACTAAAGTCATAGAGAGTTCACACAGAGGTCATACAGGGTTCACATAGCATATGTTACAACAGCATATAGTATGTTAATAAGGAAAAACAACAAGCATCCAGGCTTATAATACCTTTGACATAAAGTCACAGCTTCATAGCAAAAACTTCTAAAGTTCTTCTTTACCCTAAAAGTGGAATATAAGTTTGTATGAGGTTTCAAACAAACACAAACATTTTCTTCATTGTTAATCAAATTCCATTGGACCATTTTGTTTTCTGCTGTTCTAGTAATATATAAACTGAATGAACATGTATATGTCCACAATGTTTTATCCCTTAACTGGTATAATGACAAACAAATTGTCAATCCAAACAAGAAGCCCCGACTACGTGGCAGGTCACAAACAAAAGCAAAGCTCTTCTTATACTCTTGAATACAAAAATTGAGATGGATCAAGATAAATTGTTAAGTACTTCCAATGCAAAAGGTGCAATATAACTCTGTAGGGAGTCACCAAGCTGAGCATGCTTGTTTAACATGGTGAAACTGTATCAAAAATGTGAAGTTACAAATGGTTCAGACAGATTTGCACTCGGAAATCTACAGAAACATGAAACAGACAGGGATTTGAACCTGAAACTCTGACATTTTATATAAGGACTAGAATTTGAACCTGTAAGTCGACTGCAACTTGCACAGAGAGCTCTCCCTGACCATTAAACAAACAGGGATTTGTACCTGGCACTATTTGACCTCTAAATAGACTATAATTTGAACCCAGAGTTCTCTGACCTCTAAATAGACTGTGATTTTAATCCAGAGCTTTCTAACTTCTTATCATATTGAGATTTGCACCTTGTCAGCTCTCTAACCTCTTAACATACTGAGATTTGCACCTTGAGCTCTCTAACCTCTTAACATACTGAGATTTGTACATGTTGTGCCCTAACCTATAACAGTGAAATACACTGGGTTACTAGCAGCTTAAACTGATGTTACAGCCAGCAATTATACAACAAAATCCTTTTTTACTGTTTTTCTACAAACTCATTGGTGTGTAACATTACCAGGGTAGAACAGGGAGAACTCTAACTTGTGGAAGCTTTAGACTACAAATCAATTATGGGAACTACCATAGCTATTCTGTCCAGTACACTAGAGCCAGTGAGAGCAAACTTGAAACTGTCAAAATCCAAGTTCTTTTAATGAATTTCAAAATGAAATATACCCAGCTAGAGACCAATAAGAACTTGTCTACCAGGGAATTTGCTTATCAATTTTGGGAAAGGTCTGTCAAAATGAGGAGTGTTTAAAACATTCCACAATCAGCTGATGGTGACTTAACAAAACAGAACAAAACAAAAGAACAATGAGAGAAAGTGCACCTTGAACTTGTTTCCTCGTTTAATCACCAATGTGACTGGCCCGGCTTGGAGGGTGCGGAACACTTGGTATGCATCCAGTAAGGTAATGTCCTGTAATGATCGCCCCTCTGCCTCCATTATCATATCTCCTTTCCTGTAAATATAATTAATTACTTACTCAGAACTTTAAATTAGTAAGTTTGGTAATATTTGTAAGGGATTTATAAATTCCGCTATATTCCCCCTGTCATTAAATATAGCTAGACTTTAGTCTTTATTACATTCATCCCTTCATTGGTGATTTTTATATACATGTTGTCATTGGTGAAAACGTCATTGAGATTTACTATAGTAATGTACAATAAATATTCTCTTTATGGATTATAATACATGTGATTTGTTTTATGGTTATACTGGGCTAACCATTCTCATGTTTATACTGTAATTTTATATGCATTTTAAAACATCCACTGAAAATATGATAATAAATACATGTATCACAAGTCTGAGTTCATTATCCAATCAACATAAAACATTACTGACCGTAGTCGAGCATCCTTATCGGCCACTGACCCCTGGGCGATGTCCTGGATGTAAATATGGCTGACCCCGTTAGTGTCCCTCCGCAGTAATGATACGCCCAGTCCTATCCCATACTCTGTAAAACAAAGTTATCTCCCTTGTATCATACACTCGATCTGAGCCACATCAAACAAGGTACATCACAATATCCTATTCTCTGTGAAACAAAATTATCGATCTGAAATGGGAAATAAATCTTTTATTCTTGTGAAAAACAAGAGGCTTAGAGGGCCTGCATTTCTCAACCGGATATTTCTGTAGTGCTAGCAAAATACTCTCAATTAAGTTATGTTACAAATATTTTCCTACTTTTGAGCTGCCTTTCCTAACAATAGTTCAACCCAAATGTGGACCAAATCCTGCCAATCTTGAAGAAGAGGATAGATTTTAAAGAATTTGCTATATTTCCCACATTGGTTGGGTTGCTTGGTTTATCGTCACGTGAAAAGCCGGGGGCATTTTGAGACAGGGTCTACTTGAAGTAGTTGGTGACTACCTCACTGAACAACATTGGACAGGCCCGTCGCATTCCATCAAGAGCGATTAGAGTTAAGTGTCTTGCCAATGACACAACCATGATAGCAGACCAGTCTGTTTCTCAGCATCCCAAGAAACATAAATCGACAGCGGTAGGGAGTGTTGAACCATGTACCATGTATCTTCAGAAGCCATATGGCAGAAATATATTTATCTGTTCAAGATTTTGTCTCTGTAGATCATATACTGTAAAAGAACTTAATTTGACACACTGAATTTCAGCACGAATCCAAATCCCTATCAGGCCTCGTTCTTCTTGCCCTAGTAGTCAAAAGTCTGTTTAAACAACATTGGATTTCCTTTGCCCAATAATGCTACTGATTAATTTTATCAAAATCCATAAAATAATAAAATTTTTATTTCAAATGTCTAAATTGTTTTCACAAGATTGCATGAGATTTGGCTATACAGAGCGATCACATAATCATAAAGTCAGTTGTCAAAATGATGTCTTTACATGAACACCTTTCTCCTTGGAAAATGTAATAAACATCAATTGAATAGGAGTACTTATAATTTTTAAAGTTTTTAACTTTAATAATTACATTTTCTTTTAATTGGAGATGAACCTTAAACCCAATTTATCTGACCCCACAAATCGAATTATTAAATGAATACAACCCAATATGGATCAATAATGAGAAGGAAAATGGTAGTGAAAGTCAGTGTCTGAAGCATACTTATTGGTAATTCTATAGCCAGAAGGCCTATCTTCACAATTTTACAATCTATAATTACTTTAATTTCTGTACAATCAAATAAAAATATCCTGAAACATGAAGTGAAACCTACAAGGTCAGTAAAGCTAACACATCCTACCTTTGTACAGGGTGATATAATCAAGGTCAGTAACACTAACATATCCTACCTTTGTGTAGAGTGATATAATCAAGGTCAGTAAGGCTAACATATCCTACCTTTGTACAGGGTGATGTATCAAGGTCAGTAACACTAACATATCCTACCTTTGTACAGGGTGATATAATCAAGGTCAGTAACACTAACATATCCTACCTTTGTACAGGGTGATATAATCAAGGTCAGTAACACTAACATATCCTACCTTTGTACAGGGTGATATAATCAAGGTCAGTAAACTAACACATCCTACCTTTGTACAGGGTGATATAATCAAGGTCAGTACACTAACACATCCTACCTTTGTACAGGGTGATATAATCAAGGTCAGTAACGCTAACACATCCTACCATTGTACAGGGTGATATAATCAAGGTCAGTAACACTAACACATCCTACCTTTGTACAGGGTGATGTATCAAGGTCAGTAAGCTAACACATCCTACCTTTGTACAGGGTGATATAATCAAGGTCAGTAAGCTAACATATCCTACCTTTGTACAGGGTGATATAATCAAGGTCAGTAACACTAACACATCCTACCTTTGTACAGGGTGATATAATCAAGGTCAGTAAGCTAACACATCCTACCTTTGTACAGGGTGATGTATCAAGGTCAGTAAGTCTAACACATCCTACCTTTGTACAGGGTGATATAATCAAGGTCATTAAGCTAACACATCCTACCTTTGTACAGGGTGATATAATCAAGGTCAGTAACACTAACATATCCTACCTTTGTACAGGGTGATATAATCAAGGTCAGTAACGCTAACATATCCTACCTTTGTACAGGGTGATGTATCAAGGTCAGTAACACTAACACATCCTACCTTTGTACAGGGTGATATAATCAAGGTCATTATAACACTAACATATCCTACCTTTGTACAGGGTGATATAATCAAGGTCAGTAACACTAACACATCCTACCTTTGTACAGGGTGATATAATCAAGGTCAGTAACGCTAACATATCCTACCTTTGTGCAGGGTGATATAATCAAGGTCAGTAACACTAACACATCCTACCTTTGTACAGGGTGATATAATCAAGGTCATTATAACACTAACATATCCTACCTTTGTACAGGGTGATATAATCAAGGTCAGTAACGCTAACACATCCTACCTTTGTACAGGGTGATATAATCAAGGTCAGTAAGCTAACACATCCTACCTTTGTACAGGGTGATATAATCAAGGTCAGTAACACTAACATATCCTACCTTTGTACAGGGTGATATAATCAAGGTCAGTAAGCTAACACATCCTACCTGTGTACAGGGTGATGTATCAAGGTCAGTAACGCTAACACATCCTACCTTTGTACAGGGTGATATAATCAAGGTCAGTAACACTAACATATCCTACCTTTGTACAGGGTGATATAATCAAGGTCAGTAAGCTAACACATCCTACCTGTGTACAGGGTGATGTATCAAGGTCAGTAACGCTAACACATCCTACCTTTGTACAGGGTGATATAATCAAGGTCAGTAACACTAACACATCCTACCTTTGTACAGGGTGATATAATCAAGGTCAGTAAGCTAACACATCCTACCTTTGTACAGGGTGATGTATCAAGGTCAGTAACGCTAACACATCCTACCTTTGTACAGGGTGATATAATCAAGGTCAGTAACACTAACATATCCTACCTTTGTACAGGGTGATATAATCAAGGTCAGTAACGCTAACACATCCTACCTTTGTGTAGGGTGATGTATCAAGGTCAGTAAGCTAACACATCCTACCTTTGTACAGGGTGATATAATCAAGGTCAGTAACACTAACATATCCTACCTTTGTACAGGGTGATATAATCAAGGTCAGTAACACTAACATATCCTACCTTTGTGTAGGGTGATGTATCAAGGTCAGTAAGCTAACACATCCTACCTTTGTGTAGGGTGATATAATCCAGGTCAGTACATGTTTCTGAGATTTTATCACCATGGAGATCTTTTTTCTTGTCTTCATTATTGTTTCTGTTAGTACCAGGAGGCTTCAGAAGATAACCACTAGAATTGTCATAAACAGTAAAGTTGTTCCCACATTGACCGACATCAATCTTGGAAAGGTCATTGATACTTCCGTACGGAGAATGACCCTGGAGTGGACACTGGACTTCCGTCCGATGAGAAGTCTATGGGAGTCACACCTCCAGACCTTATAGATGGGCTGTTAAAATCAAATGATGGAAGGTTAAGTCTTAATTAGCAGTTAAACAAGTCAGCAGTTTAATGCTTATTGTGTATTGTTTGACACGGTGTGGAATTAGTCAAGGTTACATTCATAGTTTAAAGAAATAATCTCTACAGGTTCACTTCACCATAAAGAATCATACACAATATGCTCTGGTACATTTAACTTTAAAAAGTATTAGCATTATTATACACTGCAGGATTCACATATAGAATAAATTTCATGCCATAACCAAAAGTTCCTCGTGTATTAAGTGTTGTATATAATTTCATCACCTTGTTGACCTTGACCCAATCCTGTGACGGTACGTCAGTGTTACTGGACCCTTCTTTAGCTTACGAAATTTGCCAAGGGCATCTTTGTGACTAAGTCCAGATAAAGAGTCCCCATTCACCTCCAGTATCTCATCACCTGACAAAACAAAATTGATATTACTTAGTGAAATACAGTATCTCCTGACCTGACAAAACAAAATTGATATTACTTAGTGAAATACAGTATCTCCTCACCTGACAAAACAAAATTGATATTACTTAGTGAAATACAATGTAAGAAGTAGGCAGCACATCATGCTAATGCTTATAAAGCTGCAGTAAAATTTTGCTTCATTGAGGTTAATGGGTCATGGCCAATCCATTTAAAAGTATAGTCACGTTATAGATATTTGTGATGCTTCATCTCCAGAAATTCAGGAGTTGTAGTGTTGAAGAGCAGTGTGTACAGCAGTTTTGTACCTCTGACTTCCTATTTGTGACCTTGGCCTTTGGGTAACACTCCTTAATTGGTATGTAAAACAACAATGAATCAGAAGGTAAATGTTCATTTATTAAGCATAAATGCTCCCTGTTTTCAGCTCATGTGACCAGTTATCAGTGTTGAATCTGGTTATGTAGCACATTTTAATCAACATGTAATAAATTCAAACTGTAGCCAATATATGACAATATACCATATTACATGTATATATATCTTTGTATAAACCTTTTTTTATATATTACATTCTACGTGCATTCATAGCAAGATCTGATAAAACATAACTAAAAGCCCCACAGGCTAACTGCCGTGATACCTCCACCCACTCACTGTTCAAAATTAATTAAATTTTGTCAATAGACATCATTACAACAAAGACAGATCCTCTATATAGAGTGAATAACAGTATGCGTATGTGATTGGTTTGGAAAGATATACTGACAAATTACATGCACAGATAAGAGTCATACAATGTAACTCAGAAATAAGAGGCCCAGAGGGTCTGTATAGTGCTCATATGAATATCTAAGCAATACTTCCCTTATTTTCTTATCTAAACTGCTTTTATAAGAGGAGAAAAAACATTGATATTTTACCAATTATTGTTAACCTTTGTCCCTTATGAATACTGGAAGTTAATCTTTCCCCTGAACATGATACTCTTCATAACACACCCAAATACCATTGTTTTTTTTTTTATCTTACACGTCTTCAGGTGATGCAGTTTAACTTTATATTACATTTAGGGTAAATCTTGGCTGGACATTAGTATCCAGAATTAATTATATGAAATGTTTACAATCTATTATCAACTGATTCAAATATTAGAATTTCTAACCTTCCTTTATGGAGCCATCTTCATGTATGAGGCCACGAGGTAGTATTCTTCTTACAAATATTCCGATATTGCCTTTCTCCGAGTCACTCCCACCAACAATAGTGAAGCCGAGTCCCTTCCCCCTCACCCCCTTGTTGATTGTCACTGTCTGTGGTGCCTCGAACCTCCATCGCTTTCTACCAGTCACCTTTTTATCCAACAGCTCTTTTTGGTCAGAGCTATCAGAACACAGGCCATCAGTTTTGAACTTCTGCAAGATTTTAAGCATTATTTAGCAAATGTAGTGAAATATGTTCAAATATAGTGAAAGACTTTTTACTATGATGAAATAGACTTGGTAAAACAATCTCAACTTAAATTCAAGGTAGCGTATATCCTGAAGAAAATATTACCTCAAAGAGTTCCTCCCACTTGATGAATGTTCCATGAGGTGTCTGAGCAGTTAATTCTGGCACTGCCTTGTCACCACTAAGACCACCATTACTAAAACCAGATTGGTCTGCCGGGTCACAACCGGCATCAAAGGACTGACTGGTAGTCAACATGGAATTCTGGCAGGGTGTGAGACTGGAGTACGAACATGATACAGAGGAGGCTATGGACGCTGCCTTCCTCACCTAAGAATGTCAATAACATACGTAGGTACAGTAGGTGTGTAAAGACGGAGCAATGCAGATCTACTGACCAATGGTCAATACCTATACTAATATTAATATATCACATATAAAAGGCTTAGCGATGTCTCATAAGGTGAAATTCTTATGAATATGTAACTTAATCAAGATATATATGACAAAGCATTTCTGTGAAATAGACAAGTATAAAGGTTTCAATAGTTCTACATTATGAACTTTGACCTTTGTTTTTGTGGCCTCTTTTTGGTTATGACAACTTTCATGTTTGTCAAAAATGTTGCATTTGGGCAGTTCAGTGTCGTTATTTGCAATTGACTCTAACTATAGCCTCACCTTTGTAGCCACGACAAGCTGTACCAGTTTAGGAGAATTACGGAGGACGTCCACCGCTTCAGTGTGAGTCAAGCCAATCAGAGATTTACCATTGATCATCAGTAACTCATCACCTTTCTTTAATCGACCATCCCTGGAAAACATTTTACATATTTTCATAAAACATTCAGTTGTTCCAATCAGCCTCATAATTAAACATGCATAGCCAATGATAACGAGAAACATATATATGAAATCTATTTTCAGTATCTTTTTGAAGAATAATGATGCAACAAATTTTAACTACAAAAGATAAAGATGGCCACTTGTCAACAATCTGGTTCTTTTGACCAGACTTATCTCCTTCTTGTAATTGTAAATATCCCACAAGTAACAACTGTTACATGTCCTAATCCTAGTTGGCTGCTTCTCTGTCATTTTCTGTTTTCTGTAATAGGAAGGGGTAGTGAAAAATGCCCTGCCCTGCGCTAGGGCTCAACCTAGTGACCTCGATCTTGCTCTTATAGCAAGCATCCTACAACTAGGCTAAAGGGAAATTCCATCTAGCCAGAGCTAATAAGGTGACCTTATACCCTCCACTTTTACAATGCTCCCTTGGAATCCACAACCCAGGTTCTATAATATTTCCAAGGAAGTCTCACAATTTCCTTGGTTTCAATTGGAGTGGTCAACGGTACCAAATCTGTCATAGGAAGGATCGAGTAATGAATCCTACCACTAGGCTAAAGGGAAATTCTCACTAGCCTGAGTTAATAAGGTAACCTTTGATCTCCACTTTTACAGTGACTCTTGGTTTATTTTGTTTAACGTCCTATTAACAGCTAGGGTCATTTAAGGACGTGCCAGGTTTTGGAGATGGAGGAAAGCCGGAGTACCCGGAGAAAAACCACCGACCTATGGTCAGTACCAGGCAACTGCCCCACATAGGTTTCGAACTCATAACCCAGAGGTGAAGGGCTAGTGATAAAGTGTCGGAACACCTTCACCACTCGGCCATCATGGCCCCCTTACACTGACTCCCTCTTTCACTCCTTTTACATTTCTATATTAATTCTGATAGTTGAACATGCACATCTAAGGGCCAAAACCAACTGTTTAAATGAAATAGAAGAAAGATACATCTTAAAGCCATAACAACAACTGACTATGTAACTGATGACAAACAACACGCAGACAGAGGAGGAGTTGGACAGTCCACCATTTACGGCTAAAATTAGAAGCAGTAAAATGATACAAAATTTATTGCAATGAGTACAGGATTTCAGCAACAGTTTTGGTATCCTCAATGTTGCCTTACACCATCACAGAATGGGCTGTAACAGAAAGTTAAATGATTACCCCCTCGTATACTTACTTAAATGCAGCCCCTGTTTCCATAACACCAGCCACAAAGATGCCGATGTCTCCCTTTTTGGAGCCCTTTCCACCAGCGATGTGGATTCCTAGACCATTCTCATCCTTCAAGAGGTGCATCTTGGTTACAACTCTCTTCTGTCAGAAAATAAGGCAATGTTTATGAAAAGGTGGGACATAAATGTAATAAGCCTGTACCATTGTGTGATGAAATAATTATACATTTATAAAATTAATTTTCTGTTCCTTAATTTATCTTATCATATTACTGGCCTGTTCTTTCAAGTAATACTGGCATGTCATACGTATTATAAGACATTTTTGTAATAAATGATATTTCACTTATCGTCTTGGTCATGAAAAAAATATTAGAAATTCTTCTGTTGTATGGGGGAAACTAATTTTTGGTTTATTTAATCACGACCAGGAGTTAATTCCATATTACATTGAAACTATTGTAATTTATAAACCATTTCAATATGGATTCTACTCTCAGGTCTGTTCATACCTGTTTACAATTGTAATGAAAAGCCATAATTTCTGTGATCAAACAATAATGCAGACTGTCAAAATGAACAATACCGTGGAAGGGGAAGTAACTCTGAGACAATGAACATATATTTACATACATTAGTACCAGGTATTAGATATAGGTAGGAAACAGCTCAAAAGTGGATTCTTTTTTTTGCCATTATATCTGATGCCGTGTTTCTAATATCTGTTTTTTTACATACACTACCCCATGAAGCTTAGATATTCTTCACAAACATAATAAATAGATCTCTTAAAATTTCCTCTGATCAAATTTGAAAAAAATCTCAAACTGCAATACTGACTATGATAATAAACAGGTTATCAGGTTTCAAAGACGCAAACAATCTATAAAACATTAAAATCATCAAATCAGTTCTATATTCCATTGAAGCAGCACCCTTATTCATGAAATAATTTTAATTTGAAGAAATACGGGCCTAAACACTCCCATACAATGACAAATAGGAAGTGTCAAATTTCTGACATTAAACATTACCTAAGATATCATTTTCTTACATATTGACACAGGTCCTTTTACTTCTTTTTATACATAACCAAACGTGTGTAGGCATTAAAAAGGTCCTGATATTAGGAATGTTCCCAATATCCTATAACCATGGTAATGTGACCCTATCATTTAAGGGTTGTTTATGTCCAATATATGTGTCTGGTTTATAACAGAAGTAGATGTATTCTTTATTGGTGATTACCATCCCATATTTACACACCACATGCCTATGAAGGCTAAATGTTAAAATGGTATATAACCAATTTGCTGTCATTTTGATATAGCAAGTTCTGAAGCTAGGTTATTCACACAACAGCGACAACATAGCTCATAGAGTGGGTTGAAATTCGGAATTAATTTTTTGAATGTATGTTAGAAATAAGAAAAAGGTAGTTGCTGACCTGTATAAAAATATCATTAAGGCAGTAATTTCAATTTCAATTTTTCCATCCTCTTATTTCCAGTAGTTATTGAATCTATTTACCTTGCCTGCAGCAGGAGATGAGTTTGAGAATCCGCTATCTGACCTGGAGCTGCAGCACGAGGTTGGTGTTTGTGACCGCTCGTGATAGCGCCACAAGTTTTTCTTACTTTTCTTTTGATAATTTCTATGGATATTTACCAGTTCTGGATCGGATTTGTAGCTGGACATGTCACTTTTAAAATTGGAATTCTGACTCAAGGGAGACAATCCCTTACCCCTACGTCGTCTTGCCATTTCGGCAGTATTTACATAATCTACCTCGTCATTAGCAATGTCTATGTTGACAGTTTTCCACTGCAGCACATCCTCAATAGCAGATGTACTTTGTGTTCGAAGTTTGTCCACAGGATCTGTTTTCACATAATCTGTCTGAGTTCTACCATTATTTACAGGTTTATTATCACAATGATTAGCCATAAGTTTGGGATGAAGTTTTGATGTCACTAGTGAATCACCCACGGCCTCGGAAAACACATCGTCCAAAGACCCAGTCATTTCATCTGCCGAGTCACACATGGAATTCAAAGTAAAAGTACTGCCATTGTTGCTATGGGTGTTGCCTTGGTGACCATTGATGTATGCTACCTTAGAGAGTTCCTGGGGGATACAGTCAGTGGAATGTGACATTGGAGTGGAGTAACAGGTAGCCCCACCATCAAGCCGAGAGGAAGCTGTTGGCGTGGAACTGCGATGAGAAGAAACATTCTTGTCGTCTGGATAATCAGGCGGTGGAGGAGCAGGACGTTTCTTTCTCCTCCGTAAAGTCATCACCACTTTACCTGATCTCACAGCATTCGCCAAAAGTAATCTGAAAAACACCAATGTAGTTACCATCAAACAGTATAACTCTTTAAAAACACCAATGTAGTTACCATCAAACAGTACAACTCTCTTTAAGTTTTATGAGTCCCTATTTCTGAACAATTCTGAACAAAATACAGGTGGTGATTTCCTCTACTCATTTTTTTTTTAAGAAATTAATTTTATGCCAAACACACTACATTTATACATCATTAATTTTGTTTTAATAGAGAAAAGAATCATTTCATTTCAGTAATGATTACAGTACTGTAGAAAAAGTATTCTGCAATATTTTATTTAACCTGTTAAATTTGATTTTTGTTCCCCTGTCCCAAGGAAGGTCAAAATCCTCTACTGATAGAATGTGGAGTCCATTTGGCCAAGGACATACCCCCAGAGGCCCATGAGAGCATGGAGTATGTTCCAGGTGAGATTTTGTTAATTCCTTTTACTCATTCTAAAGGAAGAATTCCAAATAATAATGTTTGTGTCATCTATTGGGCCACATACCAAATATGTTCCATCCTCATATTGTAAACCCATACAAACCCTGTGAGGCCTCATCATCAATCTCAATGGACAGGATCATATTTTGTTTTCATTCTTTCCCCTACTCAGCCCTGAACCCTTACTCTCAGAACAATATGACTGGCAGTATAGCCGATGGATACCCCTTACCTTATTATTTTAAAATCTGCCAATATGGATTAATAGAAGCACTAAGGTTAACCTTTATAACATTAAGATATATTTATTTAATTGGTTTCCATTCCATGGGACACCCCATTCCCACTGACCTATACAACCTTGTGTCCTTCAGTGTAAAACCTCTCAAATCTTCATCAAACACCTGATCTACAGGCAGTGGTTATCTAGAAAAGAGGATTTTATAGGGGCTGAAAGGCCACCTAAAGCTTGTATTTCGCTCCAGTGGGACAAGAAACTAGTAAAACACAATTTGCATTGGTACTGAACAGTCGCACAAGTGTAATCGTCAATTATTGCACCCTGTACCTGACTTCAATCCTGCTTTCATCATGTAATTTTACAGAAAACACAAAAGAAAGTACAGCTGGAAGGAAACATTTAATCAATATTTCATCTCCGTAACAAATACTGGAAAGGATTCTCGAGTAAGAATGGTAAACACAAATTTGTGTAGGATGTACAGTGTGAGCCAGATGTAATGCAGGAAGCCATGTAATGTATCCAAGCTATCAATATACATTGCCGGAGGCCGATGTTTTCTCTCCATAACACCTGACTATATGATTTCTTGTAACGTTAAAACTCTTACATGAATACAAAAGAACGAAAACTTGTGATATCTTTTGTGTTTAACAACAGAGAATTATGGAAAATCTTGTACCCACTGTATAGGTCCAATTTAACACTGTTGAATGCATATTGTTCTTTGATGGCTCTCCCCATGCTAATTGAATATTCCCCAGCTCAGATCTGGTCAATTAACTATTATGTGTATAGCCTACTGTTACACTCCATAAAACTAAACATTATAACAGTATGGTAAATGTCTTAAAACTTTTGAAGATTTTATTTTTAGATTTTATTGAAAAACCTGATTATCTACATAGATTGATTCTATCATGTGGTGGCTACAATATACACAAACTCTATTTGTTTTAAAATGTTCAAGGACAATAAAAATATTTTTGTCTGAACTTTCATAATTTATTTCAGTCAAAATCAAAGAACACTTACTGTAAATTGGCAAAGAGAAAAGATGCAAATATTGTATAGTATATCAGCTGGTTTTCAGGGTTAGGGACTTTCAGGGGATTAAAGACATCAGAATCGTTTGAAGACGCTAGTATCTAATGTATATCATAGCTCATGATCACTCGCACACCAACTGTCAGTATGGGGGGCTAACATAACCTAGCCAGCACCCTGTCAGCTTGTAGTCTTTAGGGCCTAAAACACTACAGTGACATAAGAGAGATATTTGCAGGAGGCAATATTTCACAGGACATGTTGTCATTACGAGGAAGAATTACTTTCCTCAAGAGTAATAGCAAATTAGCAATTCTTGTGAAAGCAAGCAGCATGTTTTGTTAATATTTTTTTCTGAATCATTATGTGCCTTTCCAGGTTCCACCATGACTGCCAAATTTTAAGTGAGATCATTAAACTGAGGACCACTGGTTTGCAGCCTTCACCCGATTCTCCTTAGCTAATTTATGGTGAGAAGTGACTTTTATTTCACTTGGGTGATATTTACTGTTAACAGAAACCATGATCTTAAAAAATGACAAAAAAACCTACATAAGTAAAATGTTTTGATTTACAGTAGACAAAACACAATATGGCTTTAACAACTCTGTGACCCAAATTTAGACGGGAAATGCCATGTCCAAACACATTAACCAGATACTGTGACCCATCAACTCATTCAAGTTGGCAGCTGCTGCTACCGTATTCTATCTAATGACCTAACAGTATACAAGTTTAAGGTGTCCAATATGGTCTATGTTCTGTGTCTGAAGTAGTCCAGTATTTTTAATCCATGTCTTCTTACATTTATCCTTTAGTATTGTTTTACCTTCATCATCTACAATATTCCTTTACCTTCATCCACTACAGTATTGTTTTACCTTCATCATCTACAGTATTGTTTTACCTTCATCATCTACAGTATTGCTTTACCTTCATCAATGTTACTGTTTTACCTTCATCCTCTACAGTATTGTTTTACCTTCATCCTCTACAGTATTGTTTTACCTTCATCATCTACAGTATTGTTTTACCTTCATCCTCTACAGTATTGTTTTACCTTCATCAATGTTACTGTTTTACCTTCATCCTCTACAGTATTGTTTTACCTTCATCATCTACAGTATTGTTTTACCTTCATCATCTACAGTATTGTTTTACCTTCATCATCTACAGTATTGTTTTACCTTCATCAATGTTACTGTTTTACCTTCATCCTCTACAGTATTGTTTTACCTTCATCCTCTACAGTATTGTTTTACCTTCATCCTCTACAGTATTGTTTTACCTTCATCCTCTACAGTATTACTTAACCTTCATCCTCTACAGTATTGTTTTACCTTCATCCTCTACAGTATTGTTTTACCTTCATCCTCTACAGTATTGTTTTACCTTCATCCTCTACAGTATTGTTTTACCTTCATCCTCTACAGTATTGTTTTACCTTCATCATCTACAGTACTGTTTTATATTCATCATCTACAGTATTGTTTTACCTTCATCATAGGAAGCATTGTTTTACCTTCATCATAGACAGTATTGTTTTACCTTCATCCTCTACAGTATTGTTTTACCTTCATCATCTACAGTATTGTTTTACCTTCATCCTCTACAGTATTGTTTTACCTTCATCATCTACAGTACTGTTTTATATTCATCATCTACAGTATTGTTTTACCTTCATCATAGACAGCATTGTTTTACCTTCATCATAGACAGTATTGTTTTACCTTCATCCTCTACAGTATTGTTTTACCTTCATCATCTACAGTATTGTTTTACCTTCATCCTCTACAGTATTGTTTTACCTTCATCATCTACAGTACTGTTTTATATTCATCATCTACAGTATTGTTTTACCTTCATCATAGACAGTATTGTTTTACCTTCATCATAGACAGTATTGTTTTACCTTCATCCTCTACAGTATTGTTTTACCTTCATCATAGACAGCATTGTTTTACCTTCATCATAGACAGTATTGTTTTACCTTCATCCTCTACAGTATTGTTTTACCTTCATCATCTACAGTATTGTTTTACCTTCATCATAGACAGTATTGTTTTACCTTCATCATAGACAGTATTGTTTTACCTTCATCCTCTACAGTATTGTTTTACCTTCATCCTCTACAGTATTGTTTTACCTTCATCATCTACAGTATTGTTTTACCTTCATCATAGACAGTATTGTTTTACCTTCATCATAGACAGTATTGTTTTACCTTCATCCTCTACAGTATTGTTTTACCTTCATCATCTACAGTATTGTTTTACCTTCATCCTCTACAGTATTGTTTTACCTTCATCCTCTACAGTATTGTTTTACCTTCATCATCTACAGTACTGTTTTATATTCACCCTCTACAGTATTGTTTTACCTTCATCATCTACAGTATTGTTTTACCTTCATCATCTACAGTATTGTTTTACCTTCATCCTCTACAGTATTGTTTTACCTTCATCCTCTACAGTATTGTTTTACCTTCATCATCAACAGTATTGTTTTACCTTCATCCTCTACAGTATTGTTTTACCTTCATCATCAACAGTATTGTTTTACCTTCATCATCTACAGTATTGTTTTATCTTCATCCTCTACAGTATTGTTTTACCTTCATCATCTACAGTATTGTTTTACCTTAATCCTTTACAGTATTGTTTTACCTTCATCCTCTACAGTATTGTTTTACCTTAATCCTTTACAGTATTTTTTTACCTTCATCCTCTACAGTATTGTTTTACCTTCATCATAGACAGTATTGTTTTACCTTCATCATCTACAGTATTGTTTTACCTTCATCCTCTACAGTATTGTTTTACCTTCACGATCTACAGTATTGTTTTACCTTCATCATCTTCATTATTGTTTTACAATCATCATCTACAGTATTGTTTTACCTTCATCCTCTACAGTATTGTTTTACCTTCATCCTCTACAGTATTATGTTACCTTCATCATCTACAATATTGTTTTACCTTCATCCTCTACAGTATTACTTTACCTTCATCCTCTACAGTATTGTTTTACCTTCATCATCTACAGTATTGTTTTACCTTCATCATCTACAGTATTGTTTTACCTTCATCCTCTACAGTATTGTTTTACCTTCATCATCTACAGTATTGTTTTACCTTCATCCTCTACAGTATTGTTTTACCTTCATCCTCTACAGTATTGTTTTACCTTCATCCTCTACAGTATTGTTTTACCTTCATCATCTACAGTATTGTTTTACCTTCATCCTCTACAGTATTGTTTTACCTTCATCCTCTACAGTATTGTTTTACCTTCATCCTCTACAGTATTGTTTTACCTTCATCCTCTACAGTATTGTTTTACCTTCATCATCTACAGTATTGTTTTACCTTCATCCTCTACAGTATTGTTTTACCTTCATCCTCTACAGTATTGTTTTACCTTCATCCTCTACAGTATTGTTTTACCTTCATCATCAACAGTATTGTTTTACCTTCATCCTCTACAGTATTGTTTTACCTTCATCCTCTACAGTATTGTTTTATTAAACCTTCATCCTCTAACAGTATTGTTTTCCTTCATCATCTACAGTATGTGTGTTCCTTCATCCTCTACAATATTGGTTTTACCTTCATCATCTACAGTATTGTTTTACCTTCATCATCTACAGTATTGTTTTACCTTCATCATCTACAGTATTGTTTTACCTTCATCCTCTACAGTATTGTTTTACCTTCATCCTCTTAAGCATTGTTTTACCTTCATTGTCTACGGTATTGTTATACCTTGAAACCATCAATACTACATCTTTTTCAGTGTCAAGAGTTATCTAAATAGTAAATACAATACTTTATGGTCCATGCTGCTTTCATTCTTTCCTGATTGATTATTTTTTGGACTCTGTTTTTAATTTAACATATCAATGTTTTATTAATGATAAAAATATAATAAGCTGAATTTCTTTGCATCAGTGAAGAAGCATTCATTTGTACAATGTATTCCATTTGTACAATGAAAGTAGCAATTGTTAAAAAGGAGTAGGAAGGGATTTAGGAACATCATTAAGTGTTAAGTAGGTTAAATACGGTACTCCTGGTCATGGAGGACACTTTTCCAAATATACACCCTCAATACATCTTTAAGGAGCACATTAATTTTCTTAATAGAAAGTCTGTATTCTTTGCATTTTTTTTTCACTTTAATTTTAAACAGACTTCAACATCCTGAGCTGCTTGAAAGAAATGGGTTTTTACACTTCAAATTGAATTAAAGACTTGCTACTCATGGCAGAGTTCAAAAGAGTCCATCAAATGAAACAAGTAGAGCAAAAACATCACTGGATAAAATCAAAAACATGTTTTTGTGAAAGAATTCCTGAACCAGTGAGACTACCTGATATTGTAGGCCAGCAGCTTACATAATATATAACTTTTTAATACCAGGTATTATAACTGACACCGAGCTAACATACATATATACACATCCCAAACAGGATATATTTATTTATCTTAATTACACTTGATTATTGACCTTGTCTATAAATATCATCTCCTGCTTGAAAAAATGACAAAGCCTGATAAAATGAGAAGGCATAATACACCTGTCTGACCCTATTCAAAACTTCAACTGAAAGAATTGACCCAAATAACTAAAGTCACAAATATGTCAAAAAATAGAAAATACTTTCATACATTTAATCCATATACCAAATTGTTAAACTCCACAGGAATATTCATGTAAAAACGAGGGATAATAAATTATCTGACTAACTGTAAACCACTGAGGAAACCATACTATGGACTATAATTTTGGATAGACGGAGGTTTGGACACAGACAGTATACCATAATACGTACTATATCAAATTTTGGATAGACAAATGTTCGCACAGACAGCATACCATAATACATACTCTCCACACAGCTAAATCTCACAACAAACCACCAAAACCAACAAAAGATGCCTTTTTCACTCTTTCCCTGATAATATAAACCCTATCAATAATGTATGTAACAGAGAACATGGTTAAGTAAATTTCAATCAATGCCACCGCTAGGGTTCAAACCTGAAACCACTGGATTACAAGTCTTATGCTCAGCCGATTGAGTCAAAGAAAAGTTATCTCTAGCCGAGCATTATATTAAAGCTATTATTTCACCAGGGTTACATGTATACCACCCTGAACTGAATATTCATTTAAAAATAGCCACTTCTCTCAGACTATGACCAACAGGAATTGCCTCCGATATGCGTGATAATGCTGAACATTATCTTTCCTAATAGTAATGTTCCTGCCTTTCCAATATAATGTGTAGGCATATACATATTTGCTGGAAATTTGATTGACATAATAGAATGTCTCTGCTTTGAGAGAAATTAAGAAGATCATGGACAAGTTCTACAGTTACTGATTCACTATCAATGTGAAAAAAAATAGTGCAATATGAATACAAAAATGACTTACATGATATTTTATACACACAAATTGTGCTTGTTTACTTAATAAATGTTCCAATCAGAGACATATATATGTCTGCATGTACATAAAGGTTCAGTGTTCCCAAGCTGATACACAAGACCAGCCTTCAGGGGATTGAAACCAACAGATGTATATATACTCTGAATCACTATAAATATTTGGAGTATAAGTAATCTGATATTGACCTTGCTAACAGGATCTGACCAGAGGTTAGGGAGTTGGACAGATAGTATATCTCAGCTTGTAGATAAAAAAATCATTCATAACTATATACTTATGAATAAAACTCAGAGCTGAAGAGTTAAATTTCTCCTTTTCTGTGTATAATCAGGCAATCCCAGGCCATGCACTTAAACATTCCAACAGGTTATCATGAAAAAATCTGTGAAATAAGAGTAGTCAGTCACCTACAGTATAATTCATACTTGTACAAACAATGCATATCATACCAAATCTATTTGGTAGTCTGGCCCTGTAAGGTTGTATTAGTTATGACAGCTTTTCAGGTAGAAGTAAAATTAAGATGCTGCAGAAATTGGGTATATACAGTACATTCCAGTTAATCGGGTAACACTTAATCGGGTATTTCGTTTAATTGGGTAAAATTTCAAAAACCAAAACCATTTTCTCTTAAATCATGTTAAAAAACTTCGTTTAATTGGGTTGGAAAAGTCGTATTTTTTGGTTATTCGAATACGATAATTTGTGTACATGGAAAAGATTAAGCAATAAAGTAATCTCAATGGCAACACAATTATTCTGGTAACTATTCCATGAGACATTCAGTTGAGAGGCTGACATATGATCAACTATTCTGGTCAGAGACTCCAATATTTTGTTAAGATAATCACAACTATTCTGGTCAAGAGGTGAGAGGCTCAACTTTCTGATGCGGGACACAACTTTTCTGATGAGGGACACAACTTTTCTGATGAGGGACTCAACTTCTCTGATGAGGGACTTAACTTCTCTGATGAGGGACACAACTTATCTGATGAGGGACTCAACTTTTCTGATGAGGGACACAACTTTTCTGATGAGAGACTCAACTTTTCTGATGAGGGACACAACTTTTCTGATGAGAGACTCAACTTCTCTGATGAGGGACTTAACTTCTCTGATGAGGGACACAACTTATCTGATGCGGGACACAACTTTTCTGATGAGGGACACAACTTTTCTGATGAGAGACTCAACTTCTCTGATGAGGGACTCAACTTTCTGAAGAGAGACTCAACTTTTCTGATGAGAGACTCAACTTCTCTGATGAGGGACTTAACTTCTCTGATGAGGGACACAACTTATCTGATGCGGGACACAACTTTTCTGATGAGGGACACAACTTTTCTGATGAGAGACTCAACTTCTCTGATGAGGGACTCAACTTTCTGAAGAGAGACTCAACTTTTCTGATGCGGGACACAACTTTTCTGATGAGGGACTCAACTTTCTGATGAGGGACTCAACTTTCTGAAGAGAGACTCAACTTTTCTGACGAGGGACTCAACTTCTCTGATGAGAGACTTAACTTCTCTGATGAGGGACTCAACTTCTCTGATGCGGGACACAATTTTTCTGATTAGGGACACAACTTTTCTGATGAGGGACTCAAACATTTCTGAAGAGAGACTCAACTTTTCTGATGCGGGACACAACTTTTCTGATGAGGGACTCAACTTCTCTGATGAGAGACTTAACTTCTCTGATGAGAGACTTAACTTTTCTGATGAGGAACTTAACTTTTCTGATGAGAGATTTAACTTCTCTGATGAGAGACTTAACTTTTCTGATGAGGAACTTAACTTTTCTGATGAGAAATACAACTTTTCTGATGAGGGACTTAACTTATCTGATGAGGGACTCAACTTCTCTGATGAGAAACTCAGCTCTTCTGAAAAGGGACTCATTTTTTCTGATGAGGGACTTAACTTTTCTGATAAGGGGCTTAACTTTTCTGATGAGGGACACAACTTTTCAGATAAGAATATGAGGTACGTTTTATTTGAACCTCAACCATTCTGAAGAGAGCATGATATTTCATTCAAATCACTGCTTTAAAGGCATAGGATCTGCAATATATAACTTATCTTGAATATTAAACCAGAAATGCAATTTTTGTATGTTGGAAATTGGTTATCATCTGTACAATAATAATGAGTAGGCAGACAACAATTGTCAGTATTTCCTTAATTATGAATGTGAAAACAAAACAATGTAAAATATTTTTAAATTCATATAGTCAACTTAAGAGTCATTTCCAGTAAATTTAAGACCAAAGGGGTGGTGCAACAAAATTTAAGAATGTATTTCAAACAGATGTGAATGCCGGAAATGTTACGGACTATATTTAAATTTACTTACAAACATTTCTCAGATGTTTAGCAGTTTCAACAGCTCCAATAACCTTAACAGCTGTGTGATATATTCTAACCTGAAAGTTTCTCAAGCTTCCATTGATAAACAGTTTTCAAGAAGTCAGGTAGCCCAAATACAGAAGTGATTTCCTCAAGCACTCCTGAGAAAACTGTATGGGGTCTGTAGTTTTTTTAGATTGTGTAAACACTGACACAGCAGCCAAATCCTTTAAATGTGAACTTTCACAGAAAACATTGGTAAACAAGGCTACTTTGACCTTGGAATATTGGTTCAGTCCCAAAAGTTTAGACTTTTTAAAAGATTTTTTTCTAACTAGCAAACAACTTAAATGTAGACAAATTATTGATATCATCAATGAATCATACTGCTGCATAGTGCCACTTACTTTAGTGTGCAGATTGAGGATTTTTTAAAACATAGCTTAAGTCTGTCTGGTTCAAGACAGAAGAAATATGGGGGAAACTCCTTACAAATAAGACGAACAGATTCTGGGCATAAGTACCTAGTCTGTCCTTCAAGACTATATAATTTCAACTTCCATTAAGTCATTTAAAGAAGTGGTATAATTTCCTTCCTGAAATATGAACATCACAAGATCTGCCTATCCTGATCCAGAAACAAAACAAGAGGCCCAGAGGGCCTGCATCTCTCACCTGGATATTTCAGTAATTATGGCAAAATACTCAAATTCATGTTATATTTCAAATATTATCCTACTTTTGAACTTCCTCTCCCAACAATGGTTCAAACTACAGGTGGACTAAATCCTGTCATTATTAAAAAAGAAAAAGTGTTTTTAATTTTTTTTTGTTTTTTTGTTTTGTTATAAATTTCACCATGTTTGGATTTAAAGGATTTACCTCAATTTCCCATTTTGAGTCCCACCCTCCAGCCCTAGGGGAGCTACAATTCCTCTGTTAATAGAACGTTTAGATTTCTTTTTCCCAACAATGCTCCAGAAGTTTCATCAAAATCAATTCAAGCATATTCTGTACTACATGTATTCGAGATTTATAGGATTTACCTCAATTTCCATTATTGGGCCTTGCCTTCGGACCAGGTAAGCTAAAATATTGTTAATAATAATGTTATTACAAAGGGCAATAACTCTGTAAGCTACTGTCGAATAATTACCTTATTTGAACTCATCCCAGATCTCTCAGTTCCATCAAACTTTGTTGACATTAACTCCAGTTATCGAGTTCAATGATAATATTATACAAAAGGCAATTACTAGTCAAATTTAGTCGAATACATGTAATTAAGGTATTTAAATTCAATCATACAGTAAATGGAAAAGTCAGTTTAATTAACAGTGATAACATTTTAAATGAAGAATGATTTTCAAAGACTCTAATATCTAATACGCCTAATCCATAAACTTGGATATCAAACTTTTTACTTGAAAGTCTAAATGGAACCATGTAGTGTAATAAGCAGTATACCAAAAGGATCAATTTTAGGACCACTTTTATTTGTTATTTTGAAAATGACACACCGGGTGTCACAAGTCCCAGAAAGAATATATTCCTTTTTATGGACAATACAAAGGCATTTAGGGTTATAAATGAAGAGCACTACAGTCAGATTTTACAGCAAGACATATAAAAAATTATATGCTCTACAAAAGTGGTCCAAAGTCTGGCAAAATGATGTGCACTATATGAATTTAAATATAAATCAAATAAACTACAACCCCAAGGAAGATTCAGGAGTACTAGAATTTGTGAAAAGAAAATGGCATCACAATAGACAATAATTATCACTTGATAAACATATATGTGAAAAGGTGAATAAAGATTTCGATATTTTTACGGGAACAATAGAACACATGAGTCTGGATAGTTTTAAGTTGTTGTACACAGCTTTGGTTAGACCACATATCGAGTATGTGAATCAAGTTTGGAATCCTCATCTTGAAAAACACATAGAAGATAAAAATGTCAAGCAACAAAACAAGTACGTGGGCTGAATGACTTGCAGATGACAGAAAACTTAATCTACCAACTTTACCATACAAGAGATCATGTGGCGATAAGATAGAGGTCTACAAAGTACTGTCCGGGAAATATGATTGGAAAGTGTCAAGATATTTTTAAACTCAGGGCAGGTTCATCAACACCGGGGCATGGCCTCAAGATCTATAAAAATATTTTGAGATTAAATGTTAGAAAGTATTCGTTTACACAGAGAACTGTCGCTGTATGGAACACGCAAATGGGGGTTGATACTGAGCAATATGCTCAATCAACCTCCTGGATCACAGTTTTCAAGAAGTTGGCAAGTATGTCGTATACAAATGAATTTGCTGTTTATATCGCATACAAATGAATTTGCTGTTTATATTGCATACAAATGAATTTGCTGTTTCTTAAGTGTTTTACCTTGACAATAAACTCCTCTCGTACTCTAGTCTGACAGACATGTGACCCTTGTCCATGTCTAATACTCGATATAATAAGGCTATCTATATACACACTACAGTAATCTGTCCATAATCTAATGATTATTCAGACATTTTCACTCCACATGTTGGGGATGGACACAGACCTGCAATACATCTGATGTAGTCATTACATGGTAAGTAACCACAACCTCCAGAAATCCCTAACTTCCCAACTTTGATAACCAAGTGTGTTTAATAAAATTACTCTCCTGTGAAAAGGAGAGTATCCTACTGAATGAACTAATGTCTCAAGAAGTTGCTAACTTCTCTACCAATTTGTTAACTTACTATCCATCTGGATCTCTAAACAATCGCCATACCAATATGAGTAAAAAAAACATCCTCTTCGGACATTAAAGGTCTGAAGAGCATTACCAGGTAAGCTATGTGGCTTGTTATGGTTTAGAGTTAAGAATTTTTTTCTTAGGTTCAACAATAAAAACTCAGGTATATATTGTATATACGATACAGGTGTGTCTAACCTAAGTTACCCAACAGACAACCAGACATACAACACTGACTTAATCAGCTATCAAGATAGGTAATTAATAGGAAATCTTGGAGGAATCTTGCCCCACAACATTATATCTTTATACTGGTTACATGCAATTTTTAGAGGTATGGCGCATATTGGCCTGTTTCGACCTAACGGTGACCGTTTTCAAAATAAAAAAAATAAATGTTAAAAACTGAGTTTTTGAATACAAATCATAAATCTATAACATATAAAAATTCTTATTTGCGAAAAATTTGTTCACTGCGATGGATATTTCATAAAATGACCGTAAAGTTGCATCATCAGACTATTTGCAACTTTTGAGGGGGGTTTTCCCGCATTCATATCATTTTTGACATAGAGCACATCAGAAGACAAACTTTCACAATAATGTCTAATTTTATTCTATGTACCAAAAGACAACTATAATCATATTCTTAAAAAGTGGTCCTCCGATGCGCTGGTATAAATATATATATATAGAAAAATTGAAAAAACATAGTTGATAAAATATTTCAATTTTAGCATTAACCAGACTGACTCTAAATGATAACATAAACTTCACATTCCTGTCAGTCCGCATAGCTCATATGTTAGAACCATCGCTTATCAACCCAAAAGTTTGGAGTTCGAATCATTAATATTTAGAATTTATTTTGTTATGTTTCTCAGAATGATACCTTTTAATTTTTCTTGGTCGTATTTGAAAGATATTTTCAACATTTTCAATTTTCAATCATTAACCTATGATGTATTAACTCCGTATCATTCAAAGTAAAATCTAAATGAACTGCAGAGTTGACAACAGGCATACATGGATGAGTGGTGTAAAATTCCTATTTAACATGTCAATTCAACTTTATTTCGTATGGTATTGATTGACTACATAATCCGTTTACAACATACAGCGCGCCAATGGACCATGAAGATCTATTTTGGTACTGAGGACATCACTAAATGGGTCACGTGATACTTTACCTGTATTTTTAGCCCGGAGTATCGCTGAACGTGGCCTAGGTCAGGATAAGCGGAAAACGACCATACCTCTTTGACTTTTTTTTTCACTGACTTCGTTATTGACAAAAGATGACATTTCTTCTAATCAGTCTGAATGCTGAACCAACACATACAAATAAATCTGGTAAAGTTCCAAACTTCAACTGTCAGATCCAAGATGGTAACCTGTCTGTCATTTTGTTTTCATTATCAGTCTCATGTATAAATTGCACCTACTTTTCAAATTTGAGAAAGATCCTTTCAGTACTTTTCAAGCAAATAATGACAAAAAGTTACACTTCAATTGTCAAAATCAAAGATAACCTCTTCTTAGCCGTATGATTTTACCAGTCGGCCTTATAATTGAACAAGCAAAACTAGAGACCACTGAGTACTTCCTGTATTTCTCTGTCAATAACCATAACAAATTTCAACCGTCAAAATTCAAGATGGTTGCCAAAGGTAAGTTGAGTGATTGGGTTGAAAATATTTTTTTACTTATAAGTGACCTTGACATTTGACCTTTTGAAAAAAAGATGAAAACCAAATACTGCTCATGGAAACACAACTACAAATCATGATGATGAAGCAAAGAGTTTGATTCAAAACTGAGAATTAGAGATCATTGAACAGAAATATTTGTAACGAATGGGCGTACAACACCATGCCATAATGTTTCATCCTAATTTTTGACAGCTAGGTGTTAAAAAACCCGTACCAAAACCACTCATCAATGCTACATTATCTTGCAAGTTGTAATGATGATATAAAAGAAATAAATCCTCTTTACTGTGGAACTAGGGAATCTAAGGACACTTGAAAGTCTCCTTGAAGGTCAAGGATTAAAAAGAATGTCTTAAGTGTCATGATTCAAGTTCTGGTTTCCTGGGCAGTATAACACACAATATAGGGACATGGCTTACATGAAGCATCTGCATTGATTCAGAATGAAAAGAGGATTAAGTGTGTATATTAAGTGGCTGAGAATTGCTTTGTGGCATGTGTGGTGTGACTGGAGGGGGAGGAGGGTACAAACCTGTACTCTTGTGTCTCTGGGTCAGAAACAGAACCAAGTTCTTCAAATGACTCGTCCATATAGTTTGACATTGTCCCGAATTATTAATCCTTGCTGGTAACACAGGCCAAAGTTCAAACAGGTCAAGGCTCAATACAGTTCACAGTCACTGATTCTTCAGTATATCAAGCCATTCTTTCAAAGTTCAATGAGGAATTTCCCATTTCACAACACAAGATCCGCATAAATGTCGAAAGATTTTAAAAAGATCTTAATCTAATTCACATTTTTCTATGTGACAAGAGTATTCTACTTCACATGAATTCTGTCGATAGTGCACATATTGCTTTTAGTTCTGCCCAGACAAACATCTGTTGTAATCATACAGACGATATCCGATATAAAAATCCCACACAATAGTATTGTCATAACCCAGTATCAAGCTCACTGGTGGAATATTCCTATATCATCCTCCTTATGATAATGGAGTATGCATAAGACAGGGGATTAGATCGTGTTCTCCATCAAGGAATGATTAATTATCTATCCTTCCAGTAGTTCCTATGTAGTCATTAGATCCCTCCCTGTGTCTGAGATTCAATACAGATAATTGGTCATCAAAATCCTGTCAAGTCGGCAAATCCAGCTTTGTCTCTAGTATTGCTTGTGCATACCCAGCCACACTTTTTCTATAAATTGCACAAACGTAATTCCTGGACATACCCACCTCATATCTTTTACCAGTTATATCTACCCTATTTTGATTATCAAATCTTGATTTAAACTGTCATAAAAGTTTTCTAAATTTGAAAACTACTACATTTAACATTAAATTTAAAGCAAAAGATTAATGGACCAATTTAAATGTATCCCTGCGCCAAGTTCCTTTTATAAAAAGTTATTAATCCACTTTATAATAATCCTGTTACAAATCAGAATGCCCACTTGTATAACTCACACCTTGGAATCACTTCCAGATATCATTATATCAGTTTAAAGGAATATTTGATCCACAAAATGTTTCATTTACATCAAGATTTCCATGTTTAAAAGTTATCCAGAGAAACTGCTTCCATTACATGCTTGCCTGACTACTCCTTTCCTCCAGGTACTTTGAGTATCTGTATGGGCAGGGCATTTCATAATCACTCACATGGTTAATAACTTTATATCAATATGATACATCTTTTCCACAAAAAGAATTTTTCATCCTTAAAATCTTCTGGTGATCCGTGTATGTAAATCCATACTTATGGCTTTCCCTCCTTGCTAGCTCAGACAGCTGGGCTTTTATAACGACACATTAGCACTCTATATACCTAGGTATCTTGATCAATGTATATATATGTACAAGACTTTTCATTATGCCAACATCTATCCAAAAGGCCCCAGCAGACGAGAAGACACACGCCAACGAAAACATCAGATTGCGGCTTATCTTTTCCCAATATGAATCTGTGGAGCGGCGGGAAGTTCTTTAAAAACATTGAAAAACTGGACATCAAACGAGAAGACAAGATAAGGAAACTAAACTCTCAGCCTCTGTCAGGTTTGACTGGGTTACTTGAACTAATTTGATGCTTTAGTACCATCCAAATTCACCATGAAACTGACAGATAAGCTTGGCAATCATATATATTATGTACCAAGTGCAACATTTTACATTTTATTTTCAAATGATTCCAGTATGTAATCATAACTAGGTAATAGGTCTCTAATGGGCTGATGATTATGGCTGACATTTCCAGAAATGTCAAAATATCAACGATTGACAAATTATCCCTAAATGAATAATTTTTGAAAGGGAATTGATACAACCTTTCACAATTACCCAGAAGGCACTTTCACTGGTTCATCTACAAAAACATCAATTATATACAAATTATGTCTGAAAATAAAAACTTCCCACTCCTTCCTGTAAGTTTTAAATTATCATGCTACTTCTCCAAACCAAATTTGTTTGCAGAGATTCTTTCTACATTACACAGGAATGCTAACTTTTACATGTACAAGAAAAACAAAAGTTTTCCGCTATTTCCATTCAGTTTCAAATTATCATGCTATTCCAAACAAAATCTGTTTACTGAGATTTTTCATCTGTTTGCGGAAATTCTTCCTGGATTTCACAGTAATACTATAATATCTGATTTCATTTGAACCCTAATAGCCTGAAGCTATACATGTATTTAAAGCCCTGTTCTGTAAATCTAAACCTCTGATTTTAGTATGGATTACCAAGGTTTTCATGCCTGTACAACAATACACAGATAAGCTATCACTTTACTTCGACAGAGGTGGTCTTCCCAACAAAAGTATTTTACAACAATGGATAACAATCTTGGCCCCATGTTTGACTATATTCTATAATATGAAATGCCATTGGGTACATCTGGATCTTCACTGCAGCACTTCGAGGTCAGCTCAAGTGTTTTAAGTTGTACACTTACATTTGCTCTATTGCTGAACATCTGTCGTTCCATCATAACCACAACAACCAGGAATGTTCATAAACTGCTAGAGTTTCATGTTTATAAACAATTCAGTTCCCCTTCCAAACAATCATAATTTGTTTTTAAAAAAATAAGAAAATTGGGGCAATTCAGATCAATATAGATCAAGCATACTGGGTAAAGCAATACATGTTCCCTACCGGTCCCTGCTAAAAATAGTAACCGTGACCTTGACCTTGACTCCAAAACCCTGAAACTCTAACTTGTCCCGAGATATTATGGTCCTTTATAATTGCCTTAAGAAGACGCTAGAGTGCTGACACACTTAGGCATTACATACTTTGTACATACATATGTAGAAGAGGAACAGAGGAAACCTATATATAGTGCCCCTTAGTTTCATTGGTAAGGGACTAACAAAACAGTCCAGCATCTTTCATCAGATACATCATTTTTATATCGAAAAAACTTTTGTGAAGGAAATACAATGAGGGGTTGATGGGGTACCTTAATTCTTAACAAACTTTTTGATTTCAGAAGTGGTCAAATTTGACCTTTAATCCTTACCTTTTCCTATATTTTTTCCCCTAAATAAGTTCATCATTTACCATGAAGGTATTGTCAGCACCAAGTCTTCTCTATGTTTCAATTGTTTCACGTGGCAGCACTGGCTTGAAAACCTTCCAGTGTGACATGAATATATCTATACATTCTTTTATTGAAAAAAATCAAAATTAATTGCCGAAGAAACCAAAGAACATAAAAATCAATGTTTATGATTGGTCAGATTTTCTGTAGCCATTATCTACATAACCAATCAGATTACTGGATTTGGTTCATAAATAATCCATGAATACAAGATTTTGTGCCAGTGCTCCCATGGAATCGATGTGAGCTATGCAAAGACAGATCACGTGGGGTAAACGAGGATCCCAATTTAGGACGGCCAGATGGACCAGACAGACAGACAGTGATTACTATAGGGCACCCAAAAATCTCCGATACAGGGCCCTAAATAAATTCTAAAATTTCTACATAATACTGACCTCACCATTTATAGGCATCATTTAGTTTGTGAACTGAACTTTCAGACTTCTTCCAAGATCAATGGGCTCAAACAAAGAAAACAAATACAAATCTAATCATGCTGATCTCTAAAGAAACAGTTCTGGTATCATACGTATCTGTGAGGGGACAGAACTGTCCAAAATATTCAATGCAACAGAAAATGGAATGTTTTAAGGTAACAGCTGTGACAGAAAATGCCTTAATTTGGTTCCATGTATGCACATTCAAATGGACCTCTTCATAAAAAGCTTGTGCATGGCTAGCATTTAAATATTTTACACAATGCATATTTGATCAACTTTTGATCAGATTTGCATCATTTTTTGGGTATGAATAAATAAAACAAGTGCAAGCAATGATTGCGAAAGTTCACCGGCGGCAGCTATCACACTATACATTCATTTTTTATGTACATTTATTTTGTATGTATATATATAAGCATGTCATTTTGAAATTGTACGTCACATAATATCGCTCCTAGACCTCTAATGAATGTACATGTATAAACCAAATCAGAAGGGTGTGGACTTACAAGCTTTCCAAAACTTACCCCAAAAATCTTTAAAGAGGGTTTTTGTGCAAAAAAAATTAAGTCCACTAATTAAAATGCCAAAACAAATCACATTTTTTTTTCTGCATGATTTTGATATAACATCACTCCAAGACCTCTAATGAATGTATAAACCAAGTTAGAAGGGTGTGAGGTGTATACTTTTAGACTTACCCTTAAAACTTTAAAGTGAGTTTTGGAGCCAAAAAAATTCAGTTCATAAAATGGTAAAATGCAAAAAAATCACAAATTTTTTCTGCATAATTTTGCCATAACATCACTCCTAGACCTCTAATGAATGTATAAACCAAATTAGAAGGGTGTGAGGTGTATACTTTTGGACCTAGAAGCTTTCCAAAAACTGATCCCAAAAACTTTAAAGTGGGGGTGGGACGCCGTCGCTGACGCGGACGCCTGGGTGACAGCATTAGCTCACGGTGACTCGTAACCGGTGAGCTAATAAATGAAATACAAATTTGGGCAGTTGGGGTTGGAGAATGGCAATTACTGAAGAGATTTTGAAGGAAAACTGTTTTACACACATCATTAAAAACAAGCATACAGAATATGTTCAACTACTAAATGTTCAAGACAAGACTGTTAAGGGTCCTTTTTTTTCAAAACTATTTCATATGACGAAATATACATAAGTACATTTATGTAGATTCTCAGATGATTTTCACAGATAAAAGGTCAAATTTAAAGTTCTGCGTAACCTTTTGAGATTTGAAAATTAACAGACCTGCAGAATCACCATAGGTATACTGTATCACAGCACTAGATCTATTACAGATCCGACGTTTCCAGCGCACTATAAAGTTTAAGATGCAAGGTTTTTGCACAAGATGAATAGCTTTATAACTTCTTGAGGAACCCCACAACGGCCTATATACAAAAGGTAATTTCCGTTCAACATTGTCTGCCTTTTTACCAGTGTAAATTGTGGCAGAGCAGTTTTTATCAACTTGACTCCAGTAGGCACTTCTAGAGTGATAAACCGCAAGATAAACTAAGATACACCAAGTGGGGAGCTCCAGGGGTGACCGGGGGAAAGACAAGTCTTCTTTTGGCAAAGACAAAATGTACCATACTTTACGTCTACAAAATCAAACAAAAGGAACATGAGACCTGTATCTGTCACCTTTTCTTTTGTAATTCTATCTAGAGGATATATGTTTCAAAAATGAGATTAATTAAAACCATTCAAATCTCTGTGATATACTGTGTCCATGCAGGACATGAAAATACACGATAGTATTTCCTAACAATACTTCTGATAATCAACATTTATCCATCATTTGTATCCAACATAGAAACCTTGATGGGCCTCTCCCAGAAAGCCTATATACATTAGCTAACCCCAGGTTGCAAAGATAGAAATAGGATAGCAATATCTAGGTCTAATTCATCCTGTTTACCAAAACACCTGTTGTGAGATTGATGCCATGACAACTTTAAAAGCATACATCACATTCAAACTAAAATTAAACATAGGCAATATATTAACACAATCACACAACTTTGTGACAGCGGTGTTTATGCTTTAACAAACTTTTCCCATTCCATTTGATTTAATGGTAATTCAAATTGAAATTGTACATGCATGTTCCACTTCTGAAACATAATTGAAATTTTCCACAAATAGAGTGTGTTCATTTGAAACTCCCTGAAATTTGTGATACATCAACATTTTGACAAACCATGATATGCATGTAGTGTAGTTACAATGATGTATGGTTACAACTGAAAATTGTAGACTGGGATTACCTGCAATACCTTCAATTCATACAATTGAAAACTGATCGAATACCCAACAAACAAAACAGCCAGCTCAAATTGGCGAGAATATGATTAGCCTTCATCTAGTGTATAAAGTCTATGTAGGGTGTCTATCTATAGAGCCAGGACCGCCTATAGTTTTAACCTCAGGGTGCCAGCAGATATCTTTCATCACCCCTTCCTAAAACAGAATTGGTGCTGGTGACCACCCCAAATCTACGCTATGAAGATGGAGCTTGAGAACCTTAGCTTTGGTTTCGTTTGACAGACCTTACTTAAGCTGATGGGAGTAGGTACAAGTGACCGCCCCAAATGTAAGCTGTAGATGGACAGACTCTGATGGAGCCTGAGAACCTTAACTTAGATTACATCTGACAGACCTTACTAGCTCCAACTGGTGGGAATAGGTACATGGCAACCCGTAGCTGTAGATGGACAGACTTGGGTGGATTAGAGAACCTTGGCTTTGGTTGGATTTGACAGACTTTCATATCTCCAACTGGTGGGAATGTCCTTTTAGCCTTTAGCAATAGTTTTAAATTGCTTTTAAGAGAACAGGATATTTTCCTTAAAATTACAAAATTACAAACTATATAGGGTTATCTGTTTTCAGTTATGTTCCAAATGGACAATGGTTATGAAACAGATTTTTGTTAAGCTATATTATACCTTAATGTGGAAATGTATTTGAAAATACCAAGTAAACCCCTGCTCCCTGGTTTACTCCAGGACCAACTATTAGCTAGCTATGAAGTGTGTATTTTGATTTTTGTTTACATGTATGAACACCTGTTATCTAAAATTGAAAACAATCACAGAAACATTCCATATATATTGTCCTGTCTGTCATTCACTTAAATGCCAAATAAAAATCTATGAGAAAAAGATTTTAAATGAGCATGACATGAGGAATTCTTCTCACTAACACAATTTACTTAAATACAAACACATTACCTATGATAAAGATATTTCTACGGCAATGACCACCTATGATATAGATATTTCTACAGCAATGACCACCTATGATATAGATATTTCTATGACAATGACCACCTATGATATAGATATTTCTATGACAATGACCACCTATGATATAGATATTTCTACAGCAATGACCACCTATGATATAGATATTTCTATGACAATGACCACCTATGATATAGATATTTCTATGACAATGACCACCTATGATATAGATATTTCTACGGCAATGACCACCTATGATATAGATATTTCTATGACAATGACCACCTATGATATAGATATTTCTACAGCAATGACCACCTATGGTATAGATATTTCTATGACAATGACCACCTATGATATAGATATTTCTACGACAATGACCACCTATGATATCGATATTTCTACAGCAATGACCACCTATGGTATAGATATTTCTATGGCAATGACCACCTATGATATAGATATTTCTACAGCAATGACCACCTATGGTATAGATATTTCTATGGCAATGACCACCTATGATATAGATATTTCTATGGCAATGACCACCTATGATATAGATATTCTACAGCAATGACCACCTATGGTATAGATATTTCTACAGCAATGACCACCTATGATATAGATATTTCTATGACAATGACCACCTATGGTATAGATATTTCTATGACAATGACCACCTATGATATAGATATTTCTACGACAATGACCACCTATGATATAGATATTCTACAGCAATGACCACCTATGATATAGATATTTCTATGACAATGACCACCTATGATATCGATATTTCTATGACAATGACCACCTATGATATCGATATTTCTATGACAATGACCACCTATGATATCGATATTTCTATGACAATGACCACCTATGATATAGATATTTCTACGACAATGACCATCTATGATATAGATATTTCTATGACAATGACCACCTATGATATAGATATTTCTATGACAATGACCACCTATGATATAGATATTTCTATGGCAATGACCACCTATGATATAGATATTTCTACGGCAATGACCACCTATGATATAGATATTTCTACGGCAATGACCACCTATGATATAGATATTTCTACGGCAATGACCACCTATAATAAAGATATTTCTATGACAATGACCACCTATGATATAGATATTTCTACAGCAATGACCACCTATGATATAGATATTTCTACAGCAATGACCACCTATGATATAGATATTTCTATGACAATGACCACCTATGATATAGATATTTCTATGACAATGACCACCTATGATATAGATATTTCTATGACAATGACCACCTATGATATAGAGATTTCTATGACAATGACCACCTATGATATAGATATTTCTATGACAATGACCACCTATGATATAGATATTTCTATGACAATGACCACCTATGATATAGATATTTCCTATGACAATGACCACCTATGATATAGATATTTCTATGACAATGACTACCTATGATATAGATATTTCTATGACAATGACCACCTATGATATAGATATTTCTATGACAATGACCACCTATGATATAGATATTTCTATGACAATGACCACCTATGATATAGATATTTCCAAGGCAATGACCACCTATGATATAGATATTTCTACGGCAATGACTACCTATGATATAGATATTTCCAAGGCAATGACCACCTATATATGATATAGATATTTCTGCAACACAGTTGCTAATTGATCACACGTCATTATTTTCCACTTTTTACCACAAAATTACAAATGTTTACAATAATTTCAACCAAGTTCAGAAACCCAATTTTATTATGTCATTCATGAACAGTTCTCTTAAAAGCTGTAGCTGTTTCCATGGTAAATTGAATGAGCAGGAATTTGTCCACAGTTTTCCACAGAATTCCATGGAATTCTACAGAATAAAAAGTTTATATGGAAAGTTTCTTATTCCATCAGACAATTATCCAGGAAAAAATATCCACATCTGCAGATATTGTATGCACTTTTATCTCAGAGTTATCTTTAATCAATATCCCCTCTAGAATGGAGAATCTGGACTTGTTAAAATTAACGTTTGTAAATATACGATTTCCTCTGTCTGTTCCTCTGTATTTTGTTCACCTGTACTGATTGGTTTCATTGGTCCAAGACTCTAAAACAGCTTTAGATGGCTGGTTACTCAGGTTACATTGCAAGAAACCTCAGGTATGCTTAGCTAAATACCTCATCACACATCTAGAATAATTGGCAAGAAACTGAACACTTGACACAATTCCCTGTCAAGCCTTGTTTATCCTCATAGACATGACAAACATTTTTGTAATAATTTCACGTATAAGATGTTGTTTATAGGATTATCCATGTACAGCAAGGCCAGTGAAGAGGCTAGCTAGCTGAACAGTGAATCAGATTCTTTTAGATTACTGAGCATACAGTCACATGTACCTGTGTATAAAACTCCACATAAATTTCTGAAGCTATTTATGAAGTTTGTTTTTGCATGTTATCAGTAAAGTTTAAAAAAAACACGCCTATCAAATTTACAGTTCTATTTATAAATTTTCTTATCAATCTCATCATGTACAGGTTTTAAATTGGTATCTAATATCTAATAAGGTAAATACTCTCATGAATTTTTGTATTTTGTCTCCCAATGTGACACAATTCAAACAGGAATCGGGAACTCTCTTGAGTTAAAGTGACACAGCTGTCTTGGAAAGGCGAGACAGTCCTGTACTACAGGAACAAAATTGTCTCTGGAATGAGGGATTTTCTAAAACTGGCATATCTACAATAACTGTTAAAAAATATCTATAAAAAGTTGCATTGCTTTATTGACAGGCTAAACTATCGACATATTAATATTAACCTTTGTTTACATGATAATGCCATGAGTCCTATAAAATTGTACATTGTAAAGGTGTATCTTGAAAATATCCAGAAACGTTCCAAAGGTATTAATTAAGAATACTGTAAATTTTCAATGTTCCATGCTGTACTGAACCAGCAATGTTTTTTTTTTTTGCTTTGTTTTTTTAAAATGTAATATTACTTTTGACTGTTTAATAGAAGATAATATTTTTTTTTGGAACAGTTTACATCAATTTCAGAAAATTCCTCAATTCAAAGACAAATTAGTCTCTGTTATACGGGACTGTCTCGCATTTCTGAGACTGTCTTGCAATCTCTGGAGAGTCCCAACCTGATAAATGCCACTATTTTCAGTGGATTATACAGACAAATTTGAATTTATCCTGAAATGATGAAGAAATCAGCTGTTCATGTCCTAAAATCAATGTAGTCGCGTACTAATTTAGCAATACAACAAAAGACTGTTACAATATATGGTATGGCTGAAAAGACTAGCAAATTATACATATTACATAATGATATAAGTGTATGGCCAAACAAGTTTCTACACTTATGTCCCAATATCTTCATGTGTGGTACTTACTTGGACAATTCCATAGTGGTTATGTAGATCTCCAATCAGTCATCCATAAAATCTAATTATATCTAACAGACAGAACCACCACTTCATCAACTCTAAATCCCTACAGACAGCAGCCAAGTCACAATATGTGCCAAAACTAAAAACAGTTGGAATATTGCTTCTTCCTACTGTTATCCATCAAAATTCACCCAGAAAAAAAGAATTCAATGCTCTTTTGCGGAGGTCAGAAAAAAAGTATCTTAAAAGAACATCCTACGCACTCATTCATCAACAGAGGGGGTCACACTGATATCATGACAGGTCTAAAAATAGACATCTGATCTTTAATTTATTAATCTGAAGAAGTAGTACTCCATTTCCGATACTTAAAAGATAGGACAGACCTAGAGCCAAGTTTGTATACCAGGTATCCTTTACTTGCTTATCAGTTAGCCAATCTCTTTGAGTATCTAACCTCAAGGAAGATGACATGGTAAACATCAGGACTATCAGAGATATGGCTGCAGGGTTCTCTCATAACTCACAGTCCTTTATCTATATCAAAGTCTTGTTAGATTGATTTAGAAAATATCTGTAGCATTTCATTCAGTAAAAGCCATTTCCTGATGTGATAAACAACACAAGTTATGATTTCAAAGTCACAGGTATTTATAGTTGTCAAATGGATTTTTGGAAGAAAAAAAATTGTAAAAATAAAAAAAAAAAGTAAATAAATCCAAACATTAACATGTTTATAAGTTAACAAATCTTGCCTGGAGCTTATCAGTTTTATACATGTGTATCCAGCAATATATAATCAGATGCCATAGACCACTATTGAAGCTGGTTTGTTGATATTGGTCCTTTAGTAGTTCCAGAGATCGTTATTTATCATGTAAATCTGCTAAGAGAATTTGTTAATTAAGCAGTTTATAGCTTGCATATCATGAGTAGTAGTCTTTGTCCATCTGTCAACTGATTTCTTTTAGCAACTTCTTCTTAAGAATTACAAGAGTTTAACCCCAGGGCGGAACATTAGATGCCCTTTGAATGCCATATACATTTTTATTACATAATGTGTTTGATTTTCCTGAACTATATGCACGGTCACCTGCAAACTATTAAACACCTGTGACGTTTCTGAATGGGGTCATGTGCAAATTATTGAACACCTGTGATGTTTTTCAGAATTTAGTCCTACACTTTCAAGCATCTATGTCACTCAGATGTCAGCACTGCCAGACGACGACACATGGTGACTTCTAGTTCTACAGGAAAGTCAAGATTTTAGTGATTCGAAGTGTGTTTTAGTGATTATGTAATAAAACAAGTATATCATGGGTGTCTGTGCACTATAGTCCAGAATAGTTGACCCTCAGTTCTGGTAATCAACCGATGTTCTATTGCATGAGGCCGAATACCAGTACCTCGAGCAAATATTCTGGACTATTGCACAGACACCAATGATATACATGTATTTGTATATATTGTGACTATTATGCATTCCAAGTTTCAAAGAAATCGGTCAAAAAATGTAGATCTCCAGACAAAAATCAAGCTGAATCAAAATTCTTTTCAGACAAATACAACTTCCTATGATAATTATAAAACCTATATTATGTTTCACAGAAATCTTGTCAAAAAATACAGGAGATCTCCGCAGAAAAACTGAATATGGAAATAAACAAAGGGGAATAACTTTTGCAAAGATAGTCAAATAAAAAATTCTTTTAAGGCAAACACAACTTCATATCATGATTATAATGTAAAATAAGTTTCATAGAGATCGGTAGAAAAACGTAGGAACAGATTGCCAGACAAACAAAAATCTACACCTGACGAATGATACCATAACATAGAATTTGCCGGGCACCTGATACTCGGAGTCGTAATAGTTGGCCAGAAGTTAGTTATATTGTACATTAAAAGTTTCCTAGAATAGCCGACCTATACCAATTTTTAATACCATGAGGTTAAAAAGTGTAACAAGTCTGAAAATAACAATCTGTAGAGAAGAGGATAGATCTAATATATTCAAACGAGTGTTCCTTGGAATTACCTGTCTTACCATATCAGCTGATTTGACTCTCTTCTTCAATTGTACTATGTCAAACATACACAAAAATGAAGAAAACAAATTCTGGTCAAAAAATGCATTTTTTATTTTTGTTGAAGGCACTTCAGTTTTTATTTATGATGTGTAGTGACCGTACAAAATTTCAAGTCAGTTTGAAAATTGAAAACAATAATGTGTTATCACCAATTCCCAAAAGCTACAATATTATGTGTTTCAACCTAAAATTGGGTCAAAGTAATCTAATTTTTATTTTTGTATTAAATGGAGTTTAACATCCTATGATTTAACTTTCTGAGAAACTGATGTAACTGGAACTCCTTAGCCATAATAACATTGATGTGGACAAGTACAATGAAGGAAAATAATATTATAGTCACTTTCACTCCATCAGTACAATTAAGAAGACAAAAATTGGCAAATATTGGTGCTGTTTCTGTTAAGTTTGGTTTGTTTGGTTTGTTTTTGTTTAACGTCCTATTAACAGCCAGGGTCATTTAAGGACGTGCCAGGTTTTTGAGGTGGAGGAAAGCCGGAGTACCCGGAGAAAAACCACCGGCCTACGGTCAGTACCTGGCAACTGCCCTACGTAGGTTTCGAACTCGCAACCCAGAGGTGGAGGGCTAGTGTTAAAGTGTCAGGACACCTTAACCACTCGACCACCGCGGCCCCTGTTTCTGTTAAGACCTCTGTGGATAAATGTTTGACTTGATACTGAATTTTAACAATTAATTGTGGTTGAACTTTGATCTCAAAATTAAAGTTTAGAGCATTCAATCCTTGATCATTTTAATGCGTAATCCCAAATGAGGCATTATTAAACCCTAAAAACAGTTATTTGTACTCTTATTTGTCAAAAGAATGTGCTTTGCACCCAAGACCCTGACATGGGGTACAGACAAATGGAAATCTGTCCCACATCTACAATCCAAACGAAAAACTTGAATAATGCAAAAACTGATACAAAAAAATACAACTTAATCAAATTTTTATGTTGGTTCCTGGAAAGATATACATTGTACGACTCCCCTCAGAACCTTCAGTTATTAAAGGGCAACTCTCTTAGCCTATCTTTTCTTAATTGGGCTATAAAAGACTTGCCTTCATATCTTTTTTATTAAACAATACAGGTAAAGAATTATTTCAACGTTCACTTGTAAACTATGACTGCAAGCTTTTTTTGAAGAAAAAAACCAACAACAGCAAAAGACAATGTGTATTGTGAAGTACACAATAACTTCCATTCTCCTCCTGGACACTGCCCAGTTTGATATCACCCTCTCCTCCTGGACACTGCCCAGTTTGATATCATCCTCTCCTCCTGGACACTGCCCAGTTTGATATCATCCTCTCCTCCTGGACACTGCCCAGTTTGATATCATCCTCTCCTCCTGGACACTGCCCAGTTTGATATCATCCTCTCCTCCTGGACACTGCCCAGTTTGATATCATCCTCTCCTCCTGGACACTGCCCAGTTTGATATCCTCTCCTCCTGGACACTGCCCAGTTTGATATCACCCTCTCCTCCTGGACACTGCCCAGTTTGATATCACCCTCTCCTCCTGGACACTGCCCAGTTTGATATCATCCTCTCCTCCTGGACACTGCCCAGTTTGATATCATCCTCTCCTCCTGGACACTGCCCAGTTTGATATCATCCTCTCCTCCTGGACACTGCCCAGTTTGATATCACCCTCTCCTCCTGGACACTGCCCAGTTTGATATCACCCTCTCCTCCTGGACACTGCCCAGTTTGATATCACCCTCTCCTCCTGGACACTGTCCAGTTTGATATCATCCTCTCCTCCTGGACACTGCCCAGTTTGATATCATCCTCTCCTCCTGGACACTGCCCAGTTTGATATCATCCTCTCCTCCTGGACACTGCCCAGTTTGATATCACCCTCTCCTCCTGGACACTGCCCAGTTTGATATCATCCTCTCCTCCTGGACACTGCTCAGTTTGATATCATCCTATACAGCTAGTATCATCTGAGAGTTAGAATTTCTGATGGGTTCAATGTTCTCTCTTACAGAATCCCCCTCCCTTACAAACACTCCGATTTCATTCATCTGATATTTCAGGGTAAGCCAAACTAATTATATTCCTTAGGAACTTGTACCGTGAGAAGATGTTGGCTGTATATCCTTCTTTGTTTTATAAACTGGGTAATTTATATCTACAATAGCAGTTCCCTCATGTAATCCTTCCAGACAGAATTGGCATCTGTCAGACAGTATATAATGCCACTGCCTGGAACAAGGAGAGTTAAGTCAGTACACCAGTCAGATCCATCCAATATATCACACTGCTGGTAATAGTTTCAATTTAATTAGTTATATACAATCAAGTAGAATCTTCAATAAACAGCAAAACCACCAGTATTATTGATAGGCTTATCTTCTCATTTCATTAATTTAATGGTTTATCAAACACAAGAACATGCTGTGATGGTCAAATTTTAGAATACATTTTGGTTTCTCATATAAACAATATATTATTTTTCCTCAGAAAGTGAATTCTTAAATCTCACTGAAACTTCACTCACTTCAAGGTGCTTGGTTGTTAGCAGTTAATTAGTATCTTTATAACATTTGCTATATAGTGTTGTCTTGCTGAAATGTCATACTGGTACATGTAATGTACTTTGTTTATAGTGCTACCACACTTAAATATACTTAAGCCATTGAGTCATATACTATAGCAAACTTGCAATATGGCTCTAAAAATAAAAAAGAAACAACTTTCTGACAGAGAAATATAAACCCTGAAAAATCTGATCGATAAAGAACCATGCAATCATGTGAAATCCTTTAGAAACTAATTTTACAGATCAAGAAGAATATTGATCAGATGATAAAGGCGGTAAATGTCTGTTACAATGTTTGAAGTAATCCATTAATAGATGATCATTATATTGAGCTGAGTAGCAGAATAAATATTGAATAAAGTTCAAAACTTCTGGCCAGACAATAAAAAATGCTTACTTAACTCAAGCTTTCATTGTAATTAAGCTAATTCTTATAAAATTTAAAATCAATTTGTCAATGACTACTTAGCAGACACTGTTTGGCCATAAGTCTGATCACCCACCCACGTGAAAATATAATATCCTGTCTTCAAAGGGTATATATCAAAATTGAAAGCAGTTCTGCAGGGATGTCATGTGTCCACTTTGGTATAAAATTTAAAAACTTAGACCATTTAATGCCATCAAAGTTTAATGAAATTTCTATATATTAATAAACTTGAAAACTTCATCTTTCAGTAATTAAATAGAGATTATATATATTAATGTAAATAAATGTTTTGAAATATTTTGTGTGCATAATTTTTCCCATTTTAATTTACTTAACAAATTCCCTCTGGGACTGGCTGCTGAATGAAGTAGAAACAAGAAACAAGCCAGTTTATTTTACAGGCCTTATCTATAACACTTATCTGTAGGTCATTTCCTCCGCAAGTTAAACAGCATCAAGGTGATGATTAGGAAAACATCACAAGATCTAGGTCAAAATAAACAATATCACACATCTCCCCTGTAGCAGATATCCAGTAGTGTAGTTTGTAAATACATACACATGGGATACCCTGTGACACTACTCCAACAATGTTAAAGGTTTTACACCGGGAGAAACTTTTGACAGGCGCTATGTCGCAGTCGGCAAAATAATATCCGATAAAAAAAAGAGCTGACCAGTGGCCTCTTATGTTATTGGAGTACCTGTGACACCTACAATTCATAAATTCATCATACAGATACAATGATGTACCAGCCAAGTCTCGAACTGGTGACCTCTCGCTTGGAGAGACTGGACATACCTCTAGTAGTGCTACAATGACATGCTTCCCACACGATATGATATGTATCACAATACATTTATTCTGCAATGACACGCTTCCCACACGATATGATATCATATGTATCACAATACATTTATTCTGCAAATAATCAATAAAATAAAATCCAAGAAAACTTTCTTTGGTTTTTATTCTGTAATGGGTAAAGGATACCTAGTATCACATCAATTCATACATTTCTAAATAGTCACTCGATGAAAGCGCTTCTGTCGCCATGCCAGTTTTGGGCAATACTTATATATAATTACCACAATGGGGCGACTAACTACCGCACAGTAAACCAAAAACGGTCTGATCAGGAAAACCGTTGGCACACTGTGATGTGAGAAAACAATACTGTGAACCGAACTGTGCCATTTACACGGCAATATATCTTCCCACAGACTACCGTTGCAGATCTAACAACTAAGAAGGCTAAAGGGAAATTTCTGCAAGCCTAAGCTGCATGGTAAGATGTCCTTTTCAGTCTCCATCTTTGCATACATGGGACAGCATACATTTTAGGTTAGTTCCTGTATTCCTAAATGCTTCACCAAAAAAGAGAGACAAATGTCACAAGAGTGATATTGGCATTTGAACTGATGCACTGACCTTGACCAGGTTAATCTAAATTCTGTAACTCTGACCATCTTCTTCTTATAATGTCAGAACATATGATTTATCATTTAGGAGATAAATAACATATATGAAATCTAGCCTTACACATTTGACCTTTGACTTGATGACAATGATTGTTAGACTTAAGACTTTGACCTTCCACTTGATGACTGAAAGTATTGCATAGTCAGTTGATTTTTTTGGTTTTACTCCAACCAATTTTCCTTCATAAGGCTGGTTGTCTACTGAGATCAAAGGCTGTTTATATCTCCTGTGAACAAAGGTCGGTTGTAGCTTATATCTCCTGGGAACTAATAATAAAAGGAGGATAGATTATTTTTTTATCATTCTTTTTTTAACTTATTATCATTTGATGGTTAATTAGCACAAAAATCAAAATATAAAACAGAACAAAATGTTGAAGAAACAAAATTGAAAATGGTTTGCAATTAAAAACAGGATGTAGGACCACTCTCCTCAGTTCTAGGTAAGACTGGAAAATATATTGAAGTGTATAAAATCAACAGAATAATTGATAAAGACTGCATAATTATTTAACATCAGACTGTAGTGAAATAAACTGTTGTATACAAGATACTCTAAACATACATATTTTAGTGGTAATCTTATTTTAGGGATTTTTGCTCAAGAGGAATTTTGCTAAATTTTTATTGTGCTTATGGTAGTTTATCTACTATGTTTTAAATGGCAAGCATTGTCAGTGCGCTAATTTATCATTGTGCTCACCCATTTAAATTTGGTTTTGAGCTAAAATTTGAGCATGCTAAAATAAGTACATTTACAGTATTTCTAGCATAAAAATCTTCAGATCTAACAAAAATAAAAGAGAAGAAAATGTGGACTTATTCAATGCATCACAAAACTGAGGATTCGGTCACAATGAGAAAATTGCATGTTCAGTGACCTTGGTAACATACTAAAATATGAAATCTACTGGCCAGATAGCTTACAGTTCAAAAGGTCACTCTGTTGGCACAATTTAAGATAACTGGAATTGCCATTAACATGCTCATAGGGAGCATCAATCTTGTTCCAGGTGTCATAAACCAAAAGTGATGCTTGATGCATGTTTTTCCAACAGCATTAGCTGTTGATAGTTGAATTCAGAATGATTGATTTGATAGTTATCCACAGCTAGAACTTGATAATTGATTCATACAAAGTATCATGTCGGAATCTGTTACATATCCATGAATGTGCAGCATTCTGTGATGAGCACCACCTTTCGTTTTAGAAGGATACATTTCTTTTTTCCAAGAACTAAAACATGTACAGTTAATTTGTGTTTATATCCAAGTTCAAAAAGATCAAATTACCTCCAATAGCTAGTCTGATAATATTACATTTTTTTCTAATGTAATTAACCCATTTCCTAGATGAATTAGATGAAATGTAATTCTTATCTTCGTGAACTTGCTTATGGCCATCGAGTGCAACTGAATTTACTTTGATATTTAATTGAGACGATGATGTTGGCTCCTCTGAGGCCCCACCCACTCTTCCCACTTGACTTATACATAAGAATTTTGATGGACCATTATGTCTCATCGGTATGTTCATGAATACACATTACATTTCCCTATCATACACAGAAACTAAGGTCTCTACTTCTATGTTTGGACCATGTGACCTCTCACATCTTATGTACAATGTACATAAATGAAGTTCAATATAAATCTCTGAAGTTCCTACAGGTTTTATTTCTTTAGTCCTGGTAACTGTGCAGAAGACACAGTATTTTCCTTGCCTATATATCTGGGTACACAAAACATTCTTATTCCCAATGCTTTTAGCCTTATTTTTCCCAAAAAGAAATTAAAAATTTCCAATTTTGTCCATAGATTAAAACTTCGAAAAACACAGAAAAAGATAGTGGCAAATATTACATAAAATAGATAAAAAAAGACAATCAAGCCCTTGAAGGGTCAAAATTGGTATGTGCCATCATGTATACAGTAAAGCTTAAGAATTAAAAACATTGCATTAAGTAATGACACTCATGAAACAATTATTAACATATATTACATTTGACACCACGGTCTCCAATTGCCTGAATTTTAATCTGGGCTGCATCTATGAGCGGATAGATGCAGTCAAGATCACATGACATGATTGTTACGTCATTTTTATCAATGTCATGGAAATGCTTCGCTATACTCTGTAAATGAATCAAATGTAGCAAAAATAATGATTTAACAGTTGTGTTAAATTACTATGACATCATTTGGCATTATATTGATCATCTTCATGGCAATGCTTTGTACGGTGTATCAGATTGGTTGCAAATCACAGAAAGAATTTGAATTAAAGATGCTTTCATACAAGGAAATAGGTGAAAAACAACAGAACATATTTTTTAGAAAGGCAGATTTTAACGTAAGTATTAAATGTTGATAAAACAATTAAACACTTGTGTGATTGGAATTATTGTCACTATGAATGCAGTCTAGGTGAGAGATAAATACAGGTGTAGCAGGACACCATGAATGTTTATCTGTCACCCAGACTGCATTTATAGTGACAATAAATACTATACTCTAACAAGCATTTGATTAAGTAAAATTTGAACATAATTTTAAATTTTCCCCATTCAGCCATTAGATTTTCGAAAATACCCGGGAAAAACACTTTTTATTAGGACTTTGATTCATTATTAGTGATGCTCCTGCCCGAAAATGTGGAAATCCAAAAGTCAGGAAATTCAAAATAAGTATTAACAAATGTTAAACTAATTAGCATTCACGCTATGAATTGACTTTCATATTTTTCAAATATTGGATAATTTTAACATAAAATATATGTTCATAACTGGAGCCACTATTTACAATTTAAAAGTGGCACAGCAGGGTAGTGGTAAACCGCAGAGACTTAAAGTCGCACTGGCAGCGCTTAAACCACCCAGCAAACTCAAAGGATATCAGTATATTATATACAATCTCACACACTGTATTTTGATGTGCAGATAATGTATGCCCAAAATCGCTCTTTTAACCTGATGCTGTTTGCATTTGCAACTGATCCAGCTCACCAGGGTCTCATAGAGATGGAATTACAAATAATGAAAATTACTGCAGTTTATAATGACATTCAGATAAAGGTTTAAGTATAGTTGGTTTTGCTGTATGTTCTGGGACCACATTGCCAGTATCAATTTGTTTCCCTGCAACTAAAACCCATCCTTATGATCCCACATACTATAGACCTTCTCTGGACTAGGGTTCTTATAGCAGAAAGCCCTGACAGAAGTTAAACCTGGGTCTCCGAAGTGATATCCCTAGCGCTACCAACTGAGCCGCTGAGAAACATGCCTTAGCTGTCAGCTGATTAAAAGGTCGGGAGGTTTTCTGTATTTTCACTCAATGCTTACATGGACCACATGGACCTACCCCTTTACAAAACTAATTTGAATGATTTTGATGAGAATCTTAATTTTTTTTAAAAGCACAATTTAATGAATTTCTAATAATTCATCAGTTTAACAATTCTGCTTTAAATCAGGAAAAAATTAATTTGACTTACAATATTTGCTTGAGCAGTTATGGGTCAAGGTCAAGCTAAACACAGATTATACTATAGTGTTTAACTTGTACCTGGACTTAATTAAGGGGTGTTACTAAAATATGCTGGTCCAGTACACTTGCCAGTATGGTAATGTAACACTATACAGATTATCAGACACCATAATTAGAGAGAATGTTGTATTACACAGCTGGCTAATGAGGGGCCAGGGTCAGGGGGAGGGGGAGCGGGGGTCAGAGGGGAGGGGAGGGGAATTGATTATCTCACCTTGCATTGTTAATTGTTTCATTCTCCAGAGGCCATTCATTCACTGCCAGGATTTCATCACTGATCTGTATCGACCCATTCTTCTGAGCAAGGCTTCCCTCTTTGATCAAAACCACTTTTACTACATTTGCTTTTGGCTTATATAAGGTTATGCCCTCTTTCAAACATCCTACATAACTGTCACTTTTTAAACGACTTTCAGTATGTCGAAAACCTTTATCCAAAGTATTCACACTTCCATTCAAATCCTGAACATCTCCAGAATCTAGAATAATTCCAAGATCTTGTCCATTGGTTTTCTCGAATTCCACTTTAAAAATTTGATCCTTTCTTGGAGGTTTAGCTGGGGGAGGTGTTTTTTCTCGAGATTTGTCCTTTTTCTCATACATCCTTTTTAAACTTGTGACTCTACCTTTCTCTAACATGACAGGATCCGTTTCTGCAGTAAATATGTTAATATTTCCATTAGAAGTTGGATTATCGTCCTTAACATGAGCTTTGTTGTCAGAATTAAACCTAAACCTGGGACTCTTTGTCATTCGTCCTAAACTTCCTTTCCTTATGAATTTTTCTGATGATTTTAAATCCATGGAACCACTCGAGGAGGAAACACTAGGAAATTTCTTAAATTTGTTAAAATATGATCTTAACGTATCCATGGCGATAAAGAATAATTAAGTGTGAATGTCCATTGGGGTGCTTATCTGTGAAAGTCCGTGTCGGTATCAAAACGTAGGTAAAATTTCCATACTGCTAACGGTAAAATCGATAGGAGATATCATATGCGGGCAACAGATGTCCAACACTGTGATTACTCATTTGCTGGGGGCTACTTCAGAAGCTTCTACGCTTCTCTGTCGTCTGCATGCTCCAGGTAAACATTGAGTGAAAGTCAAACTCGGTCCGTCTGCTTTCCCACCTGGTGTCAGTTTAGACAGTCGCGTGTGGTTATTGAGTAAGGAAGTAAACGGAAGTCGCGTGCCGATAAAAGATGGGCCCTGAAATTCGTTAACAAATTGCTTGTCAATTGAGATACACAGCTGATTGCCTCTGCGGAATGTTCATGTACACACTTCTTATTGAAAGGTTTAGAGACGAACAAACTAGACACTGCGGAATTTAAAGTCTTACCTCTCTACCGCAAATATTAAGAGTTTATCCTTCCCTCCGGATACACATTTGTAATCCAATTAAAAAGACACCAATTAGTCGAGTTGAAATCACTGACACACACTCCGCAGTCAACACGTGCAGCGATCGAGAGTTCATGTGACGTCACAAAGTTTACGAAGTTTCGCTTTGTCAAGTATGTCAAGCAGACAATCCTCTGGGTTTTTTTTAGAAAATAAAACAGATAAATACTTTTGTTGCGTTCCGCTTGGCTAGACAACATATATTCTGTTGGTAATTGTACTTTGTCAGCGGTAGTATACAGTAACTGGTTAACTGACAACTACAGCCTTAGATCAACCCTATCGCACTATACATCATATATGAAATACACAATGACAACTTGACCGTCTGCTTCAGCAACAGTCACAGAGGCTCTGATTGGCTAACCAACAGTACAAACATCAAGTTCAACCACTCAGACAAACCAATACATAAAAACGTTTCACAGGCAGTCGCTTTGTTTGGAATCACACGCGCGCTAAAATCTACTGACATATTTTTTTCATGAAAAAATCTGCAAGTGGGACAAGGCGGCGCGATGTTGTCTTAAAAAGGCATCAAATTTCACAAGCTGACACGGTAATATAAATGGGAGTTCAGTGTTCAGAGGCCGATATTTTTTAACTCCATCTTACATCGACATAAAGAGATGTCTGTGGTACATAAGTAAATGTATATAATTCTATGTAAGCATCATATGTTACAACTTACCATGATTATGTGTCTGAGCTATCAATGGGAAAGTCTAGCGAACTCAATGTTTACATAACGTACTTTCAGTAAAGATACCAAATTACAACCAGAAGACGTGTGCGATCAGACCTTTCAATTCCCTTTCTAAAAAATTATCACTTTTTATGTGTTCTGTATCTTGTCTTCGCGTGGTTGTTTTCTTACACTATTTTATATAGTTTATATTTGAAAGGTCCATGCCTTATAAACACTCCTTGGTAAAGCTAACCAGGCTTAGACTGCCACTATATCAGCTTTGTTAGTGCCTCACCGCCGGTATTGTTTATTTATGTATGTATTTTAAAATTCTTAGTGAAGTGAAAGACTGATCCACTAAGCTCCGTCACATACTGTATGTAATACGAAAGTCTATCCTGTACAATGTAGACCTACTATCTAGGCACGACTCTTTGTAAACCCGTACATCAGTCAATTTTCCTGATTTATGTAATTGAATAAAAAGGCTTTCTACAAGACACATGGGCTCTGTGTAAACCGAATATGTATAGCTTAGAAACCTTTACATTAAGAAATATGTATGCCGAACCTGTATGGTGTTCGGATAAGAAAGGTTTCGTTGTATCCACTAGAGTAGGAACATTTCTGTGAGTCGAATTGCATTCCGTCTTATTGATCCATAAACTAATGTAACAAACTATATACAGTAAAACCCCGTTATATTGCCACCCGTTATACCGGCAAACTCGCTTATCGCCATGAATCCATTCAGAACGGTTTCCTACTACGCTAATGCACCCGTTTTAAATAAATGAATAAATTGTTTTTGATTTTCAAAGTCTACAGTTGTTACGGAAACACTAGCTATAGTGTTTGGACAGCAAACTTGGGTTTGAGTGGCAAACCCGATATACCGCCAAACTCGTTATATCGCCAAAATCGCGGAGAACAGAAGGTGGCGATATAACGAGGTTATACTGTATATCTCTACATGTAGTCTGACAAAAATATTAAATAGCTAAGCAGATTTTTACTCCCGGTGTTAGTCTTTCAATTTGATATAAGCTTATAGCTTGTTTTCCAATCCAACAAATAGATGTAATTATTTGAATAAAATATTGTTTAAACTGAATATCATAATTTACCAACTCAAGTTGACTTTACTTGAATTAAGAGTTTCTTAAGTCGAGGCGATATGGGATCCATGTCGACACATCAAAGCAAATAATTGAAGTTCTACGCCTTCGATTCCGACTACAGGACGCTTAACTACAGACATTTACAACGCTCCTGACCGTGTCTCAACCTCGTGGAAGAGGAAATGTTATAATATCATAAAGTCTTGGCTTAGTTGATATAATAAATAGTCAACGCTCTACAGAAATAAGCTCCGTGATATCGAAGCGGATACTTGACAAACGTGACCAGATAGACTAGACTTATTAATGACAATAAAAAGGAAATAACAATAGGTTGCTGCGTACCTACCGATTATATATAGGTAATATTGGTACAAGTATGTTTAACATATTAGAAATATAATTTTTATCAACTTTTAGAAGCGGGTTTCACTAATATGTAAATATTGTACACCAAGTTGTGTTGAGGAAGAAACCAACTATATATTTTATTGATTTTGATTTTTACTTTGACCTTAGACTTTTTATTTTTTAATGAAGCAGAAGCAAAATCACAAAATTTTAACGTTTTAAGTAGTAAAGATAAATTGATAGTTCTCGTGAAAGAAGATGGTTTACTAAAAGATGACGCCAAAACAATGCTTTACATGAATCAAAGAAGACAGAACTTTGTATTAATTTTTTTAAATCAATTTTCATCAACAAATTAAATACGGCTGGGTATTGATACATTGTTTTTATTTTAATGCATGTCACAACCGGCCATACGTCCGGTCTATCTGCGGGGCACGAACGGCAAATGACGCCAGGAAACGTACAGGACTCGCACGTCACCGGTCTTGCAAAATTTTGAGCACGCAACTGCCGATAAGCACGCACACTGCCGATAAGCACGCACAATGGTTGTTGATCATGTCAAACAAACTCTGCGATTTCCAAGAAATGCAAAGACGCATTTTTTGCCGTGCTCCTGACGCAAGGAACACGCATGCACTTATGGCGACAAGACTGCACACGTTCTTGCTATCTCTACGAAGCTCGCACGTACGAAACCCAGTTGTGGGGCACACGGCACATTTACGTTGTCCTTACTCCAACCTTACAAATTGGCTACTATTTTCCTGCCTCTTCGACTCGCATATGGCAAAAAAAAAACCAAAAAAAACCGGTTGTAACCAAGGCTTTATGTGGTTTTCAACTACATAGCATGGGCGCGCTATGCTCATTGCACAACCGTTGAGAGGTAATGCGAAATGCATTGACATACGTAATAACATAAACGCATTGATAACGTACGGAGCCCTTGCGTCATCACTACATCAATGGCCCTGAAGGTAGGACGTTAGAATTGTAACTGCTGTCCCCAACGCATGCTCATATGAGGCGACTATTTCGGACTATTTCTCTTCTAGAAACATGATTTTGCTCCCTTGGCACTGTATCATTTGGGACCGTGTTTCCCGGTCTATAACAAAAGGCTCAACTGGCCTGCATCGCTCATCTGCTTCTAAAGTAACTTTGTGAAGTTGATCTATGTTATAGATACCGATACTAAGGTGATTACCACTTTATTCAAGTTCCAGCATACTATTAGCCCAATATCAGGCATCTAAGGTAATATTTTAACACCCCTCTGACCTTGAATGTAGGTCAAGGTTATTCATTTGAACAAATTTGGTAGCCCATCACTCCAGCATGCTATGGCTAATATCAGGTCTCTGGGCCTCTTGATTATTGAAAAGAATATTTTAGCCTTTTTGAGCCCTGTGACCTTGAATGTAGGTCAAGGCCTTCATTCAACAAACTTGTAGCCCTTCATCCCGGCATGGTACAGACCCAATATTAGATCTCTGGACCTATTGGTTATTGAGAAGAAGTTGTTTTAAAGATTTTAGCCTATCTAAACCCTGTGACCTTTCAATGTACGTCAAGGTCATTCATTTGACAAAAAAGGTAGTCCTTATACCTAGCATGTTACAGGTCCAATATCAGGTCTCTGTGCCTCTCAGTTATTGAGTAGGAGTTGTTTAAAGGGAAACGTTGAATCTGGGCAGACACCATCCAGACAAGGGATATGCACCATGGCATAAGCTTAGTTGCCCTTCAGGCAGGAAAGCTAAAATGGAGCAGGGATCAGCATTTTTCAGGGTTGGACGACTGGTTTGCTCGTTGTCAGTATAATGGTTCCTGCTGGGTGTCTTCTGCAGTATGCTTCAGTGAGGTAGCAGTATAAAGTCGACATCAATTTCACGCATACATACATTACATGCATGTATTTAGCACACAGGGGAGGCAATCCTTGAAAGACCAAGGCTGTAATAGGACATTAAACCAATCACTACGTCAATATCGTCCTTACTACTTCCTTATTAGGTTCTTACTCCATCCTGATTTTACCACTTCTCTGCTAAGCCTTTTTTCAAAATTCTTTTAAGTTTGTCTACATCCATGAAGACCAGAAATACCATTCATGTCTTTGTCAGTTTGTACAGTTGTCTCGGTGTTCTTGCGTCAATGAAGTTTACAGGACAACCTCTCGGCACGTGTGCAATGACCATTTCACGTTGTTGAAGACCACATTTGAGGTTGACAATACATGTATGTTCAGGTGGTGCTTAATATCTTTGACACATTCCCCAACAGGTTCTCACAGAAAAAATAGGCTATATAATAATGGATTAAAGTCAAATTCCTGTATCACTTTCGTTCTGACCACCATAGAAGACGACAACACCGAATCAAAAAGTTCTTCTGCCGCTTGTTCTGTTTCAAGGACAATAGGTTCTACTTGATGCTCAAGCTGCACGTTTTGACAAGAATGAGGTGAAGACAACCTGGTCTTTGTTGGGTTCCCCTTTGGTTTTTTGTTGAAAGACAGAAATTTGGCCATATGATGGACTAATGACATAAAAAACAGCACATCAAGCAGTATTTATTAGTAAGTTGACAAATGCAAGGAGATATTGGAAGATGCATGGTGCAAGCATGGAAATATATTTTTGGCCGTAGAAAGGAAAACGGAGGAACGCATTAGACATGCATGATCATGTGATAAGGAATTCGTGGAAAAGTGTAGGACAATTAAGAATTTGGTAGGGATGTAAAACGAATGTGAAAACTGTATGATTCTTCAATTGTCCCAGCTGCATTTATCAAAATTTTAGGACAAATTTCGGTCACCATGATCATCGAGTGTGATGGGGTCTTACAGGACATCTCTGAAAGCCGAACTGATCATGGTAAATATTTCTAATTGTTGTGTTATACAGAATGTACTTCTGGGCTAAGTTGTTCAAAAGGTCATTAGGCTAATCACAGTTTAACAACAATTTTAAAAACCTGATGAAATAATTTCTGATAGAACTAACTTGACAAAATTTTATGAAACTATAGCCCTCCTCAGTCTCTTCCTACCTGCCTATTTTATGGAATATACACACTCAGGTTTTAAAGTAAAGAGAAATGACATTTGCACAAATCAAGTGATTAAGCTAATAACCTTTTGAACATCTGGGCCCAGAGGGAATTTATATAGGTCATGGCATGGCTTTGGTAGACCCTACAAAAGCAGATGAGATAGTGATTCTGCTTGAATGTATGTCAAGGTCATCGATTTGAATGAACCTTTGACTCCACAAGCCAGTCAAATTTGCCTTCTGGATGTTTAACATTGGTAAACTTAACTCCTACTAAAGAAATAAAAAATATTCAATTTTGATCATTACATTTATTAACAAATAAACAAATTATTACACAAACATAGAGAACATTTCCCATCACATGCATACCTGATGCATGGTTAATATAAATAATTTCAGTTTACAAAAATATTATTACTACAGTCACCACACTGTCATTCGAAATAAGCTTTTTGTATATTTTATTTATTTATCGTTAAATCTTTATCACAGCCCTTTATAGAACACGCTCATAGGTACAGTAAACATATTCAGTCATAGTCTTATTTCATCACTTAATACCCAAAAGTAACCAACACTCTCCATTTTCCCATCTTTAGCCAGAGGAGAAACTTGTGCTCTGAGCTTTTGCAACCAAAGCAATTTCTTAAAATTACTTTTCTTAATTTCAAATCAGGAAATGCAATCTGATGTCACCGGTACATTTTATAAAGGGAAGTAACTCACGTTGAATTACAGTACCAGCCAGGATATATAACTAGAGTAGACATGTTCCATGACCAGGACGGCTCGTCGATAAATCAAGGGAGTAAAAAACATGAATTTCTCTCACCATTTCAAAATATTTACATTTCCGGTGTGTATTTTCTATTTGGCTTTATCAAAGAAAATGACATTGACACTTCTGACAGTAAATTTTAGTGTGGAGTGTAGGAATATATTGTTCACATTGAATGAACCCGCCCCAAATTCGGCGCATACAAGCTTTTTTCTAAGTTTTCATTTTGTGAATTAATCTTTTGTAAACTATTGTGCAAATCAAACCAATATATGAACTGAAGATGCTAATTAGTAAAATTTCGGTTGGAAACGGAATAAAAAGATGATGTTATTTTGGAACTATTTCAGTTTACTTCATGTAGTTGACCACCATACTTGCCAAATTAGAATCAACTGTTTTGCTATTCCACCAATTGTCATGCTGTCCTGTCAATGCGTATAATGTGCAATGATTGACACTTACTGATTTTTTTTAAGAGCATCAATAAAGAAACAACAGTCAAAATGTAAATATAAGAAATAGTTTAGCTTTTTTGTTGTAAGCTGCATTTTTTTCTGCAGATATTTTAACATGACAAGTATAAACTGCATTTTTTTTAGATATTTCAACATGAAGCACAAAATATCTTTAAAATGCAGTTAACAACATCAACAAAACAATTTCTTCATTGAGGAATCTAATACAGAAACTTATGATATGGACAGGAGCCTTGAGTTTATTTTAGTAAATTTGACAATAAAAATAGAACCTATTATCATTTATCTATTGCTAATGTGTTTAGTTCTTCAAATTGAGCTTGTAGTACAATACAAGAGATTTCAAATTTATGTTAAACTGGCAACACTTTCATCCGCCCAATAACAAAGATGGATATCAGTACATATCAGAAACAGTACACCACAACTGGTGTAACTCTCAGAATTACAGTATGCCCGGTAATTTGTATAATGAACATTTTATGATTAGAAAGTATAATGGTTTCTACTGCATATTAGGTCGTGAGTATTAAATTACACAATCAAAACCAAAATGGTTTAATTCCTACGACAAATAGGTTAACATATCAACATATATGTGTGTAATTCACTGAACAAATACTGCAGGGATGACCGTGAGTATAGCGAAATCACTACCAGATACAACCAACAATACAGTTGAGAGTAATGGTGATGCCGGCATGTGGATTAATGGATATTGTCCCTCATGTAAACTGTCAAACAGATTCTGGGAGTCCAGAAAAACACACATACAGTATTGGTCTTTTTTTTTTTATCAAATTATACAATCAAATACATAAATATTTGTACTTGCTCATGACTGATAAATTAATCTTACCAACACACTCCAAATTACTATATGGTTTGCAATATGCTTGGCTTCATACATAATTGAAAACAACTTTTGTAGGGATATTCTGCACAAGTAAGGATTTAGGATGATGTTTTTTATGGAAATTGTACAAAAGTATCCACTTTTATATGTAGAATCTTAGGTAGAGCACTAAAATCTGGAAAACTTGGGTATTTCAGTGAGCAACTTTTGATTTTACATTTATTTCCCCTTCTGGGATATCTATTATTTTCACAAACATGTATTTATTAATTATATTTTGCATAAAAGCAATGATCCTGTGACCCTTCAGGTTTGGATTCTGAAATGCACTATATCCTGTCAGTCTATTTCTGAGATATATTCACAAATGTATTTGAAATAAGTTATACTTTTTTTTCTATATTAACATGTACAATATTTATCATTATATATTATCAGCTGATGTTAGACATCTAGCTGGATAGATCCCACACACAGCCAGTCTGTTTCTTCTGTCGGATTTACTTTGTACTCCCACCGATGTTAGAGAACCAGCTGGATAGTTCAGACATACTGCCAAGTTTGTTGTAGAATGAACTTGTCATATCAGAGCTGGAACTCGGCTGAGGGAGAACGGCCGCTGCTTTCTCCGTCAGGGAATCTCCACCTGCCATCACACTCTGTACACAGAAAGAGGCATACATCAGATTTCTACACTTAAAATGATTTAATAATTTGTGATGTTGTTCAGACATCTGTCATGATCAGGTTATAAAAGATAGCCCACACCAAACAAGCCAGTCTCACAACAATCTTACCCCGAGTAGGGAATGTGACGGTATCGGTTGGTGAGGACAGTGTGGGGTGGGTAGACTGGGTACTTACCCTGTGTAGGGACTGTGACAGTATCGGCGAGGGCAGAGGTGGGTTGGTAGACTGGGTACTTACCCTATGTAGGGAATGTGACAGTATCGGCGAGGGCAGTGTGGGGTTGGTAGACTGGATACTTACCCTGTGTAGGGACTGTGACAGTATCGGCGAGGGCAGTGTGGGGTTGGTAGACTGGGTACTTACCCTGTGTAGGGACTGTGACAGTATCGGCGAGGGCAGTGTGGGGTGGGTAGACTGGGTACTTACCCTGTGTAGGGACTGTGACAGTATCGGCGAGGGCAGTGTGGGGTGGGTAGACTGGGTACTTACCCTGTATAGAGACTGTAACAGTATTAGTAAGGGCAGTGGTGGGTTGGTAGACTGGATACTTACCCTGTGTAGGGACTGTGACAGTATCGGCGAGGGCAGTGTGGGGTTGTTAGACTGGATACTTACCCTGTGTAGGGACTGTGACAGTATCGGCGAGGGCAGTGTGGGGTGGGTAGACTGGGTACTTACCCTGTGTAGGGACTGTGACAGTATCGGCGAGGGCAGTGTGGGGTTGGTAGACTGGATACTAACCCTGTATAGAAACTAACAGTATTGGTAAGGGCAGTGTGGGGTTGTTGGACTGGATACTTACCCTGTGTAGGGAATGTGACAGTATCGGCGAGGGCAGTGGTGGGTTGGTAGACTGGATACTTACCCTGTGTAGGGACTGTGACAGTATCGGCGAGGGCAGTGGTGGGTTGGTAGACTGGATAATTAGCCTGTGTAAGGACTGTGACAGTATCAGCGAGGGCAGTGGTGGGTTGGTAGACTGGATACTTACACTGTGTAGGGACTGTGACAGTATCGGCGAGGGCAGTGTGGGGTTGGTAGACTGGATACTTACCCTGTGTAGGGACTGTGACAGTATCAGCGAGGGCAGTGTGGGGTGGGTAGACTGGATACTTACCCTGTGTAGGGACTGTGACAGTATCGGCGAGGGCATTGTGGGGTTGCTTGGTTGTGTACTCAACGGCAACAGTATAAATCTGTTCTGACATGTAGTAAGTGGCAGGACATTGTGCTGTTCTTGGTGTGTGGTCTGGAGACCTCGTCCTGTGGAAAACATCCCAAGCTTGTCCAGGCTTGTCAGAGCTCCGTACAACACCTAGGAACAGTGAAAGAGGGAGATGTAATTTTTTCTATTCTCCTATTCTTCAAAACTGCCTGCTTGTCATTATATTCTTCCAATTATTAAATATGAACATGTACAACTAAAGATAAAGGGAAACCCACATATGAGATCTGGGAAGGTGTCATTTAGTACTTCTTCAGGATAGGAGTAACAAACATTTACCTGTTCAAATCTAATAAATAGATGACAGCCTGCTGTCCACATTTTTTCTAATCATTAAAACTATAAATGAGTTTACTGAAAAAATGCTTTAAGTACTTATTATTAGAGAAATATTGATAGCAAAATTTAAATTGTCAAACAAGATGCCTGTCTGGAAAAAGTGACAGCAAGAGGATAGACACATCACGGACCATGGATGAATGGTGATCTAATTAGCCAACCTTCTCATAATGATTAGGCTAAAATATCTAAACAAGATGTCATATGACTTGTACTGATATGATATCACTGGATATTTACCCCAGTCAGACAGATATCATGATACACTCCAGTGACATTTACACTCTATATAGACAAGTATTTTTTATTTTAGTACAGAACAAAAGTTGCTGGAATGTAGTGTCAACTCCGATAGGAAAAGACCAATATAACAATTAAAACACTGACTGGAAAAATGACATCACTGACAGCTGGATTACTAGCCCTCAACTATCAGTAGACAGGATGATCGATTGACAGAAAGTAAATCAGGTGGAACTCACAGTCAACCGTTGCGTTTGTTTGGTCAGGTGAGACTGGATGTAGGGGGAGAAGACGTCAAGGTCAAAAGGGTCAATCTTTTCCTCCAGCCTCTCTATCACTCGCCGGGACCGCTGCTGGTAGAGTTTACTCTCCTGTGTTACACAAAGATCAGAACATTCTAAATATATGTGAAGAAATCTCATTCAACTCAAGCTCTCGCAAGACATTCATGATAATCATACCACAATTTTTTTCGAGAAAGCTGCGAACAGATAAAATTATTGTAGAATGTACTGAAAGTACACATGTCTTCATCTGATGTTGTAGAACCCACAAATGTGTAGTTTCAAGCTCTCAGATATATTCATCTGAATTCCATATAGCACAGCTTAATATATAAAATTAATTGAAGACATTTGACAATGTATACATATAGCTGAGTAAGATATCAAGTGCTGTAAACACTCTTTATTTATAAAATGGATAATAATAGAACATTCTAGTTTAATTCCTGAAGTCTAGGAAGGTTTTGTCCCAAATAACACCCATTCACTTGTACCACTGATGAGAAAACCATAAGGCTTCTTCCTTGATGCACATTATCTAGTAAGTAATGAGGTACATTTGATTCAACTAGCCACTACCCGGTATACCTGCTGGTCGTCTTTTCTTGGAATGATCCGAACCACAAATTTGACATCGTATAAAAGCTGTAAAGCCATCTGCTGGGACATTGACAGATAATTGCCAGTCTTTTTCTTCCTGCAGGCGTTGAGTATTTCCTCATAACCAGTGAGGATTCCATTGGACACATTCACCACTAGATCCTCTACAACTTTTCTGTGGGAAAAACAATTTCCAAAATCATCTCTCACGGCTAAGATTGACATCCAGCTTTATCATAATGAAATTTATTTTAACAAGTTTTCTATGAAATATAATCTATAATTTCTTGATGAAATATTTATTTGGTATTTTTTAAAAATGTTTTATGATATTAGTCACCACCTATAAGAAATAATAGACTTTTAGAAGACAAGAATTATACGTAAACAGCTGTTCATTTACAGCTCTACAGGTAAGTTTTATATCGTCCAGTGTATATTGAATTAGACTTACTGTAATGATAAGTTTACCCTAGATTCTGCTGAGATTACAAAGGTATATAATTATGTATACTAATACCACTATACCTCCACGACATCCTACACTATTTACTGGGCTCTTGAGTCTATTACTTTGGGCATAACTAACCTGTGTATTGTGTGTGCTCCCACTCTGTTGATCTCGCGACACAAGCTGAACAAGAGGTCCTGTATATACCACGAGGCCTGTGAAGTAAAGAAATTCATTGTTTCAATCTAGAAATGTAATTGTGAAACACGTATGCCAGTAGGATAACTTGTCAATATCGCTAAGGATTTAAAAAATCGATCAAGATAAAGATGTAATCTAATTACCTGCATAGGAATCCGAATCTTTGAGCTCACATTTTTACCACTTTCTGTTTCTTCTTGAATAGACACCTCATCCCATCTCTGTAAAATGAAATAAAAATCAGAAAAGGTGCAACATACAAGAATAGCCTATTGTATATTTTCATATAATACCAAGGATATCAAACTGTAAAAGTATATATACTTTGGTGCACTCAAATTATAGCACATTAGTGGTTTTTTGGTTTATTTTGCTTAAGGTCCAACAGCCAGGGTTATTTAAGGACGTGCCAGGTTTTGGAGATGGAGGAAAGCTGGAGTACCCAGAGAAAACCACCAGCCTACAGTCAGTACCAGGCAACTGCACCACATGGGTTTCAAACTCACGACCCAATAGTGGAGGACTAGTGATAAATAATTCATTTCCTCACCAAGATACATGCTGTAGACGACAGTAATACATATCCCCCACCAATAGACATGGTGTAGACAACACTACATATCCCCCACCGATAGACATGCTGTAGACACAATAATTTATATCCCCCACCTTGAAACATGCTGTAGACATTTTTATACTCACTGTACATGTTGATATGGCATCTTTACCCTGTGGATTATTGATACAGGCTTTGAAATCCTTTAGCACAGAAGCAGACAAATATTCTACCCATATTCTACAACAGAAATTGGAAAAATTCTATGTCCATTATCTATTTATTTATATAATTATGCAATTTTTACGATGTAGTTGAAATTTACCATAAATGGATAGTTAAGAATACTTCATCTGCCACTTAGATTCTAAGACAATAATCCTTAATTTCAAAAGAACACGAAAAAGCTGTGGTAAGCACTTATCATGTTGCTCATTAGACATTCAGAAGAAGGCAGAATTTTGTTTGGCCTATATAACTCATCTGCCACGAAGGTAAGCTTTAACGCTTTATAGATAAATATCACTGCCTTTATTCATGCCAAATGAGGTCAAAATCAATGTTATTTAAGGTAATTTTCTAATAGGTAAACCGCTATTCTGACTCTTTTGAGCCAGCCTTCAGCAGGTTTTTACATACCTGTAAGCCCCTCTGTGACACTGTGCCAATCTTTCCTTTACTTGTAACCATACGGGATCATCCACAACCTTTGAACCCTGTTTGCTGCTCTTCATTTGTGACCTGGTCAATGACACAGAACGTTCATCAATGTTTGCGAAATGAAAAATAAATTTTATCGAAATGACAGTCACTTTCTACACAAACAATGTTCCTGTTAAACATGCCACAATGTTTCAAGACTGACTGGTCATAGCTTGACAAAGGGACCAGTTATTCATGAAACGTTGTGACACGTTTAACACGTACATTGTTTGTGAAGAAAGTAACATTAATTTTGATATCACATATTTCCAAAGTGATGAATCTTATTGATGAAAAATAGATTGTTTCTGTACAACTACTTTAGGTATTGATCAGGTGTATAAAGATTCATAAAAATGGCTGAGAGAGGCAAAAAGGAGCGGTACTTCAGAAAAATTTGATAATATATTGATGTCATGGAAAGGGTATAACTCTCAGAATCATAGGAATAAAAGTACTCAAAAATATTTTATGTTATCCACCGACTTTTTAATATGTCACACAAATGTACACTACTACTTACTTGAGGAGGTCAAGTTTGTCCTGTGATGTCTGTCCCACAATGCAATGCTTCAAGGAAGGGGCCAGCTCTGCCAGTGCTCCACAAAATCTCCCCACCAACAGAATCCTAAAAAACATCAATTTATTTAATCTCCCCACCAACAGAATCCTAAATAACATTAATCTATTTAATCTCCCTACCAACAGAATCCTAAATAACATTAATTGATTTAATCTCCCCACCAACAGAATCCTAAATAACATTAATTTATTTAATCTCCCCACCAACAGAATCCTAAATAACATCAATTGATTTAATCTCCCCACCAACAGAATCCTAAATAACATCAATTTATTTAATCTCCCCACCAACAGAATCCTAAATAACATTAATTTATTTAATCTCCCTACCAACAGAATCCTAAATAACATTAATTGATTTAATCTCCCTACCAACAGAATCCTAAATAACATTAATTTATTTAATCTCCCCACCAACAGAATCCTAAATAACATTAATTTATTTAATCTCCCCAACAGAATCCTAAATAACATCAATGTATTTAATCTCCCCACCAACAGAATCCTAAATAACATTAATTTATTTAATCTCCCCAACAACAGAATCCTTAAAAACATCAATTTATTTAATCTCCCCACCAACAGAATCCTAAAAAACATCAATTTATTTAATCTCCCCACCAACAGAATCCTAAATAACATTAATTTATTTAATCTCCCCACCAACAGAATCCTAAATAACATTAATTTATTTAATCTCCCCACCAACAGAATCCTTAAAAACATCAATTTATTTAATCTCCCCACCAACAGAATCCTAAATAACATCAATTGATTTAATCTCCCCACCAATAGAATCCTAAATAACATTAATTTATTTGATCTCCCCACCAATAGAATCCTAAATAACATTAATTTATTTGATCTCCCCACCAATAGAATCCTAAATAACATTAATTTATTTAATCTCCCCACCAATAGAATCCTAAATAACATTAATTTATTTAATCTCCCCACCAACAGAATCCTAAATAACATTAATTTATTTAATCTCCCCACCAACAGAATCCTAAATAACATTAATTGATTTAATCTCCCCACCAATAGAATCCTAAATAACATTAATTGATTTAATCTCCCCACCAATAGAATCCTAAATAACATTAATTTATTTAATCTCCCCACCAACAGAATCCTAAATAACATCAATTTATTTAATCTCCCCACCAACAGAATCCTAAATAACATTAATTTATTTAATCTCCCCACCAATAGAATCCTAAATAACATTAATTTATTTAATCTCCCCACCAATAGAATCCTAAATAACATCAATTTATTTAATCTCCCCACCAACAGAATCCTAAATAACATTAATTTATTTAATCTCCCCACCAATAGAATCCTAAATAACATTAATTGATATAATCTCCCCACCAACAGAATCCTAAATAACATTAATTGATTTAATCTCCCCACCAATAGAATCCTAAATAACATTAATTTATTTGATCTCCCCACCAATAGAATCCTAAATAACATTAATTTATTTAATCTCCCAACCAACAGAATCCTAAAAAACATTAATTGATTTAATTTCCCCACCAACAGAATCCTAAATAACATTAATTTATTTAATCTCCCCACCAACAGAATCCTAAATAACATTAATTGATTTAATCTCCCCAACAATAGAATCCTAAATAACATTAATTTATTTAATCTCCCCACCAATAGAATCCTAAATAACATTAATTTATTTAATCTCCCCACCAATAGAATCCTAAATAACATCAATTTATTTAATCTCCCCACCAACAGAATCCTAAATAACATTAATTTATTTAATCTCCCCACCAATAGAATCCTAAATAACATTAATTTATTTAATCTCCCCACCAACAGAATCCTAAATAACATTAATTGATTTAATCTCCCCACCAACAGAATCCTAAATAACATCAATGTATTTAATCTCCCCACCAACAGAATCCTAAATAACATTAATTTGTTTAATCTCCCCACCAACAGAATCCTAAATAACATTAATTTATTTAATCTCCCCACCAACAGAATCCTAAAAAATATTAATTTATTTAAAACCCCACCAATAGAATCCTTAAAAACATTAATTTATTTACTTTCAAATTATAGAAATGATGTATAATATTTATGTAGTTATACACATTGTACTGTTGTTATTATTATAATAAGTATCCCTGTACTGAGGTATACATGACCTGCCACATAAAATCTCAGCCAAAAATTTAGTTTGCAATCTATCATGTAGTCTAATTCATTATATATCCTGATGATGATTCCTCAGAGGATTTGGTCATTAGGAGTAAGTTCGACTGGAATGTTAATGAACACTTCTATCAGAATATGATGCATTAAAAAAATAGAAAATGTGGTAAAATTATCCAATATAAATCCTTAAAGTCCTATGACCTCAGGATTTTGATTGGTTGTACCTACTTGTTAATAGTTATCTGATTGGTTGTTCTGTCAGGTATTTCCAGTGATAATTTCCATAACTCAAGTTGTTCATCAACATATGTCAGAAGTCTGGAAGGGAAAAGAGAAAAAGAATGCTGCCATTTTAATCAAAATAATGAGACACACCAAAAAAACAATCCCCACACTGCTCATAGTACTTAAGTGGCCTGGGAATTTCTAGTAGTGTTGATCTTGTAAGTAAAATTTGCACAATAAACAAGAGGCCCATGGGCCTTAACGGTCATCTGACTCTTAAGACCCTTGTAATATAGTAGTTTACATGCTCAGTAGCAAGTGTAGTGGTACTGATGGCTATGGTTGACCATCTTTGATTTTGGACCAACCAGAAAAATAACAATGCTTGGTCAGCATCTCATCATTGAAGCCAAGTTTGAGCTGAATGCCACTGGTGGAACTTGAGCTGAATGCCACTGGTGGAACTTGAGCTGAATGCCACTGGTGGAACTTGAGCTGAATGCCACTGGTGGAACTTGAGCTGAATGCCACTGGTGGAACTTGAGAAGAAGTTTAAAATAGATGTTGTTCAGGAAAACCATGATTGCCTAATCATGTTAGAAAATGGCTGCCGTGGCTGCCAAATCAAAGCTTTTACAAGGCCAAAAAATAACAACACTTTGTTGGCTCCCCTTCCTTAACATTCCTTAACATCCTCACCACTTTCGAGCTCAATGGCACCAATGGAACTGGCAAAGTATTTTAAAATGTGTTTTTCAAGATGGCTGCCAATGCATTGGGCACATACACAATTTACCAAAATAGAATACACATAGCAAGTATACTAGTCGTGAATCAAGATTAAAATCCACTAGTTCACTAGTCAATGTATACTTACTCTTCCACACATCGGTGACATGTGACCTTGAGATGGTTAAGTAGGTCAGCCGTGTCACCATAGCGATTAAATGGTTTGTCTGTTTGTGTGTCCTTGTCATCTGCTGGCTGTATATAATGTTTACAATCCTCTATCAAGGTCAGTAGTTTATCGTCATAGTTATGGCACAGGCTACAAACATAAATAGTTTATCGTCATAGTTATGACACAGACTACAAACATAAACAGTTTATCGTCATAGTTATGGCACATGCTACAAACATAAACAGTTTATCATTATAGTTACAACACAGACTACAAACATAAACAGTTTATCATTATAGTTATGACATAGGCTAAAAACATAAATAGTTTATCATCATAGTTATGACATAGGCTAAAAACATAAATAGTTTATCGTCATAGCTACGACACAAACTAAAAACATAAACAGTTTATCATCAAAGTTATGAAACAGGCTACAAACATAAATAGTTTATCATCATAGTTATGACACAGATTACAAACATGTACAATTTATCATCATGGGATGTCTGTGAATCAAGTAAATGAATTTTACCTTTGAATGACCGGAGTATAAGCCTTGGCTTTCATCAGTAGGCCACTGGGGGCCTGTTCACTAGAGGTGCGAGCACTGGCCGTGGTCCATGCCATGTTGGCCTGTATATCCCCCGACCCCTCACACCAAATAAACTTGGATAGGTCAACCTCCAACTCACTGCTCCTACAGAAACATGTTGGCAGTATTATATTTAAGTAAGGTGACAACAGAACAGTGGGCAATGTCATATATTGGTAAGGAGAGAACAATATTTCAGAACTGAATCTGAAATACCACACAAAATGTATCAAAACTTTGCATAATGTTTTATAAGCTTTAACCAGTGAACAAAAACCACACTATTTTTCTACCTCACAACCGAAACTGGTCTATTTGTGTAAAGGAATACTAACTATGTATACACAAGTTTTAGTGCATTGTCAGTAAAAAAAAATGTGTGATATTGTATTTATTATTTTGTTTTATATTGGGTTTTTTTATGATTCCTTATCAATAATAAGATTGTTTATCAAAACATTGAACCAAATAATAATGACAGTCAAATTGACATTGAAAACAGAACAGAACAGTCACATGAGTTTTGATATATTCTAGCATATTTGGTCTCTGTGACCTTGAATGAAGGTCATCCATTTGAAAACAACTTGGTAGCCCTTCATCCCAGCATGCTACAGACCTATCATTGGGTCTCTAGGCCTTTTGCTTATCAAGAAGAAGTCGTTTAAAGATTTTAGCATATTTGACCCCTGTGACCTTGAATGAAGGTCCAGGTCATCAATTTGAACAAACTTGGTAGCCCTTCATCCCAGCGTGATACAGACCTAAAATTGGGTCTGTGGGCCTTTTGGTTATCAAGAGGAAGTCGTTTAAAAGATTTTAGTATGTTTGACCCCTTCGTCTCAGGTGGCGTTAAAATCTAGTATATATACATTCTCTAACATAATAGTGTAATTTATGAAGGATTTAAAGGTTCAATAAACTGAGAAAAACAGTGAAATATGAAATATAAGTCAGATTAGTAAAGTAAAATCTCATTACCCATCTTCTATGCTTCCAATCTCCATGACCAGTTTTGAAACCTGACGTTTGGTCAATTCAGTTGCTGTGTCCAATTGGTATTTCATCAATGCCTACAGAAAAAAATTCATATCTCATCACTAATATCCAGATACAAGAGGCTGTCCGAATGAGCTTATGTCATGCTTCCTGATGCGCATGCACAGTCATTATTTAAATGTGATACACTCATCGAAGGTACCATTACTGCAAATGTTAAAACTAGTTTAATGCATAGTTTTACAGTTTATACAGTTAATTAATGCAAAGAAAAGAATACATTACTATCGCCAAAAGAAGTAGAGTTAAAATAGTGCTAATTGTATCATCTCTTCCCTGTGATAAACACCCTGTGATAAACACCCTGTGATAAACAATGAGATTTGCATTTGGTATTTTAATTAGGATTAAATTAATTGTAATTTTGACCTATTTTACAAATTGACAGAATTTTACACTTTATGACAATGACTGACCTTGCCCCATTTGACACTGACATACATGACTTTGTATTTATGGCGACTGATTTTAATCTTGTATGATGGTGACTGATCTTGACCCTATTAACACTGAGAGCTGATGTAACCTGGTGACTGACCTTGACCCTATTAACACTGATAGCTGATGTGACCTAGTGACTGACCTTGATCCTATTAACAATGACAGCTGATGTGACCTAGTGACTGACCTTGACCCTAATAACAATGACAGCTGATGGGACCTGGTGACTGACTTTGACCCTATAAACAATGACAGCTGATGGGACCTGGTGACTGACCTTGACCCTATTAACACTGATAGCAGATGGGACCTGGTGACTGGCCTTGACCCTATTAACACTGATAGCAGATGTGACCTAGTAACTGACCTTGACCCTATAAAAAATGACAGCTGATGTGACCTAGTGACTGACCTTGACCCTATTAACAATGACAGCTGATGTGACCTGGTGACTGACCTTGATCCTATTAACAATGACAGCTGATGTGACCTAGTGACTGACCTTGACCCTAATAACAATGACAGCTGATGGGACCTGGTGACTGACCTTGACCCTATTAACACTGACAGCTGATGGGACCTGGTTGTCAATCTATCTGAGACTGACAACATTTTACCTTATATGACCTGTTTTTATATGTCTACTGACCTTCACTCTATCCAGGAATAGTGCCCAAAGGAAATCCTCCCAGCTGGAGAGTTTCCTGTTGAGTATACGAGAACACACCCCCTGCCAGTCAGTCATGCTATCGTCCTGGGATAGTAACTCCCACACTGCATCACGGATATCAGCCAATCTCTTCACAGTGTTGACAAAACCTAGCAGCTTACCTACACCATGTTTCACGTCCCGGATACATCTGTGGAAAAAAAAAAGAGTGTGGAGCATTAATGACTGATAGGTCTGCTTGAGCATATGAATAAATGGCAGCTATGTAGAGTCATATAAATAAATCAGGGAAAGATCATTTGCTTTTATCCTCAGATCTGTTTTTATCATATGAATACCATGTTGTCAGTGTAATAACACTTATGTGTAAATGGTGTTTAATATATTAAAATGACAGCTCCTCAAGATTTGAAATACCTCTCCGTTTGACAGAACATTTTTCTCCATCATATAATACAGATCACTTCCAAAGTGAACAATTATAACACACAACATGAGAATATTTCAAAGACAGTTTTTTGTATGACAGTAACATATCAATCAACTCCTGACCTGAACAATCATATTGGTCCAAAGAAAACTTCAAATGCTGGAAAAAAAATTGACCCCAAAACATCACTGAACACAATGGTTCAATGGAAACACACTTGGAGGATATGCCTCATCAAATATTAAAAATTGTGAAGTTTTCCAAAACAAAATATCCCATTTTCTTATATTATAATTAAGTAAAGATGAAAACATGACGCTGGTTAACATGGTACAACAACATGGCATGAATGATTACGTACGTATCAATCCACTGTTGGCAGTTGTCCTGGAGATACTGTACAGATACCGGTGTGGCGTGGGACCTCAGAGTGGGGCAGAAATCTGGTGAACACAACACATACCATTGAAACATGGCAATTACAGCAATATACAGGATAGGATAAGGAGGCTTACTAGCTTACTGACAGAAGAGCTCCATTCCAGGAAGTCTATAACATTTTCTTTATCGTAATTTCAACATTTAACATGATTATTGAAGTCTTTGACAATTCTAAAAGGTTTATGAGGTGCAGGCACTGGTTGATAATGAATATTTATATATTAATTAAAATGTTTCCCAAGGGAGCTAACTAGAACACAATCACAGGTAAAAACCTGTCCGTAAGGATATATATATTATGTTATAGTGACAAGTATTTTGATTCCAAATAAACTCCATACTGCATTTTTTAAGAAAAGAATGGGAAATTGAACTTGTTTATAATTAAATGTTGCACATCCGAACAGTTTATGTCAATGTGTGCATTATTGGATCAGAAATAATAAGCCAATCATTTAATACCTATGACAGCAAATTAAATAAGAAATAAAATGATATTCATTACCAGGAATTTGCTATGATTGTTAAATAATGTGGAAACAGGATAACATTTTCCTGAATATTTATAAAACATAGGTACCTAAAACAGATGATGGCAGACTTTTCAGCGAGGAAGACTGATGGAAGTCCAGTAATCCTGATTCTGTGAATTCAAAGAAAAATATTTGAAATATGATCACTACCAATTTGATAATAAGTTATACCAAAATTTTCTTTACAATAGGAAGTATTTTGTCTACACAATTCTAAATAAATGGTTACAAAAAGTTTTCTCACCAAAAACCAGATTATTTCTTAACTATTGAAAAGACTTTGGAATGAGATTCATCACTGTTGTATGAAAATTAATAAGGAAAGATATTCATCTTAAGTACAAGTAATGATTGAAAACTGTGTTTGCAAGCAAAGTATCACTTTCCCTCATATTGCCTGCAGTGTTTTGGGACGAAAATGAGTTTTGGTATTTTGGTAGCTGACTTTACATTTTCTTCCCATCACCAGAAAGTGAAAAGTAGTCAAGACTCAAACACTACTCTCTTTGCTCAAAAAAGGAAATGGACATTTCTGAAAGCTCACAAAACAGTTTCAATTGCTGTTTGTGTTAAGATAAACATCTTTCCAAATATTGACAACAAAGTTCACCACTTTTAAATAGTGTCTCACCGTGCTGTTTCTGAGATGTCACTGTGGTCAAGATGGTCACCAGCAGATTACTGGACACTGAAATACACAGACACACATTTAAATAATAATTCTGTCATATTTCATAAAAATATCACAAAAAAAGATTTTTAATCCTATATCATACTGGTATGGAGCTGCTGCAACATCTTTATATTAAAATTTAAGGGATAATGTCAGTGACATTATCATGTAATCATTTTGAACATTAAACAAAGTATGTTTTACTTGTTTCGATGGCTTAATATCATGACCATATGCCTTTTGGCTATTCAGAACAAGTCATTTGAAGGAACATGTTTGGGCAGGTGTACTAATGTCACTGATATCACTCTTGCAAAGCATTCTGTGTACTTGGTAGACCTACCTCCCATGGCGGAGCTGTCGCCCTGGTAGAAGACACTATGTATCTGGTGTATTGTGGTAGTAATTAGTTTGACCACAGTACAGACCTGATCTTTTACACCCTCTGTCTGGTTTGGATGGAACAACTGCTGTACCGCTGTCTAGAATTTCCCAAATGAAATCGTAAGCCATGAAAACCTCATTTGAGGTCAGACATTTAATTATTAAAATTATTGCACAATGTTGAATTTTATTTGATGATAAACAAGAGATCCAAGAGGAATCTTGGTGCCCACCATTGAATGACCTTTTTTTAGATCTCTGTAAGACTAATAATTTCTCTACTTTTCTCTCATTCTTCTAAATCATTTGAAAATAAGAGGAACCTATATATTAAATAAGAGAAAGATTCATCAAAACCTCTCTGAGAGATAGGGCTAACACATTTCAACTAATACAAAGAAAATCAAATTGAAATTCAAGAAATATCCAAAAAGAACTTATATGAAACATGTACAACAAGGGATCAAGGGGAACCTACAGGTGAAATTTGAGAAAAATCCATGAAGAACATCCTGAGAAATAGCGATAATTAATGTCAACTGTCAAATACGGCTTCAAAGTGCTAATGTTGTGCTAAATTGAAAAGTAAATGAACTGGCTGTTTCACATTAAAAATTACCGTTCGTGCAAGCAGGAACTCGTTGAAGACCTGCCTCGGTGTACTATCCTCCAACAGGATAATACTACACAGACACTCAGCTATCTTCTACAAATAAAAAAAAAATCATTTTTAAATCTTGCTATTATGTACAACTAGGAATTTCCATAAGACAGACATTACTTCACTTCCTTTACTTTTTCAAAAAATGTTTATGTATTTTTTTATAGAAAGAGATATTTCTATAAGTCAGCAGATTAAACAGTTGACCTGAAATACTACTTAAAACTGTACCTGATCTGTGATGGCGGACTCCTTCAGCATTGAACGGCTCCCCTGGTAACAGAAAATGGTCAATTAAGGAGCTTCCTAAAATCTTGCTATGACTCAAATCTTTGGTACAAAAGTTTCATGCTGAAACATGGACAAAACTTTATGAAGTTAGAAATTCATTCAGCGAATTACATTCCCCTACAAGATGTGAAATTATACACCAAGAACGCATCGATGATAATTTTTTAATAAACAAGATTGTTCTTTCCCAAGTATTAAATTCCAGTGTCAAGTAGTAAAAGAAGTAGAGCTTGAACAAAATAATGTGTTGAAGGGCGGACAAACACAACACAAAACTATTATTAGTTAACATAATAATGTTGTATATATTTCCAAAGTACCATACAAAATAAGAAATCATGGATGTTTATACTTATTTGATGGTACAGTGTTTGATAGGTCTGTGTAGTTTGGTGGCCCTGATGCAACACAAAGGTCTGTAGTATTGTGGTTTTGAATTGACAGATAAACCTGTAGTATGGTGGCCCTGAAGGGAAAGACAAACCTGTGGTATGGTGGCCCTGAAGGGACAAACAAACTTGTAGTGTGGTGGGCTGGAAGGGACAAACATGTAGTATGCTGGCCCTGAAGAGACAGCAAAACCTGTATTATGGCAGCCCTAACATGATTGATCAACCTGTATTATGGTGACAGACAAATATGTAGTATGATGGCCCAAATGTGACAAACTTGTGGTAAGGTAGTATTGAAGTGACAGACAAACCTGTGGTAAGGTGGCCCTGAAGTGACAGACAAACCTGTAGTATGTTGGCCCTGAAGTGACAGACAAATCTGTAATATGGTGGCCCTGAGGTGACAGAAAAACCTGTAATATAGTGACCCTGAAGTGACAGACAAACCTGTAATATGGTGACCCTGAAGTGACAGACAAACCTGTAGTATGGTGGCCCTGAAGTGACAGACAAACCTGTAATATAGTGACCCTGAAGTGACAAACAAACCTGTAATATGGTGACCCTGAAGTGACAGACAAACCTGTAGTATGGTGGCCCTGAAGTGACAGACAAACCTGTAATATAGTGACCCTGAAGTGACAAACAAACCTGTAATATGGTGACCCTGAAGTGACAGACAAACCTGTAGTATGGTGGCCCTGAAGTGACAGACAAACCTGTGGTATGTTGGCACTGAAGTGACAGACAAACCTGTAGTATGTTTGCACTGAAGTGACAGACAAACCTGTAGTATGGTGGCCCTGAAGTGACAGACAAACCTGTAGTATGTTGGCACTGAAGTGACAGACAAACCTGTAGTATGGTGGCCCTGAAGTGACAGACAAACCTGTAGTATGGTGGCCCTGAAGTAACAGACAAACCTGTAGTATGGTGGCCCTGAAGTGACAGACAAACCTGTAATATGGTGGCCCTGAAGTGACAGACAAACCTGTAATATGGTGGCCCTGAAGTGACAGACAAACCTGTAGTATGGTGGCCCTGAAGTGACAGACAAACCTGTGGTATGGTGACCCTGAAGTGACAGACAAACCTGTAGTATGGTGGCCCTGAAGTGACAGACAAACCTGTAATATGGTGGCCCTGAAGTGACTAATAGCAGCCCACTGACGATTGAGGACTGGGAACCTGTGTAGGAGGTCAGGAGACTGCTGAGAGTCAAGCTGGAGACTGGTGTGGATGTGTCGGGACAGCAGGTAGTGTCGGGTGGCTGTTAAGTAATCATTACGGTCCAATGCACTCCAGATCTATCGAAAATAAAAATGATTACAATCTCTGCAGTATAATATACAGTGCATTCCGCTTAATCGGGTTGCCTATTTGCGGGGACTTTTTACCCGATTAACCGACTTACCCGATAAGCCGAAATGCACGTCGCCATCTTGGATTTGGTCCGTAATGGTAGTCAGACTTGGGTCGATTTTGGATGAAAATATTTGCGTTATTATTGTTAATAAACGGTGTTTTTGTTTGTGCTTTTACTGATGTCAAATTGTCAGATTACTATTACTAATTGTATAAAAATGTGTGTATTAAAATAACAAAACCTTAATGATTTTCTTATTCGCGGCACAGTACAATCGTAGCACCTCAAATCGGGGGGTCATACATCCCTGTTTCATCCGTGTGTTCCTAATTTGACATACGATCTAAGGACTCGCCGACAATTACATCTAAAATCATTTATGTTTATCATAGAGACATTCTTATGTTCGCTTTGAAGTTTAAAATATTCCATATTATTTCCAATTACCAAAGCACAGAGATCGGAGAAACCGAGTTTATTTAGGTCGTTTCCTGTGGTATAAATTTATACGAACTTGACACTGGCAGTCACTGATAAAACAACACGAAATCCAATGTAATGTTTTTATTAACCAGTTCTAATCCTAACCTGAATAGGAATTATGAGCTAACGTCGGGCGTCTGTCCTTTTACTGCTCGCTACTGATTTTTAACTCACCTGTGTATCGGTGTCGTCACATTTCCCCGTGGCGAACCCCTCACTTTGGATTCGCCACATACAGTAAGCGGTGATATCAATCGATCTGTAGCAATATCAGACCCAGGTAAAAACCTATTGTTTTGGTTTTTGCTTCGAAGATTTTACATCCCAGACGTAAAAGTTTAATTGTCTAGTCGCTTAATTATGCTTTTAAAACCCCATTACGTTTTGCCTGCTGCTGACTCTAAAAATAACATTTAATTTTACCCACAATTCTTAGTCGACTTCCTGTTGGGGAAAAACCACACGAGGCAGAATCAACAACAACACAGTTCTGAACATGACAAAACCCCGACATAACATTACCGTTTAAGGTAATATTTAACTGTTTTTTGACATTTGAACCATCAAAATTACACTATTTGTTGATAAATGTCTAAAACTTAAAGAAATACGCGATGACTTTCGTGAAAATCGGAGCATTTCTATTTTTTGTCCCGATTGTTCTATTCGAATAACCGAAAAATACGACTTTTCCAACCCAATTAAACGAATTTTTTTAACATGATTTAAGAGAAAATGGTTTTGGTTTTTGAAATTTTACCCAATTAAACGAAATACCCGATTAAGCGTTACCCGATTAAGTGGAATGCACTGTACTTCAGATCTATTGAATTTCAATTTGAAATTCATAAATTATTGCAGTCATGTAAATGACAGATATTAACATTTTGTGTAGCAATGCCCCTCTTTACTGCCCTCTTTATCCAAAGTAAGTAATAGATTCATGGTTTTCATTCAAAATAATTGCCAAAAAAATTGTATTTGTGATAGAGTTGTCTCCCTTTTTGAGTTTTATGGTATTGTGATCTATATGGATCTATTTTAATCTTTCCTATAAACAGCATAGGTTCTAGTTTTCACTGACCTTTTCTGGCATATCCAACAGTAGCTTGATCTGCATGGCTATGCTGTGGAACTTCAACTCCTGTTTCCTCCTACATAATAAAACATATCACAGAAATAATGATTCGGAAATAGAACTTTTTATATAAATACATACGAGTCCGCTAGATACAAACTGTGACTACATGCATATGACATTTAATCAAATAACTAGATACAAACTGTGACTACATGCATATGACATTTAATCAAATAACATGAGGTTATATGTTCTACATACATTTTGTACAGATCTGTATTCTATGACTAGAAAAATGTACAAAGAAAATCTCTTTGAATATGCTGACAGGTACAGACAAGATTTGTAATTGTTCAACGTAAATGACCTTAATGTAGAATTTGAATACAGTGAATCCTACTTATTATCATAATGATATCCTATTTATCATAATTTGTTTTTCTATGTATGGAATTGATTTATACATCTGTATATCTTATAAATTTCAGGAAAAAACATTGTATACTCATGTATATGGGGTTTTTTTTTTTAAACATTGTTAAATGCAGAATTGCTCTTGTGATCAAACTAGTACATTGTATAGAAGAATGCCACATTTCCAAACTGATCAGTAAACAAATCATGCTTCATGGTTATACAGTTGCTCGGATACAAAATTTCATAAAATGTTCGCTTTTTATGTAGAGGACACAGCAGGAGTTTTGATAATTGAAAATTTGGAAGTGTGGCAGTCTGATATTATCTGGTAAGTCCAGAACAGAAATACTACTGTGCTATTTTTTTTATGAGTCCAGTACCAAGAGATATGATGGGCATGCTGGTACTCAAAATTTGAAGGAGTCCCACAAGAAAGGCACGAGACTCAGACTCAAATATCCAAGTCCCAAAAACCACTAAGGCTGTGTTCTACTGTATTAAAGTTCTTACTGTTGGTCAAGCTCCTTGTTGGATCTGTTATGGAAGGATGTGCCTCGTACCATATGGCTCTGATTTAGCTCCTTACACATTTTGTCTATACGGGCTATAGACTTCATAACCTATAAATAGGAATGACATATGTAGTTAGTATCACACAAGACAATATTGTAAGCATGTCGGCTGTTATGTACATGGTTTTGGACACAAAACATGATGTTAGGTGATAATTTTAGCTGTGGATGTTGCAGCATATGAAATAACAGAAATAACATATTTACATAAATATATATGAACATCAGAATCCCATACCATTAAGGAGACCATTAACAGTATTGAGCGCAATAACACGAGTACAATGTAAATGAACATTTTAATTGTTCTTTTACATGTAAGGTATGGAACAAAACATAGGCCCAGAATGCATGCTATTATGTTCTACTTAATCATTATATTAATGTGAAACTTGGAATAGGGGATGACTTACAACTGAAATAACAAAGTATCTCCATGATCCAAGAAATTTGTTGAAAAGTAAATAATGTTGACTGCACAATGGGTCTATCATCCTTCTAAAAATTTGACCTGGTAATGATAGTAGTTCAAATAGTGTTTAATTTTCTCCTTTGTTTGTATATAGCTATTTAAAATGTGGGCTGATGTTAGATCTACCTAACTTTGTTTACCTTTGAAGGAATGGATATATGATTATTTTTTGTTCTTGTAACTGTCAGACAAGTACAAACAACATCAATGTACTTTGGACACATGTGTAAATTTTAAAAAGCCTTCTAAAACTTACATTTTGTGCACTATTTTTCATTTCTGTGATGGTGTCTGCAGCCTCTATTAGATCTCGGTATCTTTCACTGAATGAACAACAAGTATGTATAAAAAATGATTTATCATTAAAAAAATATAATACTGCAATAATTAAATACAAAATAATAAGTAGATATTTTCATTTTATATATTTGTAGCATACATGGGTAAAAAAACAAACTCTATATGAAAATTTCCCTAAAACATTAGGTAAACCACTCCTTATGAAATGTTGCTTGTTAATGATAAAACTATAAAATACTTACAATTGGACATTGGTAGAAATAGACTGAGAGGGTATTTAATGGTCCTACATGTACATGACAATGTACTGCTACTACATTTTCCAATGTCCAGCAGAACAGTAAATGTATATTTCTCGTAATTTAGTTAACAGCGTCATGGTCAGGTAGAGTACTTGAAAGATTTTATAAAATGATCAAAATGAAATGAAAATTAGAGTTTCATCCATACCCAACCATCGTCCTCAAGTCTTCCTTCTTTCTCTCAATATCAGTCCTATAAAATAAAAAGATAAATAAATTTTATTTGGGGTACATAGCATAAAATACACATTCCTATTTAAATGTGCATACAAAACAAATTCCTTCAATTTATTTCAAATAATCTAAACATCAAGTTTTTATAGTTAACAGATGTTTTGTAAAGACAAATATCAGGTTTTCTTACAAACATATGTGGCTAGTACTTAATTATATAAGTTATTTTCACAGATTGTAATTGCAAGATATGTACATGCAACTATTTCAACTATATTCTTCATTGTGTTGCAAACACAAACCTGGTCTTCTTTTCAATTCCTCTGATTTCATCTATGGTAAACTTTTCAAACAGGATGTTAGTGTCAGTTTCATGAACAGGTAATGCTGAAAAAAGATAAACATAAAAAAAAACATTTTTATTATTTTTGTTTCTGAATATACATTGTAATTTGTATTACCAGTAAATGTTATGATTATAAGAGTGAAAATTCCAAGGCCATTGGCATTCCTCCTTTCCCCTCTTAGCAAAGCTATCCCTCCACCTCATTTTTGTATGGTTCAAACAGTAGCACCCTATATCCTTGTGGTATACACAGCAGAAAACACCTGTTGTTATTATTTTATTAGGATTTATTAGGAAACATTATGGACGCAGGCTGAAAGCCTCTATATCCATATCCAGTAAATTACAAAGAAATAATAATTAAATAATATCAGTCCGGTGCAATGTACATGTAGCATTTGGAGATTATTGTTCTTTATATATAAACAGGTTATTTTCCAATAATTGTCCAACAGGATTTCAAACTGATAAACAGTTTCTGCATTTATGACATGTTGGGGAAGACTGTTCCAGAGATCAACAATTCAATAGCTAAAGAAGTGTTTCCTTGCATCCCGTCGACATCGTTTTTTGAAAATTTTCTGGGAGTGACCTCTAGTTCTGTTATTATTGTCCATTTGGAAAAAGTTTTTCTTTACTCGACTATCATATTATATATATTGTTCATTATTTTAAAAACATTGATGACATCTCCTCTAGTTCTCCGATGTGAAAGTGTTGGAAGATTTAATCTTTCCAAACGTTCCGAATACGATAGCGTTTTAAGTCCTGGGATGAGTTTAGTTGCCCTCCTCTGCACATTTTCAATCAGATCAATATCGTTAATTCTCGCAGCATATTCAAGATGGGGCCTTACTAGTGCTTTAAATAGTAATGTAAACATAGATTCATCTAAATACATGTAACAGGAGAGGAGAAAATGTAGTGGCCAGACCGGGGTTCGAACCCGGGACCTCCGAACACTAGCCGGGTGCTCTACCAATTGAGCTACCTGGTCACCGATGATCGACCCAGTCCAGTCCCGCTACATACACAAATGATCTCCGTATCAATCCAACTATGCTATTTGCTTTGTTGACACTTAATTGTATGTGTTTTTTAAAGTTCAGATCTTCGTCGATCATGACACCAATATCCTTCTCACACGTAATGTTTTCTAGTTGAAATTTTTCTTCACCCAGTCCTGACATGTAGTATTGTCTTTTCTCAGAAGATTTAATTGAGAGAACTTTACACTTCTTTGGGTGAAATTTCAGTAGCCATGTATTTGACCAAATTTGGAGTTTGCCCAGATCATTTTGAAGTATTTGAACATCATCATTGCTGTTTATCTGCCTGCATAGTTTAGTGTCATCTGCAAATAATGGCGACTAGGAAGCTGTTATTATTGTTTCTGGAAGCATATTATTTAGCTGAAAGACAATGTAATTAATGATTATATCAATAACTGGCATTAGCCTTTGAATGCAGCTGAACTTCTTGTCTACAAATGATGTGAACAAAAACCTCTTGTGCATTCTACAGATATTTCTTTCACTTGCGACAATCTATGTAAATAACTGCCAGACGATCGCTCGATACCCCGACATGTAAAATTTCTGCGCAACAACGAATCTCCAAACACGATATACTTTGCAGAGGATTTCTTGTAGCTATTTCAACCAATGACCAGTTCTATTAAGCTTGCATTTTTTATATACGTGTTAAAATACAATATTACTTTTTGATGACATGTCGGCTTTCGATGTGGAAGCCATGTTGGCGAGTCCTGAAGAGCGCAATCAAGGGAAACTACTCTACCTTTTACATGTCAAAATGGGGGCTATTACACATACGTCTCAATTAGTTTAATAATGATAATATAATAATGATTATAATATTAGTAATCAGGTAAAAGGCAAAAATTTAATGTAAACATAAATTAATGAGTATTAGATTACAGCACTAAAAATAACATGTAAATGGTACATAGGGACTATTGTCAAAGAAATTCATAGTTATTTGGTACCTAAAATCAGAGACGTGTTTGATAAAAAGGAGATATAATGTGGCACAGCCAGAGTTTTCTAAGGGTATAGGAGACCCCTACCAGCGAAGTCTGCTCTACCTGTCACTACTTAGCACACTAACCTGTATCTTCATTACAACAGGTTACACACTGTTTACATAAAATACATTGTTAACAATATTTCATTCAATATCCATTCAAGTGTTCGTCCATTTTCAATCATTCGGGATCGGAAGACAAACTTAAAGCTTATATTAATTCCTTTCTCTGTTTTGGTCATCATGAAAGTATCCCTTTTATATATTTGTAACCCCCTTGACATGATTTTAAAGAAAAATACATCTGTAAAACTGCTCGGACAGTCAGAAAGTCTCTCCAATCAATGTTAGAAACGTTGTTCATTATTGATTGATTAAAGAATTTTTTTCCATGATGTGTTATTTCCCTTCAAGTGAAACGGATTTTTATTACCGTTATGTTTTATTTTCATTATGTTTTATTTCCTTGAAGCAACATAAGGGAAATAAATCATAATGTAAATAAATCATAATGGAAATAAATCACAATGGAAATAAATCATGAGAGAAATAAATCATAATGGAAATAAAACATAATGGAAATAAATCATGAGGGAGATAAATCATGAGGGAGATAAAACATAATGGAAATAAAACTTAAGTGAAATAAATCATGATGGAAATAAATCATGAGGGAAATATATCATAAAGGAAATAAAACATAAGGGAAATAAAACATAATGGAAATAAATCATAATGGAAATAAAACATAATGGAAATAAATCATAATGGAAATAAAACATAATGGAAATAAATCATGAGGGAAATAAATCATGAGGGAAATAAAACATAATGGAAATAAAACTTAAGGGAAATAAATCATGATGGAAATAAATCATGAGGGAAATATATCATAATGGAAATAAATCATAATGGAAATAAAACATAATGGAAATAAATCATAATGGAAATAAATCATAATGGAAATAAAACATAAGGGAAATAAATCATAATGGAAATAAATCATAATGGAAATAAATCATAAGGGAAATAAAACATAATGGAAATAAATCATAAGGAAATAAAACATAATGGAAATAAAATAGGGGAAATAAATCATATGGGAAATAATATTGATTTTACTAACTACAACAAATGGAGTAGCGAAAAGGTCTGTAATTGGTCAGAAGTTAAACACCTAATGATTGGTCATTAGATGGACTAGACTGAGAGTGGGCGTAGTATCTACACAACTGCAGCATCTGCATCATGTTTTATTTTACGTAAGTGGAAAAGAATTTTTCTTAAGATGAATAAATTTATTTCACTTAAGTGAGATTCTTTTTCACTTAAGTGAAATAAAACATAATGCGAAAAAAGGTCTTTTAACCTTAAGGTAAAAAGTATTTCACTTAAGTGTAATAAATTTGAAGCATATTTCACCTTAAGAGGAAATGGGATTAAATATTAAAACGGCTTGCAATAGCCGACTGGATATATTCGGGGTAACATATGGTGTCAAATGTTGAACAGTTGGCGATGAATGTGGTGTACTTTGTATGGTTCTTGGAGCCAACGGAGCGGGTAATTGAGGACTTGTGTCCTTAAAGTGAGGTTGACTGTCCTCACTGACATTCACATCTGGGGATGTAGTAGTACCTGTATTATCGCAAATCGCGAAGGCGCAATGTCATAGTAAATGGTCAAGCGGTCTCGTGGTGTAATGACGGGAACACCTTGCCCAAAGAATTTCTTATTTCGCAAAGTAACACGGCCTGACCTGTCATACCGACCAGGTGGTATAGGGATGAATCTCGTATGGGACGATCGAACACGCACATAGCAGGAGATAATTTTGTGTCTCTGTCGGGGTTGTTACTGCAGAACAGTGCGTTGGAATGCGTCGATGTTAAGGTCACCATGACGACAGGTGTTGCCAATGATCAGACGCTTGACCGTATTGACTCCAACTTCAGCACGGCAGTTACTATGTGGAAAAGCTACAGATGATAGTCTATGGTGAACTCCCCAGTTCCTGAGAAATTGGCATGTAGCTAAAGAAGTGAGTTCGGATCTACCATATGACGCTAGCTCATCAGGGAAATAACCAATGTTCTTCTGAGGCAGTCAGAATTTATTTTAATTATTGCACTTGACGAAGGCAGACGAAAAGCGTATTTTCCCCGCTAATACAGAAATGTATCTTGCCTGTTTTAGTTAGTTTAGGAGACGTGTTTATTAAGATATTCGTTTATTTATTAACAGGTTTTACGTCCGCTATAACAGCCTTGCGGCCTATCGGCTAACGAGGTTATCTCTAACGAGGCGAACTTCAATATTAGTGACATTTATATATTTGACACAAAAAGGCACACAGCTTGTGTACAGTTCGTGACAAATAAATATGTTCAAACTAGCTGATATTAATGACGACGGAACCCGGACATCGAACGACCGATTTTAATACTGGCTATCTGGTGTAACAGACTAAATATGAACCAGTAACATAGCGAATAATCCTGTACTGAAACCAGACTTAAAATTCCGGGCACAAAAAGGAGGAACCTACTCAACTCAATTCAAACTTAATTTATAGTCGGTACATATTATAATAAATCAACATTAGCTCTAATGAGCTATTAAAACCGGATCCAACAGTAAAAGACATGTACAAATACAGAAATAAGATAAATGAAAATAAATAAAACATAAAAGCATACACATGTATTTACCTGATTAAAAAAACATTATAAATTGTAAGAAAGAAAAAAAATCAGATAATTACAGAAAATGATTGTTTGGAGTTATCGCTTTAGTATCACTTTACAGTATGGATATTAAACATTAGGCATTAAGTTTATTTAGACTTATTGTAAAATCGTAAAAACAGATAATTGCAGAAAATTGTTTTTGGAAATATATTCTTTGAGTTATCTCCTTAGATACAGCAATAGCACTTTACAATATGGATATTAATATGATGCATTAAGTTTATTAAGACTCTTACAAACAAACAAAAATAATCAATTGGAACTTAAAACTTCTGATCTCTGATGTTGTGTGTGAGTTTGTATATCTGTATGTTTTGTTTGCATGTGCTGCATTTCCATTGTGGCTTGTCATATTTTGTTGTCCTAACATGTTGTATATCTGTAGAGTTGTGATATCTGAATGTGTATGATTTTTCTGTGATATTGATTAAGTCATGTAAGTATGTTGTTGTTTGCTTGTTTGTGATTTTGAAGACTTCTTTTGCAAAATTCCTGAGTCTCCTAATTCTCAGTGATTGTAATTTTGAACGGGCTAGTAAATTTTCGTGAGTATCTTCCTGTGTGTCGTGTATGAAGTGCCATGTGAGTGGACAGAAATTGAAGTTTAAAAGGATAAAAGAGCGATATATTATGAGTTTGCCTAGTCTGTTTAAGTGTTTGCCAATGCGTTTTAGTGTGTTAAGTTGTCTTGATGTTTTTTGTTGCAGATATTTTACTAAAATGTAAAATACACGACTACCAAAATTCCATTGATTCGTATCCTTTCGAGATGTCAGTCAAAGTACAAGTGTTTTGTGAATAGTTTCTGTGTGACACACTGGAATATATATTTATTGTTATGCGGTTCGGCTTTATGTTGATAACTAATTGGCGAACTTTTCTTCGGTTTTTGTATTTAGTGAACTTATCACTTTTAAGCATACAATGTAATTGGCAATGGTTATCTAAGAAATGTCAGTGGACTCCTGTTTGGCAAGTTCAAAAACACGTATCAATCAAAATAGTAAAGTAATTTATTTATTTTGTTTCATAAAGAACATGGATACTAAGATTTAATCAGATTACAAATGTACAAATAACAGTTGTTTAAATATTTGGAAAAACGATACATAAGTCTATGATAGGCAGAAATAAAAAAAAAATACAGCTACATATATGTAAATATATTTTGCAGACTGAACAAAAATAATGAACATTTATTCAAAATAGCAAAAATGCAATACACATTTTGTAGGTACATAGAACGAACCCCGGCGTATAATTATTATAGCAAAAACATTGACCTTCCTTTCGGCTACGTTGGTGAACATGTGTGAACCAGCATGGACATCCACGTGACGAGAGATAGGGGTGGACCGGCATGGACATCCACGTGACGAGAGATACGGGTGGTTAACACGGGTGACACATTGCATCATCACGTGTGTAGTAACGTGATCTCTGCAGGCAGACGTTCGGTCATTGACCGAGGATTTCGACGTTCAGTCTTGTTGCTCAATATTACGCTCAATTACATGTTCTTACTATGTGGAATGCGAAATTGCATCCAGCTGTTATAGCGAAATCGAAGCTACAAAATAAGAAAATCAGCCACAATCTAGCAAAACTATTCTGTTAAAAAAGTTGAGTATTGCATTTAATTGTGTAATTTTCAACCATTCTGACACCTATTGGAAATGTTTAACAGGGAAAGGAGCGTTGTAATGGAGAAAAAGATGAAAAAGGGGGAAGGAAAATATGTGGTTTGCATGTCCCTTCCTTCTTGTTTTTGTGTCAGACACATGCCTGGGGGGACTTACGACTAGGCACACGTGTCCTAACATGGGAGGGAGGCGATAAGAGAGACGGGTCATGTTTATTTTGTTTTCATAACCAGAGCAGTTTTCCATGATAAGAAATGTGTTTCGTAAGCAGTTGTTTCTCTAGTGCTATATAAGAACCTGATACAAGGGTACACAACACTCTACCTACAACATACACCCCGATACCAGGTAAGCTTCACTACGTACCCCACGAGGTTTTTACCAGAGATTTCAGTTGATGGATTGAGGTCCTATTCGTATATTGGGGCCTTTGCTTATATTGTGTGTTTTGAGGGTATACCAAATATACCATGTCTTAAGTTAGGCGCTTCATATTTTACTGGAAGCATCAACCATTTTTATGACGATAAATTAATTCAAGACAACCGTAATATTAATGCTACATGTGATGAAAAAAATTAGAAAGGGGCCACCTAACGTATACACTTAAAATCGCCGGAAGAATGCCTAGATAGTGCAAAGTTCTCAGTTTAAAAGACAACTTATACCATAGTATGTATATCGTAGAATGTAAAAAAAAAATCACAAATGAATTTAAATAAAATTAATGTTGGATCGTTGCAGTCATGCAGTGCCTAGTCTTTCTGACCTTATGTGTGGCCGTGGCCAGCACATTAGCCGTACAACCCTTGACCAATGTCCACCAAACAGCAGCTGCTCCAGCCTTCTGTCATGGTCTGCAATGTCCGAAATACACAGTGACCCAGTCATTTACGGTAAGTCGGTTATTTTCTCATTTATATATCCAACGATTTTATATTTCAGAGATGCCAGGGACGTACTTTCTCGTCCCTCTGTGTACGTCCCTGGATTATGCTAATTATGATATATACTGGAGTAAGGACAAGAGGTGATATCACTATAACTTGTAGTACATACCACAGGCGTCTTCTGGTTAGTATTTATAGAAAAAATATTAGCCCCTACTCTTACTATATGCATAGAAAAAAATATATTAGCCCCTACTCCAATCTAATTAAAATTAGACTTGTTATTTCCATTCCTCTACGATACACTGTTATTGCAGTGTATCGTAGAGTATCGTAGAGGAATGGAAATAACAAGTCTAATTTTAATTAGATTGCCCCTACTCTTACTATATTTATAAAAAAAAATATTAATAGAGTAGGGGCTAACATTTTTTTAATATAAATATAGTAAGAGTAGAGGCTAATATTTTTCTAACCAGAAGCAGACGTCTGTGGAAAAACCTAATGGGGGTACGTGCTATTATGGGCTCTCTATTAAAGAAAATATTTTCGATTGAGTCGCAGGGTAAACGGCTTCATAAACTTCCTAGTACAAGTGTATATGAAACTCGCTTTAAACGGGGACGTGTATCAATATCTGTTCTAATCTCTGTGGGGGACAGATCTATATTGTCTCTATAGTGTAACAGTGGTCAACCAATATTTCTATATTGTCTCTATAGTGTAACAGTGGTCAACCAATATTTCTATATTGTCTCTATAGTGTAACAGTGGTCAACCGATATATCTATATTGTCTCTATAGTGTAACAGTGGTCAACCAATATTTCTATATTGTCTCTATAGTGTAACAGTGGTCAACCATTATTTCTATATTGTCTCTATAGTGTAACAGTGGTCAACCAATATTTCTATATTGTCTCTAAAGTGTAACAGTGATCAACCAATATTTCTATATTGTCTCTATAGTGTAACAGTGGTCAACCAATATTTCTATATTGTCTCTAAAGTGTAACAGTGGTCAACCATTATTTTTATATTGTCTCTAAAGTGTAACAGTGGTCAACCATTATTTTGATTTATGGTAAAAAGGGTGGAGAAATGGGACGAGGTGGAGGGAGGAAATGTTTCTAGGAATGGAAAAGAAAATCCGAATGGAAGCTTACTTCATGAATTTTATTGTTGTAGGGGTACCAGCTGCGTCACTACGAGAAGTCCGTGTGGGTAGCTACCAATTTGACAACTATGGAATTTACCGATAGCGATAGTTCTTCCATGTTCTTCAAATTATTTCATTACATCTCTGGAAACAACACCAGGAGTAAGTACCATATCGTCCGGTGTCTATGTCTGATAGTTTGAGATCCTGTAATGTACTTGTTTTTGTGTTATATGAAGAAGTAACACACAAATCTCGTCCTCGGTAGGGCCCGAACCATCCTACCACCATCAGCTAGCCTGATCTTAATTCCCCATTTGTATACTATACCCTCTGAAGTTCACAAAGTCTTCCCTCGCGAAGGCAACCGAGTATATCAATCTCCTACATTGAACACTTGGAATGGTCAACGAAACTGTGTTTTAGCAAGAAGTAATGTAAATGATCCTGTCTGTGCTGGGGCTCGAGCTTGTAACGTTTCAGTCAGCTACCACTAGACTAAAGGGGAATTCGTAACAGTATGATCGGCCTATTCTTGCATGGGGCCTGGCACGAATTTCTAGCTCTACTGGTCCCTATATATGCATTTTGATGATGATAATTTAATTTGTTGATGTTGGGATTTTGTGCAAAGGGTTTGTTTTGTACAACTTAATGAAAACTTGTATTAGATATTTGAAAAAGTCATAAAAACGAGGTATTCTATATTTTATGATAGAAAACGCATTTTGTATGACCTTTGTGTTGCTCTGGTATAATAATAAATTAAACTGCCGAAAATAAAATATCTTGAATCTGAAGAATTCCTTTCGCTAATTCGTAATACTTCCCCTGCATAGTTCTGTCTTTGATGTATTGTAGACTATATTAAGGGTTAATCGTTTAGTGCCGGAAACATTTCACTTAATTATGTTTGCACAAATTACACTTGATACACTTTGCAATATTTCTATTGCATGTAATGTATAAGCGCCTATTAATAATTGTACTGATCTATTAAATAGGTAGTCCTATAATATTAGACTTCGAAGGTTCATATCGTGATGTTTTACGTTTATTATCGTATTTACATTTTTGTTATTTGTCGAACTTCGAAAACAAATTTTAAAAATGTAAATATCCGATAATAAACGTACAAAATCACGATATGAACCTTCGAAGTCTTATATTATAGGACTATTAAAGTAGATAATGTGCTAAAAAATTAGTATGTTGGCTGTATATATGCGATGTAAAATAAACAACAACAAACAAACAAGACTTTTGTTTAGTTTAAACATATTTATTTGCCAAAGAGCAGACAAAAGGATTGAGTACAAGTTATCACATCATTATAAACATCGTATACACATCATTACAGACATGAAGATAGAGATGACTGCCCCAGTGGTACTGAAGGTGGAACATGGACCAGGACCAACCTGCGAGAGCTTCTTTTACAATCACTTCATGATTCCGTTTGAATTTCAAGACAATCCACCAGTCCCAACAGACCCCACTGTCTACATTACAGAGATGCCGGCCTTTGATGTCTACGTAAAGTAAGTTACCTAAAATAACTAAAATTGTATATTGTTATCTGATAAGTCAAAAATTGATGACGGGATAAAAATAAACTTTTCTGGAAAAAAAAGACGACGCTGATCTTTTGATGACTACAGACCTGTACTGTTACATGTATATTAGGAAGTACAATGTATGGTACCATACTGTAACCGGAACAAGGACGTTAAGTCTAAACAATCGAGACAAATGTCAAGAAAATGTGCCCACAAGGGAGATAAATCTCGGCTCACAGTCAGAAACATATTTAATGTAGTATACGTCTTTCAGACATCAGTACGACATTAGGGCGGTCATTTACCTCCCCCTAATATAGCTACTCTCAGTTCAATTTTAAAATAATGTAAGAATCATATAAAAACTTAGCGAATTATCATGCAAAAATTATGAAAGCGATGTACTGTTTAATAAATAAGATTTAAATTTCATTTGTAGATCTTTTGGAGGACGTCCCACATTCAATGACAAAATGACCATGATTGAATCTCTGGCGGCAGAGATAGGACATCCATCCCTTTTTGAGGAAAGGTTTTATTACTTCGCCGGCTATGACGGCCCATACACTATTCACGCGCGACACAACGAGGTATGGCTGGTAGCCCGGCACTAAATCACGTGACTCATCATTTGTTATTACTGTTATTGTTGTCTTTTTTATTTCTTATTTACGATATTTTACTTTATAAATAAAAAAAAACATTAAAACAAATATATCGTATTTGTTTTCTCTTTTTTCAACATGTCCAACATTTTCATGGATGGATATGGTACAATAACTGTCCTTGATTGGGGTGGATATGGATATTTATTAACTCGAAGATTGTGAGATTAACCGAGGCGAAGAAAATGCTTAATTGACAATCTCAGGGTTGAACAAGTAATCACCATGTATAAGCTCCTTTACGTTAAAGACGACATGATGTCATTATAGGACGAATCGAACATGTCTCCTTCGGTACATTCTCCGGAAGCTGTAGCGTCACTGCACATGGCGCCATAAAATAGTCTGACAAAACAAAAATAAATGCACGCGACATAGATATTGACCCGACACCTGGCGGTACAATGGCCCACTGTAAGGCATATTTTAACACTGCAAAACCATAAATAAATAATACTTATTGATTTTTACCCAAAACGAATGTCTCGTACTGGAAAAATGGAAAAGAGGGGAATTTGTCTTATTGAAAAAAAGTCTTTTATTTATTTATTCATTAGAAACATTGACATACAAATAGTTTTACTGGTATACGCCAGAACGTAAAGTAACAGTTGAAATCGAAATTGGAAATATCAGTCATGTTACATGTTTACCTGATTTACCAGGATCCAGCAAATAAGCGAGAAACTATAAAGTCAGTGACGTTGGACGAGAACCCATAAAGTACCAGGTTAAGACCCTGAAATACTTTCCTTTGGTAGTTAAATAAATGGTGAATTACATCAATCTTGAATGCCTGAATGACTGCCCGATTATGTGAATTATAATTGATACCTGACTGAAACTCCATTTTTAAATTTCTTCGGCGGATTTTGGACGACAACAAATCCAACTAAAACATACTTCTTCTGTTACGGAAATCCTGAATAAGACTTGACTTTACCATAAGTGTTGTTACTGATCCCGTCATAAAATCACTCTGGAACTGCAGAATCATAATTGAAATCACAGGAACGTGGCGCAAATAAGGACCATATATCTGGGGTTCTGTACCAACTACTATCATCGAAAGCAGTCTGTGTATTTTTGTGGCGTTTAGTGGTACTGAGTTTGGAGTTATTCATAACTATATTCTGGACTTTAACACTGTTTTACAGGACTTGGAGTCGGTAAAAAAAAAGTCACACACTCCAGATAATCCACACAAGTCTTTACACAGAGAAGTTATTTCAATCGCTATTCACTAATGTCCACAGATATATCTGAAGTCACTAGTTATTGAAGTAGAAATAGTTTCTTTGAGATGATCGTGTTTTTCTTCTTTCCGACGTTTCGAAATTTTAGGTATGGGATAATGAAATCTCTTAGTGTTGTCAGATAACTTAACACGACATGGTCTTTATTTCACAAGTTGAATTATCGATATTTGTATTCTGTATGACTGAATGCTAACGTGTGGATACTAAAACAGTGTAACAAAATGGATTGATAATTTGTCAATGGGAATAAGGATAATAGCTTTAATACCGATGTACTTAGTAAAAAGTACTAAATATAAAGTACTTAAAATAAAGTACTTAGTATAAAGTACTTAGTATAAAAACCTTAATATGAAGTATTTCGTGTAAAGTACTCAGTAAAAAATACTTAGTATAAAGTACTTAGTATAAAGTACTTAGTATAAGGTACTTAGTATAAAACACTTAATATAAAGTACTTAGTATAAAGTACTTAATATAAAGTACTTCGTATAAGGTACTTATTATACAACACTTAATGTAAAGTACTTAGTATCAAATACTTAGTATAAAGTACTTAGTATAAAGTACTTAGTATAAAATACTTAGTATAAAGAACTTCGTATAAAGTATTTAGTATAAAGTACTTCGTATAAGGTACTTAGTATAAAGTACTTAGTATAAAGTACTTAGTATAAAATACTTAGTATAAAGTACTTAGTATAAAGTACTTAGTATAAGGTACTTCCTATAAAGTACTTAGTATAAAGTACTTAAAATAAAGTACTTAGTATAAAGTACTTCCTATAAAGTACTTAATATAAAGTACTTAATATAAAGTACTTAGTATAAAGTACTTAGTATAAAATACTTAGTATAAGGTACTTCGTATAAAGTTCTTAATATAAAGTACTTAGTATAAGGTACTTAGTATAAGGTACTTAAAATAAAGTACTTAATATAAAGTACTTAGTATAAAGTATTTAGTATAAAGTACTTAGTATAAGGTACTTAAAATAAAGTACTTCGTATAAAGTACTTAGTATAAAATACTTAGTATAAGGTACTTCGTATAAAGTACTTAGTATAAGATACTTCGTATAAAGTACTTAGTATAAAGTACTTAATATAAAGTACTTAATATAAAGTACTTAGTATAAAGTACTTAGTATAAAATACTTAGTATAAGGTACTTCGTATAAAGTACTTAGTATAAAGTACTTAATATAAAGTACTTAGTATACTAAGTATAAAGTACTTAATATAAAGTACTTAGTATAAAGTACTTAGTATAAAGTACTTAGTATAAGGTACTTAAAATAAAGTACTTCATATAAAGTACTTAGTATAAAATACTTAGTATAAGGTACTTCGTATAAAGTTCTTAGTATAAAGTTCTTAGTATAAAATACTTAGTATAAGGTACTTCGTATAAAGTACTTAGTATAAAGTACTTAAAATAAAGTACTTAATATAAAGTACTTAGTATAAAATACTTAGTATAAGGTACTTCGTATAAAGTTCTTAGTATAAAGTACTTAGTATAAAATACTTAGTATAAGGTACTTCGTATAAAGTACTTAGTATAAAGTACTTAGTATAAAGTACTTCGTATAAAGTACTTAGTATAAAGTACTTAGTATAAGGTACTTCGTATAAAGTACTTCGTATAAAGTACTTCGTATAAAGTACTTAGTATAAGGTACTTAGTATAAAACACTTAATGTGAAGTACTTAGTATAAAGTACTTTGTATCAAATACTAAGTATAAAGTACTTGATATAAAAGTATAAAGTACTTAATGAGCAGTACTTAGGTCAAAGGTCAACTGGTGAACAACATCCTTTGATGGAAAAGTTGCCACGGTGTGTAATGCTTGATAAAGGAAATATGTGTAGTCTGGTCTGGTGGCTTACCCAGGATAATCTTTGATTTACAGGAAAAGAACGGTTCCGTCGGTCACATGATTATGATCTCTCTGCAAATACTCGCGAAAACAGTATTTTTTTCGACCGATATAAAACATTAAATAACGGTATCCTCACTACATGACCAGACGTGAAGGGTTTTATTCCTCTAACTTAAAAAAACAATCAAATATTTTTTATAAGCGACCTTGGTTTTGCGGTAATAAGACGAGTCTATGATCTATCCAGTCTTTTAAGGAGTAAGAATGGGTTCTTCCAATATTGACTTATGTTATTGAACATAGATAATACCAAAAAGGTTTAATTGTGAAAACACTCTTTTAATGTTTGTTGTCCCAGTTTTTACAAAATCACCCTTCTGTATACAAACGTGAAAACCCCGAGAAACGTTAACGTAAGTTATAAATGTCTGGTTTATATTGTGCCTGTATGGGATTATACCGAAGAACACAATACATAATTTATAGCAATATATACAAAAATATTATCTAGAAGTTATATAGAAGTTATATGGAATACAAAAATGTAAATATTATGATATATATAATTAATCCAAATATGTTTGACAATATAATGATATATATATATGGTACACTCAGGTATGTAATATGATATGTACATTTTTTTTGTAAGTTATAGATAATATATAGGTTAAATAGAATACAAAAATGTCCATATTATAAGATATAACGTATGTATTATAATATAATTTATAATTTATACAAATATATACATGTACAGCAATATGATATATAAGTTATAATACGTATTATAATTATATGATTGATAGTCAATCGATTAAATAAATGCCGAATGATAAACGTAGAATTGCCTCCGAGAAGACATGTCGGTCCAAACCCGACTCTGGAACCAGGAACTAATAAATAACTATTCACTGTTTCTTTTTAACCAGGAAGTCATTTGGTTGTCACGTCAAAGCTTTTTGTTTATTTTACAGACTTGGTTAAATATGGTAACATTGAGAAAGTTCAGTGAGTAATCGTGACAGGCCACAGAGGCATGAAATAAATATTCTAGATAAGGTTTGAGTATTCATGTCACGATCTTCCGGGCTTTGCGAGAAGTGGTAGAAAATATAAATTCACCCAATCGATCTATATACAATGTATACACTATACAGGGGTTGATTGATAATTAAGTTGTCAGCCTCGTATTGAAGGATTTAAATTTTGTCGGACATATTGTATTATTTTTCAACATACTCCCCTTCAGTATCTATACATTTTTGTCAGCGGTGTTTAAGGGCATCAATACCACTTTTATAGAACTCCTTTTCTTGGCTGTTCAGAAAGTCATCCACTGCATGTTGGGGTTAGGGTGCCTGAAATAGCTGTTTTCAGTTTGGGAAATGGATGAAAGTCTGATGGAGCGAGATCAGGTGAATAAGGCGGATGCTTAATTAATTCAAAGCCACAATCGTGAATGGCAGCCATGGTGACTCTTTCACCCTAACCCTTATCGATTTTGCCCATTCTGCAAAAGCCGCTTGTCTTGTTTACACTAACCAAAATGAGACCAGTCCTTGGGTACACGGCCCTATATAGTCAGAGAATAGTAGAACTTAAAAAGAACATCCTTGAGTACCTCCTTCAATACGAGGCTCACAACTTACCAATCAGCCCTCGTATATTGTAGTCGTAGGTGATTGTAATGTTAAAGACAAACATGAGAGAGTTTTGTACACGTAAATCTGGAGTAAACACGACATAAATTAGATATATCAAACTTGTCGTTTAGTCAAATCTAACTCATAGGCAAGCCGTAGATTTTCCCACTTCACATATCACAGTGCATTTCATTAAACAAACTTTTAGAATCACCTACATCGACGAAATGAAAAGGGACACTTTGACAGTAACATACACTTATCTATAGTACTGTATAATTGTTAGATTTCACAAGACTAATATTTCACAGTTGTCCCGATCCGGTCTAACTCGTGGGTATTAAAGGGGTGATTTAGTCAAGTTTGGTTACTTTTTTATCATTTCAAAAATCATTTCATGAAAGTGTACTTCAGTACTCCTTATGAATTATCCTTGGCCATATATTGATACACGTTTTCCATGCGTTTTTTAATTAAATGTAAGGGGGATCATAATGGTATAGCCATACGATTTACACTGTATATGCAAATGAGCAAGACGTCTCTTCACACTTTGACTTGTATACATGCGTGCAAGCGTCTCGTGGCTGTAATCAACATTGATTTGCATTTGAAGCCATTAGCGGGTCTCGTACCAAACGTAGACAGTGAATGGATGAAAAAATATAGGGAATTACTGTTAGGACAGCAATGTAACCGACGTGACTTTTTCAAACGGTTGCGACAACAATGAAGAAATTGCGATTGAGTTTGTCGACACTTGACCTAGATCTAGATCAGCCTACAACTTCTATTATCATAATTCCATTCGCACTTGTTATAAGTATTGTTCTGATTACATAATGGATGAAATAAATCACCTAGATGGGTTTTAGCGTTTGTTTGCATTCGTTGTATCCATATATAATCATTTTGGGACGAAACGTCTGTAAACACTTGGTATCTGGTTCTGTAGATGTCGCGCTACCATATCCACCTTGGTCGCCACGCTAGCCGATGGGTTCATGCTTGTTTGATGTACTGCTATATATATTACTCTGACTGTAGCATTTCTAGTACTGTTTACATATGGTGTGACTGTAATTGTATTCTTTGTGTCTTGCTAAAGGGGCGAATTGCCTCGAAAATTTGACATTTTTCATGTCCACACAATGATTAATTAATGACTTTTTTCTTTGCCTCACATTTATATAAAATAAAACTGTTAAGTATGATCCCTACATAACCAGATCAATAAGTAAAATCTATTGATATATTTACAAATAAATGGCATATCAAATGATAAAAAAATGTCATAATACCATTGGTTTTTTGAAAAAATATAGTTTTCACAGAGCATTCAATGCTGCGAAATTTTGTATTTTTTAAACTAATAATTCGAAGACTTTTCACTGTTGTTATTTAGGTTGCATGACCTATAGTAAATATCATGTTTAAATAATGTGTTTTCAATCATCTTCCTGTGGTTACCATAGCAACGATCATCACATAACACTCAAAAGCATGCCTTTTGTATATATTTTTTAAATCTCTAGTCTAAATGGCAATCATAGTTATGATTAGGAAGATGATTGAAACATCATTTTAAACATGAAATTCACTATAGGCCATGCATAATGTAGTTCAATGTTTGAATATCCCCAACTTTTGTACACTTTTCATGTTCAGATGTATCTATATGTGTTAAAGCATATTTTGATTTATTGGAATTTAAACTAATAAATGCTCCATTTCGACAATGTATGTATTTGTAATTGTGTTTTTTTTTTTATATATATACATTTCAGTAGAGGATTACCTGTGTGCAGTCTAATACTTCCATTAGCATAACACGAAGGTATAATTTAATGGTATTATGGTAATAATAAAAGACCGACATAGTGAAATCAAAATGATTTCTTTTAATTTCAGTGATTTGAATCTTTTATTGAAATATGCATATCCATATATACATCGAAATACCCACAATTCTAAGACATATCATCAATCACCATTTTAGGATTTTGCATGATTCTTAGACTTGTACTTAATTCAATTCCAGGGGACATTTTTCAACAACATAGCACTTATACAAACTCTGAATCCTCCGTCAAGTATCAGAATAAGAATGTTTCAGAACAGACACTGTCTGTTGACCATTGAGATGTAACCTCTTCGTTCCATTTTTGTTAATACCGTCGACTTTTCTGAGACAATTTCTCTGTGGTATTTCGTTGATCCCCTTTATTACTTATAGAAAAAGAGTACGTAAGTTGTACACCTGACGATTTGTTTGCGTTTTCCCTCCATGTGGCCGAGGGCTGTGTATTTTTGTTTATATGGTGACTAATGCCAGACTTCTGTGGCGCTTTTGCCATCTTAAATATAACACTTTCGATTGAGTGTTCGTTTTTAATTTCAGAGAAAATGAATACCGGCTGATTAAACATTTTATTTAACATAATTCCAGTTGTTGATGGTAATGTGCATTTGCAAATAATTAGGGAAATTATCATTTGATTAGAATGTAATGAAAACTGAATATAAATCCACCCAGTGTATAACTAAAAACAGCGTTGATCTGCAGACACCCGTCACTTATGTCGCCTTGTTTACATTTCTCCGTAGCAGAAATTACAATGTCTAATTTTACAATTTTTTGTTTGTTTCAAAGATTATTTTCATCGTGGCATTTGGCTTAATATTAGTTTAGGATGTTGTTTATCTTCAAAATGACTGAAAATTATTTTTTCCAAAAGAAATAAAGAAGTCTTGCTTGGTGGGCTGATGTCACTGTTTTGGGCTGATAGTGGTTATGGTATTAAAATGGTCATATGTCCGGTTTGTTGATGGATAAGCAGGATGAATACCTAACAGCCACTAAACCTGACTTAAAACGGGAATCAAAGGTCAATTCCGGCTACATTCGATATCATTTTTTCCCGTAAAAAATAAATCCTAGGAGGAACCTCATGTTTCCTCAAGGTTATTAATGTTATAGATATCGGAATTTATTACACTTAAAACTGATGATTAGAATAAATTGAGTGTTCTCTTATTGAACATTGCTTAACTACCGGCAGAGCATTTTGATCATTTCCCCCTTGACAAACTCTTCTGGGTCAATGTTTGTCTGCTAGCCATCATGACTGCTTGATAAGCTCAGAGAGTGTGCTCTGCTGTTTAATACGTACCATTGCCCACCCTTGTTTTATAGGCAGTAAGGGTTGCTTATTTTTAAAGTCTTCTTTCTAAGCAGCATTACTTGGCGATGAACTATTCACACATGTCATATAGGACCCTTACACAGGTTCCTTATATCTGAAGGCTGTTGGTTATCTATTTTTGTTAAGGGGAAAATATCCTCTTTATTATATTGCGTTTTTGTGTTCTTGGGTCATTAAAACTATATTCCCAGAGAGTAATGTCAATTGTTTGTTTATTGAAGTAAATATGTTTATATAACCACTGATTGACTATACCGAACATATCTCTAGGTAACAGTTCAATAAATTATTGATATCTTCATCTCATGTGGCTCTTCTTCTTCTTTGTCAGACGCATGCGCACGGCTTAGATAGTTATACGTAAAACACAGGCAAATAAAGGTTATTTTCATTTCAAACTACCCAGACATACTAGACCAACTTATATTCTATGGTAGTCAATGGGTGATCTCAACTAAAACTGCCAGTCAATGGACATTCTCCAATTAATATGATAGTCAATGGACATTCTCCAATTAATCTGAAAGTCAGTGGACATTCTCCAATAAATATGATAGTCAATGGACATTCTCCAATAAATATGATAGTCAATGGACATTCTCCAATAAATCTGATAGTCAGTGGACATTCTCCAATAAATCTGATAGTCAGTGGACATTCTCCAATAAATCTGATAGTCAGTGGACATTCTCCAATAAATATGATAGTCAATGGACATTCTCCAATAAATATGAAAGTCAATGGACATTCTCCAATAAATCTGATAGTCAGTGGACATTCTCCAATAAATATGATAGTCAATGGACATTCTCCAATAAATCTGATAGTCAATGGACATTCTCCAATATATATGATAGTCAGTGGACATTCTCCAATAAATCTGATAGTCAGTGGACATTCTCCAATAAATCTGATAGTCAGTGGACATTCTCCAATAAATATGATAGTCAATGGACATATTGTCCAATAAATATGATAGTCAATGGACATTCTCCAATAAATATGAAAGTCAATGGACATTCTCCAATAAATCTGATAGTCAGTGGACATTCTCCAATAAATATGATAGTCAATGGACATTCTCCAATAAATATGATAGTCAGTGGACATTCTCCAATAAATATGAAAGTCAATGGACATTCTCTAATAAATATGATAGTCAATGGACATTCTCCAATATATATGATAGTCAGTGGACATTCTCCAATAAATCTGATAGTCAGTGGACATTCTCCAATAAATCTGATAGTCAGTGGACATTCTCCAATAAATATGATAGTCAATGGACATATTGTCCAATAAATATGATAGTCAATGGACATTCTCCAATAAATATGAAAGTCAATGGACATTCTCCAATAAATCTGATAGTCAGTGGACATTCTCCAATAAATATGATAGTCAATGGACATTCTCCAATAAATATGATAGTCAGTGGACATTCTCCAATAAATATGAAAGTCAATGGACATTCTCTAATAAATATGATAGTCAATGGACATTCTCCAATAAATATGAAAGTCAATGGACATTCTCTAATAAATATGATAGTCAATGCACATTCTCTACTAAATCTGATAGTCAGTGGACATTCTCCAATAAATATGATAGTCAGTGGACATTCTCCAATAAATATGATAGTCAATGGACATTCTCTACTAAATCTGATAGTCAGTGGACATTCTCCAATAAATCTGATAGTCAGTGGACATTCTCCAATAAATCTGATTGTCAGTGGACATTCTCCAATAAATCTGATAGTCAGTGGACATTCTCCAATAAATATGATAGTAAATGGACATTCTCCAATAAATATGATAGTCAATGGGCATTCTCTAATAAATATGAAAGTCAATGGACATTCTCTAATAAATATGATAGTCAATGGACATTCTCTAATAAATATGATAGTCAATGGACATTCTCCAATTAATATGATAGTCAATAGACATTCTCCAATAAATCTGATAGTCAATGGACATTCTCTAATAAATATGATAGTCAGTGGACATTCTCCAATAAATATGATAGTCAGTGGACATTCTCCAATAAATCTGATAGTCAATGGACATTCTCCAATAAATATGATAGTCAGTAGACATTCTCCAATAAATATGATAGTCAATGGACATTCTCTAATAAATATGATAGTCAATGGACATTCTCTACTAAATCTGATAGTCAGTGGACATTTTCCAATAAATCTGATAGTCAGTGGACATTCTCCAATAAATCTGATAGTCAGTGGACATTCTCCAATAAATATGATAGTCAATGGGCATTCTCTAATAAATATGATAGTCAATGGACATTCTCTAATAAATATGATAGTCAATGGACATTCTCTAATAAATATGATAGTCAATGGACATTCCCCAATTAATATGATAATCAATAGACATTCTCCAATAAATCTGATAGTCAATGGACATTCTCTAATAAATATGATAGTCAGTGGACATTCTCCAATAAATATGATAGTCAGTGGACATTCTCAAATAAATCTGAAAGTCAATGGACATTCTCTAATAAATATGATAGTCAGTAGACATTCTCCAATAAATATGATAGTCAATGGGCATTCTCCAATAAATATGATAGTCAATGGACATTCTCTAATAAATCTGATAGTCAATGGACATTCTCTAATAAATCTGATAGTCAATGGACATTCTCCAATAAATATGATAGTCAATAGACATTCTCCAATAAATCTGATAGTCAATGGACATTCTCCAATAAATCTGATAGTCAGTGGACATTCTCCAATAAATCTGGTAGTCAATGGACATTCTCCAATAAATATGATAGTCAATGGACATTCTCTAATAAATCTGATAGTCAATGGACATTCTCCAATAAATATGATAGTCAATAGACATTCTCCAATAAATATGATAGTCGATAGACATTCTCCAATAAATCTGATAGTCAATGGACATTCTCCAATAAATATGATAGTCAATAGACATTCTCCAATAAATCTGATAGTCAATGGACATTCTCCAATAAATATGATAGTCAGTGGACATTCTCCAATAAATCTGATAGTCAATAGACATTCTCCAATTAATCTGATAGTCAATGGACATTCTCCAATAAATCTGATAGTCAATGGACATTCTCCTGTAAATCTGATAGTCAGTGGACATTCTCCAATAAATCTGATAGTCAATGGACATTCTCCAATTCATCTGAAAGTCAGTAGACATTCTCCAATAAATCTGATAGTCATTGGACATTCTCTAATAAATATGATAGTCAATGGACATTCTCCAATAAATATGATAGTCAATGGACATTCTCCTGTAAGTCTGATAGTCAGTGGACATTCTCAAATAAATCTGATAGTCAATGGACATTCTCCAATACATCTGATAGTCAATGGACATTCTCCAATACATCTGATAGTCAATGGACATTCTCCAATTAATCTGAAAGTCAGTAGACATTCTCCAATAAATCTAATAGTCAATGGACATTCTCTAATAAATATGATAGTCAATGGACATTCTCCAATTAATCTGAAAGTCAGTAGACATTCTCCAATAAATCTGATAGTCATTGGACATTCTCTAATAAATATGATAGTCAATGGACATTCTCTAATAAATATGATAGTCAGTAGACATTCTCCAATAAATATGATAGTCAATGGGCATTCTCCAATAAATATGATAGTCAATGGACATTCTCTAATAAATCTGATAGTCAATGGACATTCTCTAATAAATCTGATAGTCAATGGACATTCTCCAATAAATATGATAGTCAATAGACATTCTCCAATAAATCTGATAGTCAATGGACATTCTCCAATAAATCTGATAGTCAGTGGACATTCTCCAATAAATCTGATAGTCAATGGACATTCTCCAATAAATATGATAGTCAATGGACATTCTCTAATAAATCTGATAGTCAATGGACATTCTCCAATAAATATGATAGTCAATAGACATTCTCCAATAAATATGATAGTCAATAGACATTCTCCAATAAATCTGATAGTCAATGGACATTCTCCAATAAATATGATAGTCAATAGACATTCTCCAATAAATCTGATAGTCAATGGACATTCTCCAATAAATATGATAGTCAGTGGACATTCTCCAATAAATCTGATAGTCAATGGACATTCTCCAATAAATATGATAGTCAATGCACATTCTCCTGTAAATCTGATAGTCAGTGGACATTCTCCAATAAATCTGATAGTCAATGGACATTCTCCAATTCATCTGAAAGTCAGTAGATATTCTCCAATAAATCTGATAGTCATTGGACATTCTCTAATAAATATGATAGTCAATGGACATTCTCCAATAAATATGATAGTCAATGGACATTCTCCTGTAAGTCTGATAGTCAGTGGACATTCTCAAATAAATCTGATAGTCAATGGACATTCTCCAATACATCTAATAGTCAATGGACATTCTCCAATACATCTGATAGTCAATGGACATTCTCCAATTAATCTGAAAGTCAGTAGACATTCTCCAATAAATCTGATAGTCAATGGACATTCTCTAATAAATATGATAGTCAATGGACATTCTCCAATTAATCTGAAAGTCAGTAGACATTCTCCAATAAATCTGATAGTCATTGGACATTCTCTAATAAATATGATAGTCAATGGACATTCTCCAATAAATATGATAGTCAATGCACATTCTCCTGTAAATCTGATAGTCAGTGGACATTCTCCAATAAATCTGATAGTCAGTGGACATTCTCAAATAAATCTGATAGTCAGTGGACATTCTCCAATAAATCTGATAGTCAGTAGACATTCTCCAATTAATCTGAAAGTCAGTGGACATTCTCCAATAAATATGATAGTCAGTGGACATTCTCTAATAAATCTGATAGTCAGTGGACATTCTCCAATTAATCTAAAAGTCAGTAGACATTCTCAAATAAATCTGATAGTCATTGGACATTCTCTAATAAATCTGAAAGTCAATGGACATTCTCCAATAAATCTGATAGTCAGTGGACATTCTTCAATAAATATGATAGTCAATGGACATTCTCCTGTAAATCTGATAGTCAATGGACATTCTCCAGTAAATCTGATAGTCAATGGACATTCTCCAATAAATCTGATAGTCAATGGACATTCTCCAATAAATCTGATAGTCAGTGGACATTCTCTAATAAATCTGATAGTCAATGGACATTTTCTACTAAATCTGATAGTCAGTGGACATTCTCCAATAAATCTGATAGTCAATGGACATTCTCTAATAAATATGATAGTCAGTGGACATTCTCCAATAAATATGATAGTCAGTGGACATTCTCCAATAAATCTGATAGTCAATGGACATTCTCCAATAAATATGATAGTCAGTAGACATTCTCCAATAAATATGATAGTCAATGGACATTCTCTAATAAATATGATAGTCAATGGACATTCTCTACTAAATCTGATAGTCAGTGGACATTCTCGAATAAATCTGATAGTCAGTGGACATTCTCCAATAAATCTGATAGTCAGTGGACATTCTCCAATAAATCTGATAGTCAGTGGACATTCTCCAATAAATATGATAGTCAATGGGCATTCTCTAATAAATATGATAGTCAATGGACATTCTCTAATAAATATGATAGTCAATGGACATTCTCTAATAAATATGATAGTCAATGGACATTCCCCAATTAATATGATAGTCAATAGACATTCTCCAATAAATCTGATAGTCAATGGACATTCTCTAATAAATATGATAGTCAGTGGACATTCTCCAATAAATATGATAGTCAGTGGACATTCTCAAATAAATCTGAAAGTCAATGGACATTCTCTAATAAATATGATAGTCAGTAGACATTCTCCAATAAATATGATAGTCAATGGGCATTCTCCAATAAATATGATAGTCAATGGACATTCTCTAATAAATCTGATAGTCAATGGACATTCTCTAATAAATCTGATAGTCAATGGACATTCTCCAATAAATATGATAGTCAATAGACATTCTCCAATAAATCTGATAGTCAATGGACATTCTCCAATAAATCTGATAGTCAGTGGACATTCTCCAATAAATCTGGTAGTCAATGGACATTCTCCAATAAATATGATAGTCAATGGACATTCTCTAATAAATCTGATAGTCAATGGACATTCTCCAATAAATATGATAGTCAATAGACATTCTCCAATAAATATGATAGTCGATAGACATTCTCCAATAAATCTGATAGTCAATGGACATTCTCCAATAAATATGATAGTCAATAGACATTCTCCAATAAATCTGATAGTCAATGGACATTCTCCAATAAATATGATAGTCAGTGGACATTCTCCAATAAATCTGATAGTCAATAGACATTCTCCAATTAATCTGATAGTCAATGGACATTCTCCAATAAATATGATAGTCAATGCACATTCTCCTGTAAATCTGATAGTCAGTGGACATTCTCCAATAAATCTGATAGTCAATGGACATTCTCCAATTCATCTGAAAGTCAGTAGACATTCTCCAATAAATCTGATAGTCATTGGACATTCTCTAATAAATATGATAGTCAATGGACATTCTCCAATAAATATGATAGTCAATGGACATTCTCCTGTAAGTCTGATAGTCAGTGGACATTCTCAAATAAATCTGATAGTCAATGGACATTCTCCAATACATCTGATAGTCAATGGACATTCTCCAATACATGATAGTCAATGGACATTCTCCAATTAATCTGAAAGTCAGTAGACATTCTCCAATAAATCTAATAGTCAATGGACATTCTCTAATAAATATGATCGTCAATGGACATTCTCCAATTAATCTGAAAGTCAGTAGACATTCTCCAATAAATCTGATAGTCATTGGACATTCTCTAATAAATATGATAGTCAATGGACATTCTCTAATAAATATGATAGTCAGTAGACATTCTCCAATAAATATGATAGTCAATGGGCATTCTCCAATAAATATGATAGTCAATGGACATTCTCTAATAAATCTGATAGTCAATGGACATTCTCTAATAAATCTGATAGTCAATGGACATTCTCCAATAAATATGATAGTCAATAGACATTCTCCAATAAATCTGATAGTCAATGGACATTCTCCAATAAATCTGATAGTCAGTGGACATTCTCCAATAAATCTGATAGTCAATGGACATTCTCCAATAAATATGATAGTCAATGGACATTCTCTAATAAATCTGATAGTCAATGGACATTCTCCAATAAATCTGATAGTCAATGGACATTCTCCAATAAATATGATAGTCAGTGGACATTCTCCAATAAATCTGATAGTCAATGGACATTCTCCAATTAATCTGATAGTCAATGGACATTCTCCAATAAATATGATAGTCAATGCACATTCTCCTGTAAATCTGATAGTCAGTGGACATTCTCCAATAAATATGATAGTCAATGGACATTCTCCAATTCATCTGAAAGTCAGTAGATATTCTCCAATAAATCTGATAGTCATTGGACATTCTCTAATAAATATGATAGTCAATGGACATTCTCCAATAAATATGATAGTCAATGGACATTCTTCTGTAAGTCTGATAGTCAGTGGACATTCTCAAATAAATCTGATAGTCAATGGACATTCTCCAATACATCTGATAGTCAATGGACATTCTCCAATACATCTGATAGTCAATGGACATTCTCCAATTAATCTGAAAGTCAGTAGACATTCTCCAATAAATCTGATAGTCAATGGACATTCTCTAATAAATATGATAGTCAATGGACATTCTCCAATTAATCTGAAAGTCAGTAGACATTCTCCAATAAATCTGATAGTCATTGGACATTCTCTAATAAATATGATAGTCAATGGACATTCTCCAATAAATATGATAGTCAATGCACATTCTCCTGTAAATCTGATAGTCAGTGGACATTCTCCAATAAATCTGATAGTCAGTGGACATTCTCAAATAAATCTGATAGTCAGTGGACATTCTCCAATAAATCTGATAGTCAATGGACATTCTCCAATAAACATGATAGTCAGTAGACATTCTCCAATTAATCTGAAAGTCAGTGGACATTCTCCAATAAATATGATAGTCAGTGGACATTCTCTAATAAATCTGATAGTCAGTGGACATTCTCCAATTAATCTAAAAGTCAGTAGACATTCTCAAATAAATCTGATAGTCATTGGACATTCTCTAATAAATCTGAAAGTCAATGGACATTCTCCAATAAATCTGATAGTCAGTGGACATTCTTCAATAAATATGATAGTCAATGGACATTCTCCTGTAAATCTGATAGTCAATGGACATTCTCCAGTAAATCTGATAGTCAATGGACATTCTCCAATAAATCTGATAGTCAATGGACATTCTCCAATAAATCTGATAGTCAATGGACATTCTCCAATAAATCTGATAGTCAGTGGACATTCTCTAATAAATCTGATAGTCAATGGACATTTTCTACTAAATCTGATAGTCAGTGGACATTCTCTACTAAATCTGATAGTCAGTAGACATTCTCCAATAAATATGATAGTCAATGGACATTCTCCAATAAATCTGATAGTCAATGGACATTCTCCTGTAAATCTGATAGTCAATGGACATTCTCCAATAAATATGATAGTCAATGGACATTCTCCAATAAATATGATAGTCAATGGACATTCTCCAATTAATCTGAAAGTCAGTAGACATTCTCCAATAAATCTGATAGTCAATGGACATTCTCTAATAAATCTGATAGTCAATGGACATTCTCCAATAAATCTGATAGTCAATGGACATTATCCAATAAATATGATAGTCAGTGGACATTCTCAAATAAACCTGATAGTCAATGGGCATTCTCTACTAAATCTGATAGTCAGTGGACATTCTCCAATAAATCTGATAGTCAATGGACATTCTCCAATAAATCTGAATGTCAGTGGATATTCTCCAATAAATCTGATAGTCAATGGACATTCTCCAATAACTTGACGGCGCCATTTTGAAAAGACTGATCAGCGCAAGTAGATAAATTGGTTATTTTGCTGTATTTCTGAAATATTCTCACTAGTTTTTGACAAAGTACTCACTTGACGTTAGCTATTCATGCACAAATTCTCCGATAACAGCAGAAAACGCTTAAATTGCACTGATCAGTCCTTTCAAAATGGGGCCGTCAAGTTAATTTGGAGTAACGTCACAAAGAGATGACGTCATTACTGATTCCCGCACTTTTTGACACTATTAATTTTTCAATGTTTTCAATTTTGTTTTTAAGTATATGAAAATGCAATAAAAAGAAAATTGAATGGTTTCCCATTAATTATAACATATATTTCACTCGTATGACAGAATATTTCGATATTTTTCACTCGTGCTTCGCACTCGTGAAAATATCGATATTCTGTCATACTCGTGAAATATATGTTATATTAAACGGGAAACCATTCAATATCCTCTATATATTTCACTGACAAAAATAAAATACATTTATATATCCGCAAACTAGTTACAACGAAGACAATACCAATGTATATATCTCATCTTTAGGATATCTCAGAACCCTTTGACCCTGATTTAACCCGCATTTGACCCAGATTTGCATGGCGGTAAATCGCCTATCTTTCCGGATCTCGTGTGTTTTATTATATTTGCACTCCATAAAAAATCTATTCTTGTTCATGCTTATTTTGTCCTCGTTTTATATGAGTTTTACTTAGAATTACTATTTACCTTACATGCTGGTAATTGCATAATTGTTCCACACAGGTGATTTCGTTTTGTTTTGATAAGAATTGTGAATTGTGATAACTGTGGTAGAAAAGAACTTTAAACATTGCAATAACTGATATGGATACAAAGGCCTCTGTCTATTCAATACCTTTTGTATTTTTCATTATCATGGCGTAAAAGGTCATAAATCTTCAATGCCTGATATAGATAGAACTGACTTAGAAGAGAGGGGCTTAATACAGTCGGAGTGAATTGGATTACTCAGAAAAGGAAAATACATTAATAATTATTTACATACTAAATCGCTTTTAATATCTTGAGTTGATTTCACTCGGAAAATACATTAATAATTATATACTAAATCGCTTTTAATATCTTGGATTGATTTCAAATTAGAATTTTAAAGCAATTGTTCGCTGTTAGGTAACATACTAATGAATATAATCGATTTACGTGATTGTGAATAGATATTTTTTTAAAAGAAAGTTAAACGTAAATAAGATAATATCTACAAATACAAAAAAATGTATCATGTATGTTTGATGATGTAAGCAAGCGAGATAAAATACAGAGACATTTGGCCTTTACATATCGCCATATCAACTGCTTAGAGCGTTATCAGAGAGATTTAGGGCTGCAATGCGGGCACACTCGAAAACATAATAATATAAGACCATCTCATGCAGAAATAAATCATTAATTATCGTGATAAAAGCAGTTAGAAAACATGCTAGATTAACTACAAACCCGTCTGAAATACCTTAGCCACCTTTCCCAAAGTATCGTGGTGACATTTAAAGGTAGATCCACGAGGAGGCGTTCATGTAGGAAAAGTGTAGTATAATGTCTCTAAATTCGGTTGTCTGTAAATGGATTGTTTGTGTCCCACCTAGGAATGTGTAACCAATATACCATTCCTGTCTGTGGAACCTAAACATCAACTTGTATGTATATATATATATATATATATATAATATTGAGAAGTGGGTCTTTCCTGGTTAATCGCTTCGACAAGCAAAACTAAACACGCTACTTTCAAATCGTGTCAAGATTCATTTTGAAATTTTACCTCATAGCAGACCTTTCTGTCCCTGTGATATTACTAAGGAAATTATCTATCCGAGTTCTCTACGGATAAAAACTGCCCACCCTAAATTTCCAGGCCCCTTTGTGTATTGATGTGTGTGTATATATAATCATACACCTACAGTTAATTGTCCCGAATCTCAGGTTCAATTTACTTCCTAGTTAGGTAGTATAAAGCCAGCGGTGCGCAGTTCCCATCAACATTCACAGGATTACTGATCTCTGTGGAAGGTAACAATGTTGACCTGGGCTTTAGTTCTACTTCTGCCTTTTATATGTAAGTATGATTGACTTATTTTGATACAGGTTAGATGGTCTAAAAAATAGATAATATAATTTGTAGATTTTGTTTCGTTTTGTTTCTGAATGGACAAGTACGTTTAATGTACGATCTATGCTCGCAATCTCAAGTAGGAAGAAGGTAAGGTGAGTTTAAACTGTCCATGGTTTAAAAGATTACTGATATTTTGATGAAAACAATGGAAAAACTAATATTGCAAATATAGTTTTTTTTATCCGCACAGGATTGTATATAATGCCTCTAAACACCGTCGCATATGTGCACGCGTGTGTAATGGTTTCGCTCGGTCGATCTGCAGGTAAACCCCATTGTATGTTAAGCCTGGCATATATATCCCGAATTAAACGCCTATAGAATGTTGTTAGAACGTCAACACGCACCAGTGTTTTACTGAGGTATTTCCTGATTCAACAGCAAGACATTTTGTAGTTACCGTTGTAGTGGGAAAACATTTACACTTTTGACAATAAGGAGTCTCAAATTCGTTTCCGCTACAACAGTAGCCAGGTTCCTTACTCACTTGGCCTTGGCTAGTAGATTGACAAACAGTGGGGCTCTACTGTGGAATTACCGTGTGGCTTTATATACATTATGTAGATGTTTATTTTCTGTGTAATGATATTATGTCGTGTTCATCAATCAAATACATTACTGTTAAATGAATTTACCAATCATTATACCCGCACCCACTAACATTTCCGCACCCGTCAACATGCAAGCACACATCAACATATTATACCAACACACATCAACATATTACACCAACACACATCAACATATTATACCAACACACATCAACATATTATACCAACACACATCAATATACTATACCAACACACATCAACATATTATACCAACACACATCAACATATCATACCAACACACATCAACATATTATACCAACACACATCAACATACTATACAAACACACATCAACATACTATACCAACACACATCAATATATTATACCAACACACATCAACATATTATACCAACACATATCAACATATTATACCAACACACATCAACATACTATACCAACACATCAACATATTATACCAACACACATCAACATATTATACCAACACACATCAACATATTATACCAACACACATCAACATATTATACCAACACACATCAACATATTATACCAACACACATCAACATATTATACCAACACACATCAACATATTATACCAACACACATCAACATATTATACCAACACACATCAACATATTACACCAACACACATCAACATATTATACCAACACACATCAACATACTATACCAACACACATCAACATATTATACCAATACACATCAACATATTATACCAACACACATCAACATATTATACCAACATACATCAACATACTATACCAACACACATCAACATACTATACCAACACACATCAACATATTATACCAACACATATCAACATATTATACCAACACACATCAACATATTATACCAACATACATCAACATACTATACCAACACACATCAACATACTATACCAACACACATCAACATATTATACCAACACACATCAACATATTATACCAACACACATCAACATATTATACCAACACACATCAACATACTATACCAACACACATCAACATACTATACCAACACACATCAACATATTATACCAACACACATCAACATATTATACCAACACACATCAACATATTATACCAACACACATCAACATACTATACCAACACACATCAACATATTATACCAACACACATCAACATATTATACCAACACACATCAACATATTATACCACACACATCAACATATTATACCAACACACATCAACATATTATACCAACACACATCAACATATTATACCAACACACATCAACATATTATACCAACACACATCAACATATTATACCAACACACATCAACATATTATACCAACACACATCAACATATTATACCAACACACATCAACATATTATACCAACACACATCAATATACTATACCAACACACATCAACATATTATACCAACACACATCAACATATTATACCAACACACATCAACATATTATACCAACACACATCAACATATTATACCAACACACATCAACATATACTATACCAACCACATCAACATATTATACCAACACACATCAACATATTATACCAACACACATCAACATACTATACCAACACACATCAACATATTATACCAACACACATCAACATATTATACCAACACACATCAACATATTATACCAACACACATCAACATATTCTAACACACATCAATATATTATACCAACACACATCAATATATCCTCATGCACCAACATACCCATGGATATACCTGCTTTCATCTTACGATCAATATAATCGCACACATCTTCATACCCGCAACAAAAAAATAGCCGCACTCATCAAAATACCCGCATTATCAGCCAACATACCACACCAACCAACATATGCATACATGTCAACACACCAGTCAACATATCCATACCTGTCGACATATCCGCACCCACCAACACACACACACCTACCAACACACACACACACACCCATCAACACACACACACACACACAAAATACCGCACCCACCAACACACCCACCAAAATACCCGCACCCACCAACACACCCACATCTACCAACACACCCACACCTACCAACCCCGCATACCTAACCCCCCCCCCCCATATATATATATATAAATAAACAAAAGTTCAGTCCGCCTGAAGAAGCCTGAGAGGGCAGAAAGGCCTTGCGGCAAAGTCTGTTTTTTTGTTATTTTTTATACATTCACCTTCGCAAGGACAGATTTCAATTTCTTATATACTATATATATATATATGATATTAGGCATGACAATATTGTCCAAAAATGATTTCATTTCATTTCAACAAATTTTATTGTTTTAAAAAAAAACAATTGGATTGAACATCAGGCTTAAGCCTATTTTAAGTTCTCTCCGTATTATAATAATATTAACAAAATAAAAACATCCGGTATTAATAGCATACAATGTAGAGTAATATATAGTATTACACACACACACACACACTCGCACATGTTATACATGTATATGTACAAGGGAAAGAAATTCAAATACTCTATGTATATAAACAGTGGGTTTTCCATTACTATTATGATTAGAATTTATAGATTTGTTTGATATTGCAATGTTATCTGCCTGGATGGGAGGCAGGTGCCTAGTCAAACCAAGAGTTTCCGACAAAAATGTCCATGAGGTGCTTACACCCAGTAGTCATCCACTCATGGCTGAATACACACCTGCCCCCCAACCCAGGCAGACACTATGCACATATATGTGTTTTTAACTTTTTCTTTCCAGTTTAGAATAATTACGGTAATTATAAACTCAGAGTATTAAATGGTTTAGTATTACTCATCCAAAACAGGGTCACCTACACAGATTCTTGCGCAAAACTGCACAGACATGAACAAAATGTTTTAAGATGTTCATAATATCTCATCAACTATACAAGGATAAATGACAAATAAATTTTTACTAAGATCTTAATTTGATAAAAAAATATACATGTACTAATGAACCACTAATTCCTAAGTTACACTGGTTTAGGCTGACCTTTACTCTTAGGACCAACTAATAGACATATAATAGACTTCCAGTACTAAAGACTTGAATCAGACCCCGACTTTTGACTTAATGACTAATGTAATAGTCTATTTGTGTTTTTAATATATCTAATTACATTATCAAAGATATGAGTGTTTATATCATCACTGTAACTGTCAGAGCCATTTAGGAGTATATCAATATGAAAATATTCCTGCTTATGTAGAGAATTTATTAGAGTATCTCTATGAACAATATAGTTAGGGCATAAAAAGAAAAAATGATATGAAGTTTCAAGTCCAAATCCACAACTACAAACAGGCGATTCTATCAGGTGGTCTTTATAAAGATCATAATTTAATTGGCTTGCTACATTTCTCAATTGACACAAAAGTATGTTTTCATTTCTATTTCCTTTATATTTAAAGATTGAGGAAGTAGTATTTCTAATATCATTACCCGCCGATATCAAGTTTCGAAATTTTGTAATGGTTGGTGCATTTAATGTATCAAAATCAAGGTCATTAAACTCTCGTACCATGGAGGGAAAAAAACTATGAAAATAATTTTCAGAATGACATAGTGGTGGGTCCAAAAATGATTTTTACAGATATAGTCGCTTTAAAGATTAATTATCGCTTTTTAGTATATCGGATTGATGCGTGTATTTGTTTTTTTGTTTTTGTTTTTATTATTTCAAAATCGCGTCATAATTGGATAGGTTTTCCACATTATTGAAGATGTCTGAATATTTGCCTAATTTGAGAAAAACACTATGTAGACGTTGGTCTACCGGAAATTGCCGGCACCAGTTTTATCGTCTAGGACATGATAAAATAACAAAACAAACAGCCATTTTCAATGCACATACTTTTTAATCGCCATCAAGTATAAAATCTTCATTATTAATTTTGTGTAAAAAAAAAAACCGTTCGTGCAGAATTTAACTGGACACGTAAAATTACGAGCAAACGATCAGCGGTACACGTATACAATGTTACTTCTGTATCAGGGCGGTGATCACTTCCTCATACGTACCGTCACCTAGGTAATTCTATTCACATATTCACGCTTGCATGCCTTATCGTTCAGATATATGTGAGGAGCTGTATGTGGTCATAGAACAGTAAGAGTTTATATCCTTCAAAAACAAGTTCAGTATGGAATTATATTTACATTCCGTGTTGCATTTGCCTATATGTCGTTAGTTAACCAAATTGTATTCATCAGAGTGTATACTACAATTTACAGTGATTCTGTCAGAGTAGGGATACAGCCCCAGGTGTTGCTGGTCAAAACATTGGTCCCCAGTTACATTCGGCCAGGAGAGATTTCGAATGCTAGCATTTATCTACGTAAACCACCACAAAAAAGCAACGCAAGTTATGAGAGTAAAATTTGATAATAGAAAAAATGAAGTCGACCGACTCGACACAATATTATAAGCTCTATTCCTGATATATAGGAACAGAGACCTAGTATATAGGTCTCTGATAGGAAGTAATCAAATTGTCACTGTCGTCACACAGGGACTCGTTGTCGAATTGTCAGAAATGCTAGACACGACAACATTTAAAGTCAAGCCTTTTTTTTTTTTAAATCTTGCGAAAAATCGGCAGTATCGACATGTGTTTATGCATACTGAATTATAGTTATGTGGTTATTCACTGATGTCAAAGGCCTACCTTACTCCACAATCGAGCCCTGTGAAGTTGAACATCGTCTGCTAAGTTAGCGACACTGATGTGACCGGTTAGACTGGATTCTGTTTCTAATGAAATATCCTTGGAATCGTTTTCACCTACTGTCAAGACGACGTTCATTTAGAATTTAAGAGATGATATTCCTCTGAAAATAACGTAAATCCAGTCGATAGAAACATAAGTGTTTCCGAGGAATCGAGCCTGTCCTGTGCAGTACCCATTCAACGCCGCATCACTTCTAAATGTTAACCGTACAGAAATCATGCGCCGAAAAACGGCTTTAATTTTAAACAATCAGAAATTATGCAATTGTGAACAATTTGAAGATATCTACAAACGTTTATAAAATATAATATAAAGCCAAATTGTGCAAAAAACATTTCATGTGATTGCTATTGTTAACGACATGAGGGACTAGGCCTATGTTATTCCTTCTGGAAATTTCGACTGTTCCGGTATTTGAACTTGATGACGTCAGTGATAGGAGAAGCGGCAAATTTAAACGCGTCTTAAGCTACAGTAAATAAAATTATGAATGTAAATATAAGCATTGAACTGTTACCAAATGGTAGTATACAGTCGATATGAATACAATTTGGGTGACAGATAAATATTTCATGTCGCCCTAACGGTTACCAAATGGTAGTATACAGTCGATATGAATACAATTGGGTGACAGATAAATATTTCATGTCGCCCTAACGGGCGACATTCTATTTATCTGTCAACCAAATTGTATTCATATCGACTGTATACTACCATTTGGTAACAGTTCAATGCTTAAATATACTGTCTGGGGGTACACTATATAGTGTGTATAAATATACAGGTATATACTGACTGGGGGTACACTATATAGTGTGTATAAATATACAGGTATATACTGACTGGGGGTACACTATATAGTGTGTATAAATATACAGGTATATACTGTCTGGTGGTACACTATATAGTGTGTATAAATATACAGGTATATACTGACTGGGGTACACTATATAGTGTGTATAAATATACAGGTATATACTGACTGGGGGTACACTATATAGTGTGTATAAATATACAGGTATATACTGACTGGGGTACACTGTATAGAGTGTATAAATATACAGGTATATACTGTCTGGGGGTACACTATATAGTGTGTATAAATATACAGGTATATACTGACTGGGAGTACACTATATAGTGTGTATAAATATACAGGTATATACTGACTGGGGGTACACTATATAGTGTGTATAAATATACAGGTATATACTGACTGGGAGTACACTATATAGTGTGTATAAATATACAGGTATATACTGACTGGGGTACACTATATAGTGTGTATAAATATACAGGTATATACTGAATGGGGTACACTATATAGTGTGTATAAATATACAGGTATATACTGACTGGGGTACACTATATAGTGTGTATAAATATACAGGTATATACTGTCTGGGGGTACACTATATAGTGTGTATAAATATACAGGTATATACTGTCTGGGGTACACTATATAGTGTGTATACATATACAGGTATATACTTTATGGGGTACACTATATAGTGTGTATAAATATACAGGTATATACTGACTGGGGTACACTATATAGTGTGTATAAATATACAGGTATATGCTGACTGGGGGTAACTATATAGTGTGTATAAATATACAGGTATATACTGACTGGGGGTACACTATATAATGTGTATAGATATACAGGTATATACTGTCTGGGGTACACTATATAGTGTGTATAAATATACAGGTATATACTGACTGGGGTACAATCTATAGTGTGTATAAATATACAGGTATTTCTCTCATCCCTACCGGTATCATACGGGTCTGTCCAGGTAAATACACCCATGCTTGCTGTGTGTGTATTACCTCGCTTCCGGTGTAGGATAGCCACGCGCGCGCAATGATACAAAAGTAGGTCGCCGAACCGAAAGTAGATCTATTAAACATTTCAACAATACATTGAATTAAGATATGTAATCAGATAATAATTTTTTTTATTTGTGATATAAATTATGTATAAAAACACGTTCTTTTATTGTTTTTTATTAATAAAACATGGAACTATATTTTCACGCGAAAGGACACACTAGCTTGGCCGACATCAAGTGATTTGGCTTCGCTTGCAATGACAGGGCTGCTGAAACAACGTTAGACTGTGTAAATGAATGGTTTCCTTCGTTTTTAGAACAGCAAACGTCGTTTGCATATATGGGGTATGGTAAATCGATTGGCGCTGTTCTTTTTTTTATTATATGCAATAGAAAAAAAAGTTTGGGTTGAGAAAAAATGGCGTCTATCTGAGAAAGCTATCGACAGATAGTGCCTATTTTTGCATATTTTAGGTTGGGGAATGAGAGAAAAATACTCAATCATATGTGGTTCATGTAGGATAGGGATATTCCACCCTCTGGGTCACAAAATGTGGTAAAACCCTCGGCGGAGCCTCGGGTTTTACCACATTTTGTGACCCCTCGGGTGGAATATCCCTATCCTACATGACCACATATGATAGAGTCTTATAATACTGACTGGGGTACACTATATAGTGTGTATAAATATACAGGTATATACTGACTGGGGGTACACTATATAGTGTGTATAAATATACAGGTATATACTGTCTGGGGGTACACTATATAATGTGTATAGATATACAGGTATTATACTGACTGGGGGTACACTATATAGTGTGTATAAATATACAGGTATATACTGACTGGGGATACACTATATAGCGTATAAATATACAGGTATATACTGACTGGGGGTACACTATATAGTGTGTATAAATATACAGGTATATACTGACTGGGGGTACACTATATAGTGTGTATAAATATACAGGTATATACTGACTGGGGTACACTATATAGTGTGTATAAATATACAGGTATATACTGACTGGGGTACACTATAAGTGTGTATAAATATACAGGTATATACTGACTGGGGGTACACTATATAGTGTGTATAAATATACAGGTATATACTGACTGGGGGTACACTATATAGTGTGTATAAATATACAGGTATATACTGACTGGGGTACACTATATAGTGTGTATAAATATACAGGTATATACTGACTGGGGTACACTATATAGTGTGTATAAATATACAGGTATATACTGACTGGGGTACACGATATAGTGTGTATAATATATATACAGGTATATACTGACTGGGGTACACTAATAGTGTTGTATAAAATATACAGGTATATCTGATCTGGGGTACATCTAATAGTAGTATGTTTATAAATATATACAGGTGGTATATCTGATCTGGGGGTACACTATATAGTGGTGTATAAATATACAGGTCTATACTGATCTGGGGGTACACTATATGTGTGGTATAAATATACAGGTATTCTACTGACTGGGGGTACACTATATACATGGTGTATAAATATACAGGTATATACTGAATAACTGGACTGGGGTAACTATATAGATGTGGTATAAAATATACAGGTATATACTGACTGGGGTACACTATATAGTGGTGTATAAATATTACAGGTATGATACTGACTGGGGGTACACTATATAGTGTGTATAGATATACAGGTATATACTGTCCTGGGGGTCTCACTATATAGTGTGTATAAATATACAGGTATATACTGACTGGGGGTACACTATATAGTGTGTATAAATATACAGGTATATACTGACTGGGGTACACTATATAGTGTGTATAAATATACAGGTATATACTGTCTGGGGGTACACTATATAGTGTGTATAAATATACAGGTATATACTGACTGGGGTACACTATATAGTGTGTATAAATATACAGGTATATACTGACTGGGGGTACACTATATAGTGTGTATAAATATACAGGTATATACTGACTGGGGGTACACTATATAGTGTGTATAATATACAGGTATATACTGACTGGGGGTACACTATATAGTGTGTATAAATATACAGGTATATACTGACTGGGGTACACTATATAGTGTGTATAAATATACAGGTATATACTGACTGGGGGTACACTATATAGTGTGTATAAATATACAGGTATATACTGTACTGGGGGTACACTATATAGTGTGTATAAATATACAGGTATATACTGACTGGGGGTACACTATATAGTGTGTATAAATATACAGGTATATACTGACTGGGGGTACACTATATAGTGTGTATAAATATACAGGTATTATACTGTCTGGGGGTACACTATATAGTGTGTATAAATATACAGGTATATACTGACTGGGGGTACACTATATAGTGTGTATAAATATACAGGTATATACTGACTGGGGGTACACTATATAGTGTGTATAAATATACAGGTATATACTGACTGGGGGTACACTATATAGTGTGTATAAATATACAGGTATATACTGACTGGGGGTACACTATATAGTGTGTATAAATATACAGGTATATACTGACTGGGGTACACTATATAGTGTGTATAAATATACAGGTATATACTGACTGGGGTACACTATATAGTGTGTATAAATATACAGGTATATACTGACTGGGGTACACTATATAGTGTGTATAAATATACAGGTATATACTGACTGGGGTACACTATATAGTGTGTATAGATATACAGGTATATACTGTCTGGGGGTACACTATATAGTGTGTATAAATATACAGGTATATACTGACTGGGGGTACACTATATAGTGTGTATAAATATACAGGTATATACTGACTGGGGTACACTATATAGTGTGTATAAATATACAGGTATATACTGTACTGGGGGTACACTATATAGTGTGTATAAATATACAGGTATATACTGACTGGGGGTACACTATATAGTGTGTATAAATATACAGGTATATACTGACTGGGGGTACACTATATAGTGTGTATAAATATACAGGTATATACTGACTGGGGGTACACTATATAGTGTGTATAAATATACAGGTATATACTGACTGGGGGTACACTATATAGTGTGTATAAATATACAGGTATATACTGACTGGGGTACACTATATAGTGTGTATAAATATACAGGTATATACTGACTGGGGTACACTATATAGTGTGTATAAATATACAGGTATATACTGACTGGGGGTACACTATATAGTGTGTATAAATATACAGGTATATACTGACTGGGGGTACACTATATAGTGTGTATAAATATACAGGTATATACTGACTGGGGTACACTATATAGTGTGTATAAATATACAGGTATATACTGACTGGGGGTACACTATATAGTGTGTATAAATATACAGGTATATACTGTCTGGGGTACACTATATAGTGTGTATAAATATACAGGTATATACTGACTGGGGGTACACTATATAGTGTGTATAAATATACAGGTATATACTGACTGGGGTACACTATATAGTGTGTATAAATATACAGGTATATACTGTCTGGGGGTACACTATATAGTGTGTATAAATATACAGGTATATACTGACTGGGGTACACTATATAGTGTGTATAAATATACAGGTATATACTGACTGGGGGTACACTATATAGTGTGTATAAATATACAGGTATATACTGACTGGGGGTACACTATATAGTGTATAAATATACAGGTATATACTGACTGGGGGTACACTATATAGTGTGTATAAATATACAGGTATATACTGACTGGGGGTACACTATATAGTGTGTATAAATATACAGGTATATACTGACTGGGGTACACTATATAGTGTGTATAAATATACAGGTATATACTGTCTGGGGTACACTATATAGTGTGTATAAATATACAGGTATATACTGTCTGGTGGTACACTATATAGTGTGTATAAATATACAGGTATATACTGACTGGTGGTACACTATATAATGTGTATAGATATACAGGTATTATACTGACTGGGGGTACACTATATAGTGTGTATAAATATACAGGTATATACTGTCTGGTGGTACACTATATAGTGTGTATAGATATACAGGTATATACTGTCTGGGGGTACACTATATAATGTGTATAGATATACAGGTATTATACTGACTGGGGGTACACTATATAGTGTGTATAAATATACAGGTATATACTGTCTGGTGGTACACTATATAGTGTGTATAGATATACAGGTATATACTGACTGGGGGTACACTATATAGTGCAGATTACGAAAAAGATTTTGATATTTGATCGCCTCCTTTTCACCGACGATTTTTTGAAGGATGAAACAGCTGTATGGTGCAGTTCAATTCTTTTCTGTACTATTGTATGGGTCTTATTCTAAATTTGTTATGAAATGTGATACTACAATGTATCATTTGTGTTTCGTATACAGTACAGTACTTTTAAAACATGGGAAAAGTGTGATGTTTGTGTTGCTTTTGTTAAAAGGACAATTTCTTTCTTGGTGCACCGGCTTTGATGGATAAGTAGCTGTACTCTTTGTACTCGCTTCAGTAGATATACACGGCCATCCATTGTTTGTACGTACAGGTTATTGTCAATACGTTCCTGGTTGAAAATATGGCAGCACGCATTTCCAAAAGGTGACGTCACTTCCCTGTTATACACCTCACAGTGATATTTTTATAACACGGGTTGTCTAGAGGCGCAATCCATGTCTATAAACTATTTCTATAAACGATTATTTAAAGCAATATGAAAGACAATATGTTTACTTTCATTAAACACATTTTATTGTTTTTCTCTATCACAGACATATAATTATTTTTAGATATATTAGCATCGATATCGTAAATTTACATCCGGGTTCTTTCGGGGTAGATCAATAACGATAACGATAACGTGCTGATCACCTCATCACGATTTGACTTCAGTCAACACATTTATGCAATAATACCTCTACATATATTTATGCATTAAAATGTCTTATTTGAAATAGCTGCCAGAAATTGACAATGGACTGGAAAATTATAAATATTTTGACGGATTAACAAAAAACAAAAACAAAAAAACTCAACTCCTTGTTTTCCTTTTCCATTTTTTTTGTTCTTTACCTTTTATTTTTTCAGTGCAATACACATGATACAATCGTGCAATCGTGTTAATTTTACTATGAGAACAAAAAGACGATTGCTAGAACAAATTACTGTACAAAATCAAAGTATAAGAATTGATACAAGGGCTAAAGGTTCAGAATAATTATTGAAATAACAGACAGCAATCCGTTGTATATGGCAATGGCGTCTCGTGCAAACGCTCGGAACATTAACAATCGGCACCGAATCTGTACTCTCTCTACTTCACTTCCTATGGAAACTTCACTCTCTCTACCTCCCTTCCTATTGAATCTGTACTCTCTCTACTTCCCTTCCTATGGAATCTTTACTCTCTCTACCTCCCTTCCTATTTAATCTGTACTCTCTCTACTTCCCTTCCTATGGAATCTGTACTCTCTCTACCTCCCTTCCTATGGAATCTGTACTCTCTCTACTTCCCTTCCTATGGAATCTTTACTCTCTCTACCTCCCTTCCTATTTAATCTGTACTCTCTACCTCCCTTCCTATGGAATCTGTACTCTCTCTACTTCCCTTCCTATGGAAACTTTACTCTCTCTACCTCCCTTCCTATAGAATCTGTACTCTCTACCTCCCTTCCTATGGAATCTGTACTCTCTCTACTTCCCTTCCTATGGAAACTTTACTCTCTCTACCTCCCTTCCTATGGAATCTGTACTCTCTCTACTTCCCTTCCTATAGAATCTGTACTCTCTCTACTTCCCTTCCTATAGAATCTGTACTCTCTCTACTTCCCTTCATATAGAATCTGTACTCTCTACCTCCCTTCCTATGGAATCTGTACTCTCTCTACTTCCCTTCCTATGGAAACTTTACTCTCTCTACTTCCCTTCCTATAGAATCTGTACTCTCTCTACTTCCCTTCCTATGGAATCTGTACTCTCTCTACTTCCCTTCCTATAGAATCTGTACTCTCTCGACTTCCCCTTCCTATGAATCTGTACTCTCTCCTACTTCCCTTCCTATAGAATCGTGTACTCTCTCTACTTCCCTTCCTATAGAATCTGTACTCTCTCTACTTCCCTTCCTATAGAATCTGTACTCTCTACTTCCCTTCCTATAGAATCTGTACTCTCTCTACTTCCCTTCCTATGGAATCTGTACTCTCTCTACTTCCCTTCCTATAGAATCTGTACTCTCTACTCCCTTCCTATAGAATCTGTACTCTCTACTTCCCTTCCTATGGAATCTGTACTCTCTCTACTTCCCTTCCTATAGAATCTGTACTCTCTACTTCCCTTCCTATAGAATCTGTACTCTCTACTTCCCTTCCTATGGAATCTGTACTCTCTCTACTTCCCTTCCTATAGAATCTGTACTCTCAACTTCCCTTCCTATAGAATCTGTACTCTCTACTTCCCTTCCTATATAATCTGTACTCTCTACTTCCCTTCCTATGGAATCTGTACTCTCTCTACTTCCCTTCCTATAGAATCTGTACTCTCTACTTCCCTTCCTATATAATCTGTACTCTCTCTACTTCCCTTCCTATGGAATCTGTACTCTCTCTACTTCCCTTCCTATAGAATCTGTACTCTCTACTTCACTTCCTATAGAATCTGTACTCTCTCTACTACCCTTCCTATGGAATCTGTACTCTCTCTACTTCCCTTCCTATAGAATCTGTACTCTCTACTTCACTTCCTATAGAATCTGTACTCTCTACCTCCCTTCCTATAGAATCTGTACTCTCTCTACCTCCCTTCATATAGAATCTGTACTTTCTCTACTTCCCTTCCTATAGAATCTGTACTCTCTACTTCCCTTCCTACCACTCTCTCCTTCCTTCCTATGAATCTGTACCTCTCTACTCCCTTCCTATAGAATCTGTACTCTCTCTACCTCCCTTCCTATAGAATCTGTACTCTCTCTACTTCCCTTCCTATAGAATCTGTACTCTCTACTTCCCTTCCTATAGAATCTGTACTCTCTCTACTTCCCTTCCTATGGAATCTGTACTCTCTACTTCCCTTCCTATGGAATCTGTACTCTCTCTACTTCCCTTCCTATGGAATCTGTACGCTCTACTTCCCTTCCTATAGAATCTGTACTCTCTCTACTTCCCTTCATATAGAATCTGTACTCTCTCTACTTCCCTTCCTATAGAATCTGTACTCTCTACTTCCCTTCCTAAAGAATCTGCACTCTCTCTACTTCCTTTCCTATAGAATCTGTACTCTCTACCTCCCTTCCTATGGAATCTGTACTCTCTTACTTTCCCTTCCTATAGAATCTGTACTCTCTCTACTTTCACTTCCTATGGAATCTGTACTCTCTACTTCCCTTCATATAGAATCTGTAACTCTCTCTGCTCTTCACTCTCTACTCTACCCCCTTCCTATAGAATCTGTACTCTCTACCTCCCTTCCTATAGAATCTGTACTCTCTACTTCCCTTCATATAGAATCTGTACTCTCTACTTCCCTTCCTATAGAATCTGTACTCTCTACTTCCTCTTCCTATAGAATCTGTACTCTCTCTACTTCCCTTCCTATGGAATCTGTACTCTCTACTTCCCTTCCTATGGAATCTGTACTCTCTCTACTTCCCTTCCTATAGAATCTGTACCTCTACTTCCCTTCCTATATAATCTGTACTCTCTACTTCCCTTCCTATGGAATCTGTACCTCTCCTCTACTTCCCTTCCTATAGAATCTGTACTCTCAACTTCCCTTCCTATAGAATCTGTACTCTCTACTTCCCTTCCTATAGAATCTGTACTCTCTACTTCCCTTCCTATGGAATCTGTACTCTCTCTACTTCCCTTCCTATAGAATCTGTACTCTCTACTTTCCTTCCTATAGAATCTGTACTCTCTACCTCCCTTCCTATGGAATCTGTACTCTCTCTACTTCCTTTCCTATAGAATCTGTACTCTCTACCTCCCTTCCTATAGAATCTGTACTCTCTCTACTTCCCTTCATATAGAATCTGTACTCTCTACTTCCCTTCCTATAGAATCTGTACTCTCTACCTCCCTTCCTATAGAATCTGTACTCTCTACTTCCCTTCATATAGAATCTGTACTCTCTACTTCCCTTCCTATAGAATCTGTACTCTCTCTACTTCACTTCCTATGGAATCTGTACTCTCTCTACTTCCCTTCCTATAGAATCTGTACTCTCTCTACTTCCCTTCCTATAGAATCTGTACTCTCTACTTCCCTTCCTATAGAATCTGTACTCTCTCTACTTCCCTTCCTATAGAATCTGTACTCTCTCTACTTCCCTTCATATAGAATCTGTACTCTCTACCTCCCTTCCTATGGAATCTGTACTCTCTCTACTTTCCTTCCTATGGAATCTTTTCTCTCTCTACTTCCCTTCCTATAGAATCTGTACTCTCTACTTCCCTTCCTATAGAATCTGTACTCTCTCTACTTCACTTCCTATGGAATCTGTACTCTCTACCTCCCTTCCTTTAGAATCTGTACTCTCTCTACTTCCCTTCCTATTTAACCGGAAGTGTGTTATAATCTGAAGTGTGATATAACAGAAGTTGTGGTAACTTATTATTTAGAGTTTTATATACTGCTAAATCACAGCAACATAGCCGTCTCCGAGCGGTTTATAATCACTATTTGTAGTTATTGGGGCTGTAGCAACCCGCCATTGTTTTCCTCAACTCCATGGAGAGCATACAGCCGGAGCTGCCATTTCGGCGCCAACAGCTTACACACAACATTTCTTACACTGCCCTACCACGTCCTCATTTAAGGCGGAGTAACTGGAACACAGTGGAGTAAGGTATCCGGTTCACTGGGTGCCCTGTGATGTCATCTTCAAATGTCTGGTTTAATAACATTACAACTGCATGCTAGTACGCCGACAAGGAGAGGACATTTAGAAAGATTCACATAGCTGTCATCTCAGTGAAATAGAAAAGCTTTTATTGTATACTACTTGTAGTATCTATCTAGGTTTGCTTTGTCAGTGGAAACATTAAGATTGTTTTTGAAATTAAGTTACCGTTGAAAATGAAACCGATACCCGATATTATAACTACCTATCAATTTGTGTTTACAGGGTGCCAATCTGACCACGAGGAGATCGAGTACAGCCCACAAGATGGCTGGTACAATAACCCTGTACATATAGACTGGGGCGCTATCGGTAAGTCATTCTTTTTCTCATGATTTTGTTCTAGTTGTTGTTGTTGATCTGCTTCCTGCAGCATACTCATTTACTTAATGAATTATTTGATAATATAGCCTTTAATTTTCTTCAATGTTCAGATATTGCACATTTCAAAACATCGTCACCATTCTAAGATCTTGCCAGAAGTAAAGGAAACTCTCCAGAAATCTTGTTATGGCGGTCATTTTCAAACGGACTAACGGAACATATCTTAGATAATCAGAACCCTCCGAACTCGAATGTGACGTGCTTAATACTCCTCCTACATTGATGTGTCGTGCTAAATACTCCTCCCACATTGATGTGTCGTGCTAAATACTCATACCACATTGACGTGTCGTGCTAAATATTCCTCCCATATTGATGTGTCGTGCTAAATACTCCTCCCACATTGATGTGTCGTGCTCAATACTCCTCCCACATTGATGTGTCGTGCTCAATACTCCTCCCATATTGATGTGTCGTACTAAATACTCCTCCTACATTGATGTGTCGTGCTAAATACTCCTCCCACATTGATGCGTCGTACTAAATACTCCTCCCACATTGATGTGTCGTGCTAAATACTCCTCCCACATTGATGTGTCGTGCTAAATACTCATACCACATTGATGTGTCGTGCTTAATACTCCTCCCACATTGATGTGTCGTGCTCAATACTCCTCCCACATTGATGTGTCGTGCTCAATACTCCTCCCACATTGATGTGTCGTGCTCAATACTCCTCCCACATTGATGCGTCGTACTAAATACTCCTCCCACATTGATGTGTCGTGCTCAATACTCCTCCCACATTGATGTGTCGTGCTCAATACTCCTCCGACATTGATGTGTCGTACTTAATACTCCTCCCACATTGATGTGTCTTGCTCAATACTCCTCCCACATTGATGTGTCGTGCTAAATACTCCTCCCACATTGATGTGTCATGCTAAATACTCCTCCCATATTGATGTGTCGTGCTAAATACTCCTCCCACATAAATGTTTCGTGCTAAATATTCCTCCCACATACATGTGTCGTGCTAAATACTCCTCCCACATTGATGTGTCGTGCTAAATACTCCTCCCACATTGATGTTTCGTGCTAAATACTCCTCCCACATTGATGTGTCGTGCTAAATACTCCTCCCACATTGATGTGTCGTGCTAAATACTCCTCCCACATAAATGTTTCGTGCTAAATACTCCTCCCATATTGATGTGTCGTGCTCAATACTCCTCCCACATTAATGTGTCGTGCTCAATAATCCTCCCACATTGATGTGTCGTGCTAAATATTCCTCCCACATTGATGTGTCGTGCTAAATACTCCTCCCACATTGATGTGTCGTGCTAAATATTCCTCCCACATAAATGCGTCGTGTTAAATACTCACACCACATACATGTGTCGTGCTAAATACTCCTCCCACATTGATGTATCGTGCTTAATACTTCTCCCACATTGATGTGTCGTGCTAAATATTTCTCCCACATTGATGTGTCGTGCTTAATATTCCTCCCACATTGATGTGTCGTGCTAAATACTCCTCCCACATTGATGTGTCGTGCTTAATACTCCTCCCACATTGATGTTTCGTGCTAAATATTCCTCCCACATAAATGCGTCGTGTTAAATACTCACACCACATACATGTGTCGTGCTAAATACTCCTCCCACATTGATGCGTCGTGTTAAATACTCATACTACATAATGGAATCAGTGTATACGAACTGAAACTACAACTATTTCAATTATTCAAACAATGCAAATCGTATATCTACTTTACTATCGAGGTCAAAGTAGGAAATTAAACAATTTAGCACAAAGACATTTTCAATGTGCCGTAGATGTGTCAATTGGAAGACGAATCTCTGAAATCGTGAACAAACAGAAACAAATAAAACTATTTGAGATTAATTAAATACTTTTTTCTGTTATGTTAAGGGAGAATAACGTTAGATGAAGACGTATTAGAGTTTTATGATAAAGGCAATGTTTGTGGTTTAGGTCATACACGTTATCGCCGAGTCAAAATACCCGAAAGGTAATCTTGGCTTTTCATTTATCAAACAAGATAACATTGTTTAAACAAACAACACGCATGCGCACATACCGGTATATATTATGATGGTTAGTATAGGGGAAGCTTCGTTGGCACATGGCCAGTCCCAAATCATTTCATATCTGATGACCTGTTACTGAATTATCAGTCCCTCCACAGATACAGTGTAAAACAGATATTAAAGAAAGATAACTGAAATAGTTTCTGTGATTTCTTGTGTGAATTTAAAAGCCTTTAATAGCGTTCTGCTATTATCTCCCTTCAAAGGCTTGCTTTTCTAATTGTATCTTTTAAATTCAAGTGAAATATAATTAAATGCTGTCCGAAGAAATTCTATCCTGCTCCACCTCTTGAGTTTGGATGTAGTCTAACCAACCTGTCGAGTTGAATTTTTACTTGGTAATGCAAAGTGGACTATTCCATTTGTGAATATGTAGGTATAAATGTATGTCGACCGGTCCATATGTGAATATGTAGGTAAAAATGCATGTCGACCGGTCCATTTGTGAATATGTAGGTCGCATGTCGACCAGTCCATATGTGAATATGAAAGTACAAATGTATATCGATCAGTCCATTTGTGAATATGTAGGAACAAATGTATGTCGACTAGTCCAGTTGTGCGTGTGTAGGTAAAAATGCATGTCGACCAGTCCATATGTGAATATGTAGGTAAAAATGTGTGTCGACCGGTCCATTTGTGTATATGTAGGTACAAATGTATTACTCAGTCTATATGTATAGTACGTAATTCACACAGTCTTTATGTATAGAAGTAATTCGCTCAGTCTATATGTATAGTACGTAATTCACTCAGTCTATATGTATAGTACGTAATTCACACAGTATTTATGTATAGAAGTAATTCGCTCAGTCTATATGTATAGTACGTAATTCACACAGTCTATATGTATAGTACGTAATTCACTCAGTATATATGTATAATACGTAATTCACACAGTCTATATGTATAATACGTAATTCACACAGTCTATATGTATAATACGTAATTCACTCAGTCTATATGTATAGTACGTAATTCACACAGTATATATGTATAGTACGTAATTCACACAGTATATATGTATAATACGTAATTCACTCAGTATATATGTATAGTACGTAATTCACACAGTATATATGTATAATACGTAATTCACTCAGTCTATATGTATAGTACGTAATTCACTCAGTATATATGTATAATACGTAATTCACTCAGTATATATGTATAATACGTAATTCACTCAGTATATATGTATAGTACGTAATTCACACAGTATATATGTATAGTACGTGATTCACACAGTCTATATGGAGACTCAGATCGTCAAATCAGATTGTGGTTTCTCCTGTTTGACGAGCTTTTAATGTTCTCTATGTGCTATATCGAGAGTGACACAATATGGTACTGTATTCTAACCTATAGATGTACATTTCTTTGTAATTATGCGGAAATAATTGCTCGAGAAAATCGAGAAAGGTCTATGATGTGATTATGGACCTAGTGAGTTTATTCCTGCCTGCGGGCATCAATCATTTTCTACCTTGGAATACGGTTTCACCATACATGTACATGTATACCATTTCTGATAAAATTTCTATCATACATGTAAGTCAGATCCTGTTTTAGAATACAATTTCTATCATACATTTATATTAACATTCTGAGTGTTGATCTTTATATGAATATACCAAGTGAAAACAACAAACATTTAAACATGAAAACACTATGATCCTGTGTGATTTTCCACACAATAGACCAGTTAAATATTCATAGACAAAAAATAGTCCCCGTTTCACTTCAGTAAATTGTGTTTACTCTGGCAATCTATTCACAAAAAAGAAATTTGATTTAACACGAATTATTGTATTTGATGGTTGTTTTTTTTTTGAATAAAAAGAAAAAAAATATAAGAAACAAACAAAGAACAAAAACGACTGGAAACTGCGGAAGGACACGGTACACGGTTATATGGTTCGTTGGTAGGATCACCGCCTGTTCTATTAATTTTGCATCTTTTTGTATGTAGCTATTAAAAGTTGAAAAAATAAATGAAAATTACTCTCTGTTTGTTTTTATTCCAAATCACCCAAATCTAAACATATGAATTGATAGGATTTATTTTCATTTTCATTATGGTTATGAATAGCAAAATCCATATATATCAGATTCTGTTTAAGAATACAATTTCTATCATAAATGTATGCCAGATTATGTTTTAGAATGCGATTTCTTATAAATGTTAATCAGATTCTGTTAAAGAATTGTTTGGCTGCATGGAAGTGTATGTACATTTGTTTGGTGCGCATTGGTCCTCGTTAACACCAAGCAATATGTATTTGCATTGGGTTTGGTTAGCTTCATCTGGACAATACAATGGAAGTGTTATAGAATAGAATTTTATTATATTAATATTTAGGCTTTTCTTTAGAAATACAATTTCAATTTCAATGGAAGTGTTATAGAATAGAATTCTATTATATTTTTATTTATTAATTACAATTTCGTCACAAATATATGCCTATGTCTGCTTTCTCAAAAATATCCTCTCTGGTGTGGTCTATGTTTTTTTTGTTTGTTTTTTTGTTTTATTTATTTCCTTTTTCTTTTTTACATTATTGATTTCGCATTCCCGCGTAGGGGACTGTCAGATTGTTTTACAAAACACACAATTTCCAAAATCAGTCCTTTAATGTTTAAAATATTCCTGGTGTAAATTAACCTCTTAAAATATCGTATGCTTTAAACAAGACTTGAAAAAAAACCCATTCTTTTCTAAAGAAGCATTTTCAAACTTATAAATTTTTGTATCAAAATCTGGGTTTCTCACAATGTACGACCATCATACGACCTAGATCTGGGCTCATAATCACTCCAAGTCACTGAGGGCTACAATGTGACATTCCCTTGTCCTACTCATACGTGACGACGGGTTACATTTCACAGCGTATACCAGGTAAATCCACCCAATGTAGCAAAATACACGAAATCACAATAAATATTTGAATACATTTTTACATGTATAACAAGGAACATGGAGTTCCGAGTACTGGGAATATTGAGTTCCGAGTACCGTGGAAGAAGATCGAATTCCGAGTACTATGGAAGAAGCTTTACGCTTTAAGTTAACCTTTCACAATAAGTATTATATATTTACAAAACTCTCAATACCTACAACACATACAATGATATTAAACATACATAGATGTTGTGAACCTACATACAGAATATTGAATTTCTGTTTTGATCTCTATCGTCAATGATGGGAATTATGGAGGAAGGAAAAAGTGATACAATTCTACATTCATCATTCGCCATAAACTTTTAAGAAATTCACATTAAGTGGTGCTTAACTTGTGTGTATTTCTACAATGATCACACATATACAATGAGAGCAATGGCATAACTTTCCCTTTCTATGTTAACGAGCCAGGCGTCCATAATCACAAGTCTTTACTTGGAATAAACGTATCAATTTGACTTATCAAATTGCTATTTACGAGCTAGATATGATTTTTGATACGGGTTTTTTTGTTATTATAGACTCTCAGATACGTGATATTAACATCTGTGTTCGTGTGCGTGACGAATTCTGATATTCCGTCAATATAGGTGACGCATATTCCCTTAAAAAGTGTTCACGGAAGCATCCGTACATGTGGTAGTGTTTTGTGTGAAATATGAAACACTAAAGAGTTATACCTATCTGTAAGGAACGCCATTCCAGGCATAACTTTATACCTGTCATAAAGAAACGTCATCCCAGGTATAACTTTATACCTGTCATATAGAAACGTCATCCCAGGTATAACTTTATACCTGTCATTTAGAAACGTCATCCCAGGTATAACTTTATACCTGTCATAAAGAAACGCCATCCCAGGCATAACTTTATACCTGTCATTTAGAAACGCCATCCCATACATAACTTTATACCTGTTAGATAGAAACGTCATCCCAGACATAACTTTATACCTGTCATAAAGGAACACCATCCCAGGTATAACTTTAAACCTGTCATATAGAAACGCCATCCCAGACATAACTTTATACTTGTCATATAGAAACGCCATCCCAGGCATAACTTTATACCTATCTGTAAGGAACGCCATCACAGGTATAACTTTATACCTGTCATAAAGGAACACCATCCCAGGTATAACTTTATACCTGTCATATAGAAACGCCATCCCAGACATAACTTTATACCTGTCATTTAGAAACGCCATCCCAGGTATAACTTTATACCTGTCATTTAGAAACGCCATCCCAGGTATATCTTTATACCTGTCAGAAAGAAACGCCATCCCAGTCATAACTTGATACATATCTGTAAGGAACGACATACCAGGCATAACTTTTTACCTGTCATAAATTAACGCCATGCCAAAAATACCCTAGCATTCTTTCTCTGCGCGCCCTATTGTAGTACATGTACATTGGTGTAAAACTTGCTGAGCCGTGACTGTTGCCTTTAACTTGTTTTTGCTTTGTTGTGCAGTTTTTATCTCTTAGTTCGTCAACCGGATACATATTTTTTGACTTTCAGTCCTTTTGATTTAACATTTATTACACCTTAGGACTACGTAGCAAAAACGTAGCTCCCATGAAAAACACTGAATGCCTTTACAGCTGACGTATCGGTAAACCTATTATTTCGATGTATATGTTGCATTGGTGTCGTGGATAATGGTGTAGTTATGGAAGTGAAAACTACAGAAATAAAACTATATGGAAGCATTCTACGTAGGCGGTACGAATACAGGTACACATCGACAACCCGAGTGTAACGTTTATTGTCGTAGAGAACTTACTCAACCGAATCACATAACTACAACAATATAGATTACTATATTGATGTATACGTAAGGTCTAACAGAGAAAACTTAGTATATTGTCGATGGTAACTGCACATAAAATGTAATTAGAAGGCGAAGAGCATGACAGAAATATCTAAAATTGGAAGAAATGTCGAAATTAAGTTTTCAACACAACACGAAATAGGTCATTGTAACCAATATCTAAAATACTGTGACTGATAAAGATTCCCGATAGTCTGTAAAGCTTGGACTGTTGACCTACTTAAGGCCTTACCCCGAAACAAAAACTGGCGAGGTGGCATCTTTTCCACACTGTGGCGTTTGACGGAGGCCTGAAGTTAGCAGCAGATTTATTATTAGAGATGGAGGATTCCAATAACGAAGCAGCTGCTATCAGCGAATTAAAATTTCAAGATATCTGATTTATGTCTTTTTAAAAAACTTAAGAAACTGTGGCCATTTCATGTGTAGAATTAATGCAATCAACGAGATTGGGGATTCGAATAACGAATCCGCTATAAGCAGTAAATGATGATATTAAGATATACGTAACTTAGAGTATTCACATATCAATTGGCTATATAGGTAAACTACACAATTAATTATTCAACGTGTGCAATTTATTATTAAAAAATCACGTACCCGATGGCAATACACGTATAAGTTATTGCATATCCGTTGAGTATTTAGATTAAGTAAAAAGAAATCGGTCGGTTAATTCTGATAAATGAATATGAATCGTTAACGTTGGTTTAGTTATCTTAATTTGAAGGCAATATATTCACTATTATCATTACATATGAAGTTTGTATTAGTCATATGTGAGTATAAATGAAGTTGTCCATTGATACTGAGAACGCGTTGGTTGTAGTTGTCCATGTATGCCGAGATCGCGTTGATTGTAGTCGTCCATGTATGCCGAGATCGCGTTGGTTGCAGTTGTCCATGTATGCCGAGATCGCGTTGGTTGTAGTCGTCCATGTACAGTACGAGGAGGGTGATTTGGTACTCAAACGCTCACAGCGCGTTTGCGCCCGTCGAGCGATGGGGATTAAAACCCCGCTGCAATCCCGCCGTAATCCCGCGCAAGCGATGTCGCTGCGATCCCGCTCACGCAGCGATTCCGCTCTGACAAGGCAGCAACCCCGCTCAGCCAGCGATTCAGCTTCGGAAGGCCTACAAACCCGCTCAGCCAGCGATCCCGCTCCGGCTGGCCAGCAAACCCGCTCAGCCAGCGATCCCGCTCCGGCGGGCCAGCAAACCCGCTCAGCCAGCGATTCCACTCCGGCGGGCCAGCAAACCCGCTCAGCCAGCGATCCCGCTCCCGTAACATGGACACAAGAAATCCTGCAATCTTTTTTTTTTTTTAAATATAACGATGAATAAGAAGGAACTCATATTTATTTCATCAGAAACGTTCGCAGAATGTAATGTAACGGTTACAAAATATGTTTCGTATTCACTTGCTTGAGTTGTTCTCTGCTTGTGTAAGCATCAAATCAAGAGTAATTTGGTAGCGTAAGTAATGAAGTTTAGTTTAACAAAAATACATTTTATGGATCTTAAAGTATAATCATAGAAAAAGGTTAAACACAAAGTTATTTTTTATACAACATCTTGTATCTAAAAATGTTCATACGGAGAGTAGCGTAGTGCAAAATGCAAATGTACATATGATTTTAATTAGATTAAGTATTCTGATATATTTCTAAGTTGTTTTGTCTTTTTGGTGTACATACAGTACATGTACATGTTAGCTGGATCGTATGAAAGAGGAACATGACGCAATTTGGCCTGTTTCGACCTAAAGGTGACCATTTTCAAATAAAAAGTAGTTCTCAGATTTGATATTCGCTGGTGTCAATAACATGGGGGAAGACGTAGTTGATGAAATATTTAAGTTTGGATGTCAATTATACTAACTACATGAATAATAGAAAACAAAACCATCAGTTTATGCAGCATACGGAAGATTAAGAGATCAAACCACCAACATTTATCTATTTTGCATACATATGTACATATCTACAAGTTATGAAGCTCACAGCGATGACAACTGAGCAAAATATGAGTGCAATATATATGTTTATATCTATTTTGGTATACGGTGATGTAGATTCGCAATAAGTCACGTGATATTTCACATGTACTCTAGTTAAGCTCTCGCCAGCGCTGTGCGCGAACAATCATTTATCTTATATACATTTGTGCGTGGTATATCCACTTAAAGTATCGTAGTTATGTATGATATATCAAAATAAAGAAGGCAATTCGTTCTGTCGGTGAAACATTTTCTTTGATATAGGCAGGATTTGAAATGTGGTCGAATTGTACGATCGCCAGCCGTTATGTAGCCATGCCCGTCTGAGTTACCTACAAATGTATTCAATGCTCGGTAAACGTCGTAGTATGCACAATGCACGCGCAATGTACAGGGTACCGAGACAGTTTTTCGACGGCTGGCGATGGGCAGTATACACTGATACATGTAGGCTTAGTTTGTTGTTCAATCCATTCATATATATATAATATTTATGTAATTCTCTGAATGAAATATTTGAAATGAACTGTGGTCATCCTTATCATTTACATAAGCTGAGACGGTAAAATGTACTGTATTGTAAACTTATTAATCTGTATATCACCCGTTTGATAGGTAACCAGTCTTGACATTTTTCATAAAATGAAAACACATTTGTTTTGAACAACCGGACCCATAACGAATGTCTCATATATACATTATACATGTACATGTACATTTGTATGTGCTTGTTGAAACAAATACATGTACATGATTTATTACGGATAATGTTGTTATTATGATTAGTATTATGTGTATATATATGTAAATTGTATCTGCATGTTTGGGTAAAATATCCAAGTTCGTCCTTATTAAAGTAATATGAAGATCAATAAATAAGTGTATCACGATATCGATCTATATAGGCTATGTCTGATGTCCAATCCTATTGACTTAACATCTCGTCAATAAGATGTGTTGAAATTAAAAATATGGATACTGAGTGTTCTATTTTCTTACGAAACCTGACATAAATAGTTACCTTGATTTTTTATTTAAACATATTTTTATTGTAACTTATATGTATATAAGAGATTGGGCAAAAACCACCTTTCCCGACACAAGTATACATGAAAAAAATACAGCAAGATGGCATAATATAATATTTTAATATAATATTATTTTTTAACATGTTTACAAATTGGTTTAGCGGGAGAGAGAGAGAGGACGGGGGGGGTATATATATAAAGATATAGTGAAAGTAATGATTAATACAATTATCATCGCATACGGATTTAACGGGTTTTACTTCCGCTATTACGGCCTCAAAAGGAAAACGGCAGGTGCCTTATTCTAAAAGACCTAAATGTAAGAGGTGAGATACAGGTAGACTAGTAAACATGGAGCATAGGCTAAATCCTTATGTAACAACATTCCGCCCGCAGGTAAAAAAAAAGCTGTAGGGGTCCGATGGGGTCACTGCGATACAGGTATACTCGCTATTGTAATCAAAATCTGTGATTGGCAGATGTTAACAGCAGGTGAAAACATTTCTATAACGGTAACTACACTGTACACGACCGGTATTTGTCCTGTGTATAGAGGATTTATCTATATCACATTGATTAACTCCAATCATGATTTGTAAATGACGCGATTTTAACCACGTGGTCTCCATACACACAGTTTTATTTGGATACTATAACACATGGAAATGTGTTACACGAGGAACATTAACATTGTATCACACGTACATATATATGAATAAACAATCCAGTTACAAAAACATAATATTCATAGGATTATATTACATACACGTAATCAAAGAAGAGATTTTTTTAGAAAAAAAAGACAAACCATTTAGAACTTCCGTTTATAATTATGACCTTAAACAGACCTTTGGTTTAGTTTTATTTGGATTTGAGCGGTAATAATTTAGAATATGTAATTTCTTGCCAATTTTCAATGATTGCGTTTTTACAGGAAAACAGATAATAGTACTCATCTCCTACATTCTCTGAAGACAAGGTTCATATCTTCTCCTGAAACTCTTTGTTACCTACCAGTTTCAATGGAAAATTTCAATTACATGTACGTACACTGTGTATCTAATACAATTAGAGTTAATCTAATCTCAGGCTTCATCGGACATAAAATGGACTGGTCAATAGCTCGGTGAAGGACGAAATACTTCACATTGTTTGGGTGTTAGGTCTTGATAATAATGGTGACTTTCGCAAAGTCAGTACGTATTTTTTTTTATACTTCCGAAATAAAAAGGACACGAAATATTTCCATGTTGTCGTTATAATTTATTAAAATTTGTTTAAAATGTGTTTTTGTTGACGTTTTTATCACGAATATTGGACTACACACACAATCATTCTGTGTTCTATATAGTTTAAACTGTATTTTATTTGACAATTTCCATTTAATAGCATATATACAACATAAGATATACATACATACGTATATACTATTATGCTCGGTCTTGTAATCAAAGACCGTACTACATGTATGTCTTTGCTGGCAAAAAGAGATCGGGAAGGCAATCGATTATCCTTTACAAAAGTGTTCGATATCTCACAAAATAATTTTGTACCAGGCTGCTAAAATGGTAACAATTTTTTCAATTCTTTATTAGTCTTGCGAGTATACATCTCATCAACATCATACGATTACAAAAAATATAATTCAAGTCAGCTCGAGTAGAGCAATGCACTTGTGACGATTTTTTTTCTGATAAGAAAGTAATTAAATGATTAGCTACTATAGTTGGGAAACTATTAGCACTGATTTCGATATCTACCGGTAATATACATGTAAGTGTATGTCCGTGATATTAGCCATGCAAGAGATGACCCCGATGGACACATAAATAATGATAGTAATAAAAACACAATATCTTTAGGCCGTGGATTTAAAACTACGAAATGTTCAAATAATTGTGAAGTTTATGAAACTTACTACAGAAATTCAAAGATAATTTTCTCAAACGGACATGTTGCTAGCTAAATACTTCAAATGTCTACGTAAAAATAAGTCGAGATCAAAATAAGGAGCCCCTTATGTGGCCTCTCCGAGGTCATGCACAAAACGACATCTATACAAAGGTCAGCTAAATCAGAATTGTAATAATGCTGCCGTGGACACGTGGCTCATTGTCCACTATTAAAATGGTTACCGGATTGAGCACATTTCCGTGTTCCCCATATCCCACTCGAGGTGCACAAAAATTCTGACCAAGATCCGACCGTCCTAAGTACTCTAGAAATGATGACAAAACCGCCTTTTGACCCGTCCCCATTCCGTAAGAATGAAATAATGCTACTGCGGACACTTGGTTCATTGTCCATCATTAACCGGAATAATTACCTTTTGTTTTCCCAAAGAAGACGGTCACCAGTTAGCAGTCACAGGATACATTTACAATGTATTGACTCAGCTCCTAAACACTAAATGACGACTATATCCAATATTACTGGATTTATGACTCGTGAGTGATCTTGCACATGCATGAAAATAGTCTATTTGAACTTTAATAACTACAATATTTCCCTACAAATAGTTTTTATCAAAATGGTCGACATCAAGTACACTGTCATATTGTACAACATTGCAGATATTATTCAACTTATAACATAGATTTCATGAGCAATACATTACACGTATGAATTTGTATCTCATAGTTGAGGTACATCATCCAATAAATACTTACGATGGACGATACAACTGAAAGCATATACATGGTCATTAAAGTATAATTAATCGACACCAGGCTGTTGAAAGTCTACCGTCATTACTGATTGAGCGGGTCCTATTCAATTCCGCTCGAGCGGGTCCGCTACAATTCCGCTCGAGCGGGTCCGCTACAAGTCCGCTCGAGCGGGCCCGCTACAAGCCCGCCCGGCGAGCGGGTCCGATACAAGTCCGCTCGAGCGGGCCCGCTACAAGCCCGCCCGGCGAGCGGGTCCGATACAAGTCCGCTCAAGCCCGCTGCGAACCCGCTCAAGCCCGCTCGAAGCCCGCTCAAACCCCGCTCAAATCCCACTGCAAACCCGCGCAAATTCTGAGCGGAGGGCTGCGCGGGTCAACGCTCTGTGAGCGTTTGAGTACCAAATCACCCTCCTCGTACTGTATGCCGAGATCGTGTTGGTTGCAGTTGTCCATGTATGCCGAGATCGCGTTGTTTGTAGTCGTCCATGTATGCCGAGATCGTGTTGGTTGCAGTCGTCCATGTATGCCGAGATCGCGTTGGTTGTAGTCGTCCATGTATGCCGAGATCGCGTTGGTTGTAGTTGTCCATGTATGCCGAGATCGCGTTGGTTGTAGTTGTCCATGTATGCCGAGATCGCGTTGGTTGTAGTCGTCCATGTATGCCGAGATCGCGTTGGTTGTAGTCGTCCATGTATGCCGAGATCGCGTTGGTTGCAGTTGTCCATGTATGCCGAGATCGCGTTGGTTGTAGTCGTCCATGGATGCTGAGACGGCATGGGTTTAAGTCGTCCATGGATGTTGAGACGGCATGGGTTTAAGTCGTCCATGGATGTTGAGACGGCATGGGTTTAAGTCGTCCATGGATGTTGAGACGGCATGGGTTTAAGTCGTCCATGGATGTTGAGACGGCATGGGTTTAAGTCGTCCATGGATGTTGAGATCGCGTAGATTGAAGTTGTCCATGTTTGCCGAGATCGCGTTGGTTGAAGTTGTCCATGGACGCTGAGATCGCGTTGGTCGAAGTTGTTTATAGATGTTGAGGTCGCATTGGTTGAACTTGTCCATGGATGCAGAGGTTGGATTTTGTTTGAGTTGTCAATGGGTACTGAGGTTGGATATGGTTGGAGTTGTCCATGTTGAGTTTGGATTTGAATAAGATATATATAGCATGTGATATGTTTTACACATCACAGTTACCAACCATTACCGGTGATGTTAGTAGAAAGGAATCAGGGAAAGACGCAGCAGGTGGGCAAACAAATGACGTATTCAGGGTTTTCTACAACAGGCATTTACTTATACGCTTTAAACAGCAGGCTTTCTGATCTGTCAGTGTTAACCTTCACTCTATAATATCCATAGTGATTGAATGTGTCTAAGTATTGTGGCAGCCTTCTGTGAGTGGTATGAAACAAGAACCGTATACCTGGCGTTAGGTGTTCATTGCTATCTACGAGGGAAATGGGTTTTTTTTTTCGTTTTTATTTTGTGTTGCCGTTTGACACTATGGCCATTTTGTTTTTTATTTCGCAGATGGACAGTTATTGCGAAGGTCTTCCCCCGTCTATGCGGACGGTGTGTACCACATGGCAGGACAGAGCCGACCGAATCCATTCGAAATCAGTCGCATCGCCCACAGCGGTACCCCGGGTCTCGGATCGGCGAGAGGAAGAAACGCCATGCTGGTGTACTTTGGTAAGTCAGTCGGTTAGTTGGCTCTTGGGAATTTTCTCTTTTACAAAGTTTCCAAATTTCACGCTGGCATTTTAGCAATGAATGTAAATGAACTGTTACTCTACTAAAATCAATGCAGCACCTAGCAAAAGACCGTTTATATAAAGTACAAGGTAGTGTGAACGACAAAATGTCTTGTGTAATTTTGAAACATTATCTCTATTCTCTCCCCCTCTACCTAAAATGAATTTAAAAAAATCTAAAAATAGAAACTATTCTTCGTTAGAAATGCAGCATAGATAGCAAGGCTCCAACCTTAATATATGCCATCAGCAACTGAGATCGGCGACCTTTTTAACCCCTTTGTTTAATCTACAATGCCCAACAGGTCAACAGGTAGTAGAAGAGGTTCTGGACTCTCAGAGACCCGGATGTCCTCGAGAGTTTGAGAATGTTCCTATTCCTAAAGACCATCCGTATAACCCGGAAGGAAAAGACGACCTTGCCATGCCGTTCCTTAGGACCAGATACGACGCCAGTACCGGGTACTCCCCCAATAACCCACGGCAACAGGTAGGGGTCAAGGACGCTTCTACTAAATGTAACACTATTGATTCTGTCTAGATCGTTTTCATATATTGATCATTCTTCAAAATATTTGAAATTATTTCCAATTATCTAAAATGTGAACATATCGAATAGTCTAGACAAGATAATGGTTTAGACACACACACTATAAAATCATTTTTAGAACTATTATCTGGCCTGTGTATAACTATCCTTTTAACAAAGTAAAAGAAAAGTATAATATCGATTTTCTGTATTTGCAAATGTTTTGTACTGAACCTATGGTCCTATCCTATTTTTATTGACCTTTCTCAAAAAAAAAAGAAAGAAAAAAAAAAAAAAAAAAAAAAAAAAAAAAATACTTTGGTGTGGTTAAAACACATCCGTAAACGAAATCGTAATTCTAACTCCAGATCGATGAAAAGAGGACACAATATTAACACATTGAATCATTGAAACAAATACTAAGATACTAAAATAAGGGTCGTATGGTCATGGAACCCACGATCAACATTAAATCTGTAAGTATCAACCAAACAACTTTCAAAATTTCAACAGAAGAAAAAACTTCTACATCGAAGATAATATCTCACTTAGAAGTCTTTACGAAACTCCTTCAAATCATTGAAGTCGTCAAATTTTATCACCAAAAGCATTTGAGCCCGAATACAAAATGCGTATTGTGCATGAGTGGGGTTTCATGAATACGTGCTACGTATCTATTAAGATGCATATTGGTTTACACAGAAGGGGCCAAGTATGAGGAAATAGATATATCCTAATATACTAATGTAAATTATTATTTCATTGAAATAGTTGAATGAGATCACCCCCTATATAGACGGTACGTTGATATACGGGCCTGCCAGAGCATGGACGGATGCTATCAGGGAGTTTAAGGGCGGTAGGCTGAAGGCGAGAGACCCAAACGCTTCAATCAAGGACAGTTTTCCCGCCGAGAACACCATCAGGCTGCCATTTGCCAACCCTCCAGCACCACGACAACACAAACTGCGACCCGTATCCAGGTTTCTAAGTACGTACACTGCGATTCTTGTGGTCAGGCCCGCTTTCATCAGTATGTCTTAAGCTAAAGACTCTCTTTACTTAAACTATTCCATAGTAAAATATCACAGAATTAAAGGAAGGTTCCTTAGCTAATATTTTGTTTCAGATTCTATAATACTATACTTTATACTACTCTATACTACGAACAATTTCAAGTTAATAATTATTGATTAAACCAGGGTCAAAATAAACCATAATGGTATGATTCCAGTCTAAAATCCAAAATAAATAGCAGATGTGAGATGTAACAGATACATTTTATCTAAATTCATCTAAAGCAAGAATTTTTCACGAAACAACTCACCATATTTGTTGCTTTCAGCTATTGGCAATCCCCGAGGTAACGAAAATCCAATGCTTCTGACCTTTGCAATACTCTTCTTTCGCTGGCACAACAAAATCGCCATGGACCTGGAAACTGCTCACCCGACATGGGGGGACGAGGCCTTGTTTGAAGAGGCCCGGAAACTGGTCATAGCACACCATCAGGTAAGGCGGCCCGGGAACTGGTCATTGCACACAATAAAGCCAAATTAGACGAGGAACACTGCTTTGGAGATACATGTAATACCAGCAATGGGCATTTATTTCAGTGTAGCAAGAACCGTACTTAAAAACATAAAACACCCTAATTCAAATAAAAAATGAAGTATCCCTCAGTAATTTGCCATAGGCGTCTAAAGCGGATGTCTTATAATTGTTTGACTATGTATACATAGTTAAAGAATAAAACATCTCTGATAATAGATGATAAGATATATTATGTACTTTTACCGTCATTTTCATATCGATGTTACCGATATCTTTGTAGAATATAGTAATGTACCAGTGGTTGCCATTGTGGTTGGAGATCAACAATAGCAGCCAAGCTATGGAGATCCCGTCCTATTTCAGGCCGACGAGTTCACGTATGTATGATAGTACGGTGATTAGACGGTGTCGTTAAAGAGGTACCACAGGCGAGAAAGTCATGTTCTATCTTCAAGGTTGACTTATCTTGCATATTTGGCGTTCCTCTTATCTTGACGTTCTCCTGAAATCAAATATAAAAACATATCCTATTTATCAAATTATTTTATTTTATTTTCCTGTATCACTATATACAACAGACAGACACGCCAGAGGAACATGTAAACCGGGCAAGTTGATCGCAGAATACATTCCAGATATCACCCTTATAGTCTTAATTATGGGGATTCACGAAAATCCGTTAATGCTATTCCTGAAGATATGACATAGTTTTAACTTTTTTTTTTAATATCCATTTTTTTTATATTTTTTTTTATTTTTTAAGATATTTATATTATATATATATATATATAAAAGAATAGACATATAAACATACATCATCTAGCATATACACAGAAAACACACAAACATCATCTTACTACCGGTATCTCATTTCACTCTTGTTTTACAGACACATCATCATCATAAAAAAATATTACATCAGTAAGCAATAGACAATCATACATATACTCTTATATGTGTATATTCCTGATAAAAACATTTATCTTCACACACACACACACACCCACACACACACACACACACAGACACCCCCACCCACCCAAACCAAACCCACACACACAAATATTCAGTTCCCTGGTAGCCTGATCAATCCTGTCAAGGACTCAGTTTCTGTGTTGGTCATATCAACTCTAGCCACGTCAACTGAGTCATTGACACGATTGACCACGCTCCACACTGATCAAACCATTACATACATCTAACATATACACACAAAAAAAACATACTTGAACATTCACACAATCACATACATCATCCGACTATCTATCTAATTTCACTTAATTTTACTGCTCTACAAACATCATCATCATCATCATCATCATCATCACTGAACAGAATGTCCAAATCGAGAGGGGTAGGTGTAATATTCCGATAACAGGTAGTAAAAAAAAAGATTTTGAAATTACGACATTGCATGTTTCTTTTGAAGAATGCAAAGGGGGTTGTGGTTACAACGGTTATAGTTCTGAGATACATCCGGGCATTACACAGGAGTTCCAAACAGCCGCCATGAGATTTGGGCATACCCTGGTTACCCCTGGACTCTGGTTAAGGTAAGTTGATATGGACATATTTAATTTGCCTAGTGAGGTGGATGGTGGGGGATGTTATCGTTCAGTTAGAGGATTCTTATTTCAAGGCCATCGAGCCTCCCTGTAAAATTGGAACTAATATACATACTCTGGTAATGAATGCAAATATGAAATAAATTCGATACCTAAAATAGATTCAATCGCACACCACAATTAGTCACGAATAGATTCCGTTAGTGAATAGTTTTTAAATTACATGGTTCACAATATCGGTATAAAATATATCCATAATAAGGACATAAACATTCTGAATTTTCATTTATATATCTTGTTACACTGTATGCCGATGAACAGTTTCGGCCCTGCTACTACAGATTCAATTAAGGAAGAATTTTTCAAATTGTGTATTAGTGAGTTTGAGTATGTAATACACATGAATAAAATAAAGCACCTGAGTTAAACAGTATTTAATTACAGTAATTTACATGAGGAACTTTCAATTGGGGTGTGTAATCAGAGCTGCTGACCACGTCCAGAGAGCTGCGAAGCCCTTGGCCTTTTGTTTTTTTTACCTCCTCGATCATGACTTTGTTTAGGTTAATTAAGCAGTACTGAAAGTCCATCTTACTTCTAACGATAACATGCGATGTTTCCACAGAGGGCCGCGACAGGGCACCGACTGTAATTATAAACCAGTCAAAGTAAACATTCAAGGACAACCTGGCGAAGTTCATGCCCTTCGTTTGTGCAATTCTTACTGGAATTCACAGGTAAGTTTCATGTAACCTTGATTATTCTTCCTGGTTTTCTATTCTACAATATTCATCCATTGTTACACACTTAAATGTAATGTAATGCGTTCTTCAGTTTCCATACAAAAGTATTTTTGATTATAAGATAGAAATTACAGGATTGGTAACATTTAATTCCTCTTTGTCATCTGACATCTCTATGATAGATTATATTTAATGAACACATCTGTGTGGATAACATCAGATATTCCTTGCTGACATTTTGACTATTTGTTATCTCCAATAGGTCATCAGACCTTGTCAAATAATGAATATGCTCATATATATATCAAGGAGGCGGAATAAAACAGAAAAATTTAAGTTAAAAAGTTCGAAAACGTTATACGAATGATCTACCAACATTGTGTCATGTTGACATACAAGTGGAGACCAGATTCAGACTTTACAATCGTGTAATTACGAATATAAAGGCGGTGCTTTGCGAAATGTAATATCCGCTAACTAGTTCCGACCTGGATACAGTATCCCAATATAACTTTGTTGTATTCGTACATATGTGATGATGTCGATAGTATTTCAGCTTATAAAAAATCAGCAGACAGACAAATTTGTTTTCATGTTTTTCATTTTATGGCTAGTTTGCCAAATGTGTAATTGCCACATTAAAAACAAATCAAAACAAAACAACGTTCATTGGTTTAGTATTCAAATGAGTTTTTACAGAAGATCTGAAATAGGACTAAAAAAACCTCTGATATATATATTAATGGCATCTTGATGTGTGACAATCGCCTTCATTTAGCAACATAAATAGAATGCACTCAGATCAGTAATAGGTGTCTGTCACTGTAAAGAACGTTTTAATAAAAGCGCTGCTAGTGTACACCCTGTACGCGTATAGGGGGTATTATGTAGTTATGTGTTCAAATATTTAGAAATATAGTCTATGGAAGTTATTTACTTCCGTGATCACAACAAGTTCGATATTAATATCTGAATTCTATGCGGCTGATTTTGTTGTGAATTTTCTTACCCATCTAGGATACGGTGGAACCTCAGTTAGACGACCTTATTCGAGGTATGACGTCAACACTGGCTGAAAAAGAAGACCATATAATGGTTCCGGATCTACGGGGTAGGTTTCCTCATTTAGTTTGTTTCTTTACACTAAAATAGAAAGACGTTTTGTCCTAGAAGTCATGAGATTGTGAATGAAATGATTTTCTTAAGCTAAAATGCTTTAAACTAAAATTAGGAAGTATTTTTTTTTGTGCTGGAAGTCATAAGATTGTGAAGTAAATGGGTGTTAGAGAGCGCTCAATCTGTACGACTCAATGACACTAGTAGAACACTTTTGATTATGTTTTAGATCACGTGTTTGGTCCCCTGGACTTTTCGCGTCGTGACCTTGGTGCTATAAATATTCAGCGAGGTCGGGATCACGGGATCGCCGGATATAATGCTGTTCGACTTGCGTACGGTCTCAAGGCGAAGTCTACTTGGATAGAAATCAACCCCCAGCTGGAAGAGGTGAGGTTATATATTTAGTTTTCGAACATTTTAAATCAACATGACATTGTGCATTAAAAATGAAATTGTTTTCAGGCGAAGATAATGTTTTGGTGAAGTAAGGAGTAGAAATAACAAATAATTGCTGATGATGAAAAATTTTGAGCTTGTGACGAAACCATGCTTCAGTGTCATAACTAAGATTGGCAGCAATATATATTATTATCAGTATAACGAAATACGATCATTAGGAAATATCACTAAAACATATTGTTTTCCTGAAAGGTATTGTCAAAACTTCAAAGCCTTTATGGAAACACCACGGCACCGGACGAGCTCGATATTTTCACCGGTGGACTCTTGGAGACTACAGAAGACGGTCCGGGGGAGCTGTTCAAAGCCATCATGCTAGACCAGTTTCTCAGAATCAGACATGGTGACCGATTCTGGTTTGAAAACACAGACTCAAGGTAAGTAGTCACCATATGATCAATGATATTTTACAAAAGGAATGACGATGTGGATTCTGATGTATACCAAGCAAATCATTTAACGATTACTTCACTTTTTTTTTCACACTTTACGATTTTGTTTTTCGTTATTATCAAGCTAATTTGACATATGGCGTATGTATGTGTTATACGTTCCTTTGTTCAAACTAGAGGGCGCTATAACAAATATCTTAAATAACTCGTGTGTAATCTACCGCATTGTAGCATCAACCTCTAATTCTGAAAACTCTTTGTGAAAAAAATAGGACAGTTTATACTTGGCAATCAAAACTAATGTCATTGACGACGATTGTACAAGTACTCACAGTAAAAATATAACACCATTTATTTTTGTTCAGATTTCGACGATTCTCTGACGCCGAAATAGCTGAAATAAGACGCATCACACTGCGTGATATCATTCTCAACGTAACAAACGTTCTGGACACGGAGATATCCGCTGACGTTTTCTTGCACAAACCAACAGGTATTTTATGTCAAAAGTGAGGCGGGAGGGAGAGAAGATACAAGATTTGTGTTATGTCGCGAGTGGCTAAGGGTAAGCAAGGAGGTAAAATGTTTAGAGAGGAGGCACTGAGTGTCACTAAGGAAGGTCGATATAGAGACAAGAAGGCAGGGTGTCAGTAAGGAGGGGGTGGGGGTGGGGGTGGTCGTGGAGTTTGAGAGAGAAGGAGCTGGTTGTAAGTTGTAAGGAGGACGGATGTGGAGAGAGGAGGGACTGAGTATCGGTAAGGAGGAGGGAAGTGGACAGAGGAGAGGCAGGGTGTAAGGGGAGGGTAGTGGACAGAGGAGGGGCTGGGTGTAAGGAGGACGGATGTGGAGAGAGGAGGGGCTGGGTGTAAGGAGGACGGATGTGGAGAGAGGAGGGGCTGGGTGTAAGGAGGACGGATGTGGAGAGAGGAGGGGCTGGGTGTCGGTAAGGGGGAGGGAAGTGGACAGAGGAGGGGCTGGGTGTAAGGAGGACGGATGTGGAGAGAGGAGGGGCTTGGTGTCTGTATGAGGGCGGAAGTGAGATAACGACCTGGGTGTAAGGAGGACGGATGTGGAGAGAGGACGAACTGGGTATCGGTAAGGGGGAGGGAAGAGGACAGAAGAGGGGCTGGGTTTAAGGAGGACGGATGTGGAGAGAGGACGTACTGGGTATCGGTAAGGAGGAAGGGAGTGGACAGAGGAGGGGCTGGGTGTAAGAATGACGGATGTGGAGAGAGGAGGGGCTAGGTATCGGTAAGGAGGAGGGAAGTGGACAAAGGAGGGACTGGATGTAAGGAGGACGGATGTGGAGAGAGGAGGGACTGGGTGTAAGTAGGACGGATGTGGAGAGAGGAGGGGCTAGGTATCGGTAAGGAGGAGGGAAGTGGACAGAGGAGGGGCTGGGTGTCTGTAAGAGGGCGGAAGTGAGATAACGACCTAGGTGTAATAATGACGGGTGTGGAGAGAGGATGGGTTGGGTGTCTATAAAAAGGACGGAAGTGAGAAAAGGGGCTTGGTGTAAGGAGGACGGATATGGAGAGAGGAGGGGCTGAGTGTCAATAATTAGGCGGAAGTGGAAAGAGGAG